>NC_133326.1:397638895-397966395 GCF_042186555.1 Aquarana catesbeiana | reverse complement strand
GCATTCTCAACCACTCTTCTAGCTCTGGCCAGCCGGTAATTAAAAACCCTCCTCTCCGGGGTGAGGGTTCTTTGGGGGAATGGCCTCATGAGGTGCTTGCTGAGAGTGAAGGCTTCATCGGCAATGAAGACAAAGGGGAGTCCTTCCACGTTATCCTCATCAGGTGGCAATCCCAGGCCACCACTCTGGAGACACTGGCACAACTCCGTCTGGGCAAATACTCCTCCATCCGACATCCGGCCATTCTTCCCCACGTCCACATATAAAAAATCATAGTGTGCCGACACCACCGCCATTAAAACAATACTGTGGAACCCCTTATAATTAAAATAATATGACCCCGAATGGGGTGGTGGCACAATGTGGACATGTTTCCCATCTATAGCCCCTCCACAATTGGGAAAGTCCCAACGGCTGGCAAAATGGGATGCCACAGTCTGCCATTCCTGTGGCGTTGAAGGAAACTGGGGAATCAAACAAGAAAACCAAAATCAATTAATTTGGAAGCTAACATTGCAAGAAAATTAGACAATTAAAAACATTATTCCCCAGCATCAGTATAACATTCAATAATTTAATTCTTCTGGAATAACTAATATGGAAAGGCACACTTATCAGATTGCTCACCCCCTCTGATGGAACATTGATTACATTTTAGGGGGTTGTGAAATCCCTAAAAAAAATTACTTTTAGGACACGCAGGAATTTAGGGACAAAAAAGGCTACAAGACTGCAGTTGTCACACTCTGCAGGTGCAGTTGCTAACCAGCTTACAGTAAATGAGGTAATGTAAAAAGGCATTCATGTTGCAAGGAGTACACAATCACAGGCAAGGGCAATTAATGAAAACACTTTGAGGCTTGCATATGATTTGATGATGGAAATCAGCAGAGCTTCTGCTCATTTACTAAAGCACTGGAACAAATGCACTTGTAGAGTGCACATGCATTTTGCAAACTGCAACATATATTTGCTTTAGACAAATCAACACCACAGAACATTCAAGCAAATTTTAACGAGGGTGGGGGTGGGGGGGGTTGTGAAATCTAGATAATTGCTCATTAGCAGCACACTATTTGGAGTGAGTTTAGGTGGGGGGGGGAGTTGTGAAATCTAGATAATTGCTCATTATAAGCACACTAAATACACTCAAACAAAATACATTCCAAATGAGTAGACTAGGTGGATATGTTCCCATCACTTCATGCTGGGAAGGTTATTGAAGGAAAATATACATGCATGACAAAAAATAACAGGAAAAAATTCCAGCATGTGTGAGGATAAAAAGGGGACATTCACACTATATTGCAATGATGGTAAGTAGTGTTTGAAGCAAGAAATACATTACATTATCAAAGATTACATAAAAGAACATGTGATGCTAATAAAAGAAAAATATCTTACCTTAATATAGTCCTTCTGCAGGACCTGTATGATGGCAGAACAGGTCTCTGGGATAATGATCCCCAGAGCCTGGGGGGAGATGCCTGTCGAGAACTTAAGGTCCTGCAGGCTTCTCCCTGTGGCCAAATACCGCAAGGTAGCGACCAGCCTCTGCTCCGGAATGATGGCTTGCCTCATGCAGGTATCCTGCCTGCTGATATAGGGGGTCAGCAAAGCCAACAAACGGTCAAAAACGGGGTCCGTCATCCGGAGAAAGTTCCTGAAATCCTCAGGATTATTCTCACGGATTTCACGGAGCAAAGGCATGTGACAGAACTGGTCACGCTGAAGCAACCAATTCTTGGTCCATGAACTCCTCCTCGCCCTGTTCATGGACTGGTCTTGGGCTGAAGAATAAACTACAGCACCAAGCACATACAATGCACGAGCTTGACGACGAGTACGTACAGGTAACATGGCTTCAAAACGGTCGGCTGGTCGGAACGCACTAAACAGAACGCATTGAAGAACAGCAAGGCCTGTGAAGAACGACCTGAAAATCAGGAACGAGCGGCCAATAAAACAAAGGTTTCTCAATGCCAACTGACCAAACGCACTGAAAAGCAGATACAAACCTCACAAGCACAGACTGAACAACAGTTAAAACGAACTGAAAAATACGAGTCTCACAAGCGCGAATCGTCTCTCACCAAACTTCTACTAACACGAGATAAACACGAGATTAGCAGAAGGAGCCCAAAGGGTGTCGTACGGGCTATTGAACTTCTGTTTTATAGTCTCGTCGGACTTGGTGTACGTCACCGCGTACTAGGCTGTCGTACTTTTGTGTGGTCGTGTGTGTGCAAGTCCGTTCGTAAGAAAGTCTGCCGCAAGTCCGCCGAAGGTACGTCGGAAGTATGTCGGACAGGCTGTCGGACTTTTGTAGGTGAAAAGTCCGACCGTGTGTACGCGGCATAAGAGATCTTCTCCCATTAATCTGTCTAGTTTAGACAGTTTAGGTAAAGAAAGCCTAAAGACATCAATCTCTTACAGGAGAAGTCCAGCCTAAGCTCATTTGGCTGGGCTTCTCCTATGGGTCACAGAAGTGCAATTTGCTTCGCACTCCTGTGACCCGTTTTTAGCAGAGAGCGGACTGAAGTTTGCTCTCTGCTGACATTACAGGAATCAGTCCAGGCAGCATGTGAACCCGACAATGGAATCTGGATCCGCCAGATGTCTGGACTGATACCCATCTCAGCCTCTCAGCAAGCCACTGAGAGCCTGAGACGGCCGCTCCCTGCCCCTCCACAGCTCAGTGATCCAGTGAGCATGGAGGATCACAGAGGAGAGCTGCTGATTGACAGTCAGCAGCTCTCTGCTCGGAGAGGTGAAAGAACAAAGCCATTGGTGATGTTTAATCACTTGGTTCTCAGTGTAGGGGACCGATGCTGTATGCACTTAGGTAAGTATGATGGAGGAAAAACCCCCAAACCCATACTTTTCTTTTAAATATGGAATGCCTATATAATGTTTTACCAGGTAAACCTTGGGATGTAATTTAAAATATTTTGTCAATGCAATGTGCTACAGCATAGGGGTTTATTTACTAAAGCTGGAGAGTGCAAAATCAGGCTCACTTCTGCATTGAAACCAATCAGCTTCCAGTTTTTATTGTCAAACCTTAATTGAACAAACTTAGGTTAGAAGCTGATTTGTTTATATGCAGAAGTGAGTCTGATTTTGCACTCTTCAGCTTTAGTAAATAATACCCATAGAGTCTTAAAAAATGAAATAACGTAAGCATTTTGGTTTTATAATCACAGACATAGGTTGGACTTGATGGACTTGTGTCTTTTTTCAACCTCACCTACTATGTAACTATTTTCAAGGAACAATAAGAGTTGGTGTGACCACAGGGTGGCACTGTGGACACACTAGTAGTACTACAACATGCCTCGTCCAATTGAATAGAACAAATATGGAAGTTGTAAAGGCAGTATGGAATTTATATGCACAGACACACTTATTCTTAAAATCACCATCTTTATTATTTCACAGTATTTAATTATTTTTTCTTTCTCATTAAACGTTACAACAACAAGGAAAATATATCAAAGGCAATGCACCCAATGGGTTTGGATAACCCCCCAAAAAGTGAACGGTATACAGATTTCTTGAAATAGAAGCTCAGAGGATCTCTATACAGGTGAGTTGATGAGGACTCCATAATCTGAAACCATTTGGCTCAAAATGTTTTGCGACTATGCGCTTCCTCAGGAGCTCCTAGGGTGACCATGTCTCACAAAGTGAGTACACCCCTCACATTTTTAAAAATATTTTATTATATCTTTTCGTGTGACAACACTGAAGAAATGACACTTTTCTACAATGTAAAGTAGTGAGTGTACAACTTGTATAACAATGTAAATTTGCTGTCCCCTCAAAATAACTCAACACACAGCTTAACCACTCTCTAAACTGCAGGCAACAAAAGTGAGTACACCCGTAAGTGAAAATGTCCAAATCGGGCACAAAGTGTCAATATTTTGTGTGGCCAACATTATTTTCCAGCACTGCCTTAACTCTCTTGGGTATGGAGTTCACCAGAGCTTCACAGGTTGCCACTCTTCTACTCCTCCATGATGACATCACAGAGCTGGTGGATGTTAGAGACCTTGCGCTCCTCCACCTTCTGTTTGAGGATGCCCCACAGATGTTCAATATGGTTTATGTCTGGAGACATGCTTGGCCAGTCCATCACCTTTACCCTCAGCTCCTTTAGCAAGGCAGTGGTCATCATGGAGGTGTGTCTGGGGTCGTTATAATGTTAAGATACTGCCCTGCGGCCCAGTCTTCGAAGGGAGGGGGTCATGCTCTGCTTTAGTATGTCACAGTATATGTTAGCATTCATCGTTCCCTCAATTAACTGTAGCTCCCCAGTGCCAGCAGCACTCATGCATCCCCAGACCATGACACTTCCACCACCATGCATGACTGTAGGCAAGACACACTTGTCTTTGTACTCCTCACCTTCTTGCTGCCACACATGTTTGACACCATCTGAACCAAATAAGTATATCTTGGTCTCATCAAACCACTGGTCATGGTTCCAGTAATCCATGTCCTTTGTCTGCTTGTCTTCAGCAAATTGTTTGCCGGCTTTCTTGTGCATCATCTTTAGAAGATGCTTCCTTCTGGGACGACAGCCATGCAGACCAATCTGATGCAGTGTGCGGCATATGGTCTGAGCACTGACAGGCTGACCCCCCACCCCTTCAACCTCTGCAGCAATGCTGGCAGCACTCATATGTCTATTTCCCAAAGATAACCTCTGGATATGTGCACTTGACTTCTTTGATCAACCATGGCAAGGCCTGTTCTGAGTGGAACCTGTCCTGTTATGGTCTTGGCCACTGTGCTGCAGCTCAGTTTCAGGGTCTTGACAATCTTCTTATAGTCTAGGCCATCTTTATCTAGAGCAACAATTCTTTTTTCAGATCCGCAGAGAGTTATTTGCTATGAGGTGTCATGTTGAACTTCCATTGACCCTTGTGAGAGAGTGAGAGCGATAACACCAAATTTAACGCACCCGCTCCCCATTCACACCTGAGACCTTGTAAAACGAATGAGTCACATGACACCGGGGAGTGAAAATTACCAATTTGACCCAATTTGGACATTTTCACTTAGGGGTGTGCTCACTTTTGTTTCCAGTGGTTTAGACATTAATGGCTGTGTGTTGAGTTATTTTGAGGGGACAGCAAATTTACACTGTTATACAAGCTGTACACTCACTACTTTACATTGTAGCAGAGTGTCAATTCTTCAGTGTTGTCACATGAAAAGTTATCATAAAATATTTAAATATATAAAATACTGCGCCAACCTATGGTACGAAAGCAGCCAACACAACAAAATGACTAATTGTGATGAAAATGTAAAACTAAAAGTGTGGCACTAAAAATAAAAGGATGAGGCTACCTGAAACAAGTAGTTTCTCTCTAATACATACATATGTGAATATTGTGTAAACACCGTGAGGTAAAGTGAGGGAAGTAGTAACATGCGACAGTAAGTCACTCGCTACAGGCTACCATCAAGTATTACCTATATTATAGATAAGTGCAAAAAAAAAAAAAACATATATATATTAGACATGTGCATTCGTTTTCGTCCGAATGCATTTTTGTCCAAATTTCAGGTATTTTCGTTATCGTTTTAACAAACAATAACGAAAGCACAGAATCCGAAAAACGAAAGATCCGACATAAACAAATGCTTTATTTTCGTTTTCGTTGCTACAACAGTTCGATATAGATAGGAGATTCGACATGATGATGACAATAACAATCTGTGTCCATCAAACCTGTGGTCGAATGTGCCTAACCTTAACTCTGTTAGTCCAAGATTATTCTACATAGAGAGAAAAGATTCAACATAGAGAGAAAAGATTTGACGTAGGGGAGATAAGATTTGACGTAGGGGAGAAAAGATTCGACATAGGGGAGAAAAGATTCGACGTAGGGGAGAAAAGATAAATAAAAATAATAATGATAATGAATGTTATTGGCTGATTGTAACCAAAGAGGAGGAGCAGTAAAATAGCTGGAACTAAGTACACACGTACTTTGGCTTATGGTGTCTGTTGAAAGTTCTAAGAAGATTCGACGGAGCAGGTAAACTATACGGCATCGTACAGTTTAGCTGCTCCGTTGAATCTTCTTTGAACATTCGACAGACACCATAAGCCTTCAATGACAGATTCAAACTTAATTTGGATTTTCGGATGAATGCAATTTTTAACGAAAAACAAAATAAATAAAAACAAATTTCGGGAGTAACTAAATAAATTTATTTTTCGGACGAAAACGAAATTCCGAAACAAAATATTTCAGTGTGCACATGTCTAATATATATATATAGTTCAATGCAATGAAGTGCAAACCAATAGATGAAGTGACTGATAAAACAGACAAAAGCATAAGTATAAACAATGTGTAAATAAGTCGTGAATGGCAATATATAAGTCCCAAGGATGGTAATATTTGGGAGGAAGGAATGAGGAGATATCTTCAACTAAGATCAACAGTCTCCAAAGTAGATGATTTCTGTGGTAGGTATACACCCAGGAGTGCTGACACCATCGAAGGGACAAAGGGAGAAAAAGGTACCCTTACCAGGAGTGTTGGACCCAGCTCACCATACGGCGGTGGGTCAGTAAGGTGTGGTATCGGAGACCTGAAGCGGAAACTCACAGGCTGGACTGCGTGGTGACCCCTCCAGCTGGATCTCAAAGGCGCCAAACGAGGGAGGTGGATGGAAGGTGGCCGTGTCCGCCAAACCGCTATCAGCTTCCTGCGAGCTTTCCTCCAGCTCAAAGGGATATTGGAAAGTATGTGGGGAAAAGAAGGAATCTCCACATAGTGTAAATCCGTATGTTGGGATTTATTGGTATCAAGTAAAATGGATATCCAAAAATATGCAATTAAAATGTTCAAATAAAAACAACAGCAAAATAGAAAAGGCGCAGTAAAAGTGACTCAGGCCGGCGTATTAACCCTACGCGTTTTGTCTTAAGAGTTGAATTCCACATCCTTGGCGCTCTTACAGTAAAGGACCCTCTATGTAGTTTAAGGTTAAACCTCTTTTCTTCTAATTTTAATTAGTGGCCACATGTCTTGTTAAACTCCCTTCCGCAAAAAAGTTTTATCCCTATTTTGGAGTCATCAGTATGGTATTTGTAAATTTAAATCATATTCCCTCTCAAGCGCCTCTTCTCCCGAGAGAATAAGTTCAGTGTTTGCAACTTTTCTTCATAACTAATGTCCTCCAGACCCTTTATTAGCTTTGTTGCCCTTCTTTGTACTAGCTCCATTTCCTGTACATCCTTCCTGAGGACTTGGGCCCAGAACTGGACAGCATACTCCAGGTGTGGCCGGACCAGAGTCTTGTAGAGTGGGAGAATTATCGCTTTATCCCTGGAGTTAATCTCTTATCTAACCACTTCAGCCCCAGAAGAATTTACCTCCTTCCTGACCAGAGCACTTTTTGTGATTTGGCACTGCGTCACTTTAACTGACAATTGCTCGGTCGTGCGACGTGGCTCCCAAACAAAATTGACTTCCAAACAAAAAAGCGCGACAATTTTGAAAAAAAGAAATATTTTTTACTTTTTACTATAATAAATATCCCCCAAAAAATATATAAAAAAAACATTTTTTTCCTCAGTTTAGGCCGATACATATTCTTCTACATATTTTTGGTAAAAAAAATTACAATAAGTGTTTATTGATTGGTTTGCGCAAAAGTTATAGCATCTACAAAATAGGGGATAGTTTTATTGCATTTTTAAAATTTTTTTTTTTTTTTACTAGTAATGGCGGTGATCTGCGATTTTTATCATGCCTGTGACATTATGGCAGACAGATCGGACATTTTTGGTGCCGCTACTTTGGGACTATTCACATTTATACAGCGATCAGTGCGATTAAAAATGCACTGATTGCTGTGTAAATGTGACTGGCAGTGAAGGGGTTAACCAGGAGGGGGCGCTGCAGAGGTTAAGTGTGTCCTAGGGATGTGTTCTAACTGTAGGGGGGATGGGCTAGCAGTGACACATCACTGATCACCGCTCCCGATTACAGGGAGCTGTGATCAGTGACAGTGTCACTAGGCAGAACAGGGGAATGCTTGTTTACATTAGCATTTCCTCGTTCTTCCTCTCCGTTAGATGATAGCGGGTGTCCCCACGGACATCGAGTCCGCGGGACCTGCGGTTGGACTCAAGAAGCTTGCGACGGGCATGCATGTGCGCACCTGCTATGCAAGCCTCGCGAGATCACGTACATCACGTACACGTAAAACTGCGGCTGCTGGTCCACAAGCAGTTGATGCATGCCAATATTCTGTTTGCTTTGCAGCAGCAGCTTGGCATTGCATGCCATTGCTGAGCCTATCAGCTACTAGGACCCCCAGGTCATTTTCCATCCTAGATTCCCCCAAAGGTTCTCCTCTAGTATATAGATTGCATTCATTTTTTTTGCCTCCTAAATGCATTATTTTACATTTTTCTACATTAAACCTCATTTGCCATGTAGTTGCCCACCCCGTTAATTTGTTCAGATCTTTTTGCAAGGTTTCCACATCCTGCGGAGAAGTTATTGCCCTGCTTAGCTTAGTATCATCCGCAAATACAGAGATTGAACTGTTTATCCCATCCTCCAGGTTGTTTATAAACAAATTAAATAGGATTGGTCCCAGCACAGAACCCTGGGGGACCCCACTACCCACCCCTGACTAGGGATGAGCCGAACACCCCCCTGTTCGGTTCGCACCAGAACATGCGAACAGGAAAAAAGTTCGTTCGAACACGCGAACACCGTTAAAGTCTATGGGACACGAACATGAATAATCAAAAGTGCTAATTTTAAAGGCTAATATGCAAGTTATTGTCATAAAAAGTGTTTGGGGACCTGGGTCCTGCCCCAGGGGACATGGATCAATGCAAAAAAAAGTTTTAAAAACGGCCGTTTTTTCAGGAGCAGTGATTTTAATAATGCTTAAAGTCAAACAATAAAAGTGTAATATCCCTTTAAATTTCGTACCTGGGGGGTGTCTATAGTATGCCTGTAAAGGGGCGCATGTTTCCTGTGTTTAGAACAGTCTGACAGCAAAATGACATTTTGAAGGAAAAAACTCATTTAAAACTACCCGCGGCTATTGCATTGCCGACAATACAAATAGAAGTTCATTGATAAAAACGGCATGGGAATTCCCCAAAGGGGAGCCCCGAACCAAAATTAAAAAAAAAAAATGACGTGGGTGACCCCCTAAATTCCATACCAGGCCCTTCAGGTCTGGTATGGATATTAAGGGGAACCCCGGCCAAAATTAAAAAAAAAAAATGACGTGGGGTTCCCCCTAAATTCCATACCAGACCCTTCAGGTCTGGTATGGATTTTAAGGGGAACCCCGCGCCAAAAAAAAAAAAAAAAAAAAACGGCGTGGGGTCCCCCCAAAAATCCATACCAGACCCTTATCCGAGCACGCAACCTGGCAGGCCGCAGGAAAAGAGGGGGGGACGAGAGTGCGGCCCCCCCTCCCTCCTGAACCATACCAGGCCACATGCCCTCAACATTGGGAGGGTGCTTTGGGGTAGCCCCCCCAAAACACCTTGTCCCCATGTTGATGAGGACAAGGGCCTCATCCCCACAACCCTGGCCGGTGGTTGTGGGGGTCTGCGGGCGGGGGGCTTATCGGAATCTGGAAGCCCCCTTTAACAAGGGGACCCCCAGATCCCGGCCCCCCCCTGTGTGAAATTGTAAGGGGGTGGAAAAGTACTACCATTTCACTAAAAAACTGTCAAAAATGTTAAAAATGACAAGAGACAGTTTTTGACAATTCCTTTATTTAAATACTTCTTCTTTCTTCTATCTTCCTTCATCTTCTGGTTCTTCTGGTTCTTCTGGCTCTTCTGGTTCTTCCTCCGGCGTTCTCGTCCAGCATCTCCTCAGCGGCGTCTTCTATCTTTTTCTCCTCGGGCCGCTCCGCACCCATGGCATGGGGGGAGGCTCCCGCTCTTCTCTTCTTCTTCATCTTCTTCTCTTCTTCTCTTCTTCATTTTCTTCTCCGGGCCGCTCCGCATCCATGCTGGCATGGAGGGAGGCTCCCGCTGTGTGACGGCGCTCCTCGTCTGACAGTTCTTAAATAACGGGGGGCGGGGCCACCCGGTGACCCCGCCCCCCTCTGACGCACGGGACATGACGGAACTTCCCTGTGGCATTCCCCGTGACGTCACAGGGAAGTCCCGTCAAGTCACCGTGCGTCAGAGGGGGGCGGGGTCACTGGGTGGCCCCGCCCCCCGTTATTTAAGAACTGTCAGACGAGGAGCGCCGTCACACAGCGGGAGCCTCCCTCCATGCTAGCATGTGTGAGGAGCGGCCCGGAGAAGAAAATGAAGAAGAGAAGAAAAGAAGAAGAGAAGAGCGGGAGCCTCCCCCCCATGCCATGGGTGCGGAGCGGCCCGAGGAGAAGAAGATAGAAGACGCCGCGGAGGAGATGCTGGACGAGAACGCCGGAGGATGAACCAGAAGAGCCAGAAGAACCAGAAGATGAAGGAAGATAGAAGAAAGAAGAAGTATTTAAATAAAGGAATTGTCAAAAACTGTCTCTTGTCATTTTTAACATTTTTGACAGTTTTTTAGTGAAATGGTAGGGGTACTTTTGTACCCCCTTACCATTTCACACAGGGGGGGGGCCGGGATCTGGGGGTCCCCTTGTTAAAGGGGGCTTCCAGATTCCGATAAGCCCCCCGCCCGCAGACCCCCACAACCACCGGCCAGGGTTGTGGGGATGAGGCCCTTGTCCTCATCAACATGGGGACAAGGTGTTTTGGGGGGCTACCCCAAAGCACCCTCCCAATGTTGAGGGCATGTGGCCTGGTACGGTTCAGGAGGGGGGGGGCCGCACTCTCATCCCCCCCTCTTTTCCTGCGGCCTGCCAGGTTGCGTGCTCGGATAAGGGTCTGGTATGGATTTTTGGGGGGACCCCATGCCGTTTTTTTTTTTTTTTTGGCGCGGGGTTCCCCTTAAAATCCATACCAGACCTGAAGGGTCTG
Source organism: Aquarana catesbeiana (assembly GCF_042186555.1). NCBI lineage: Eukaryota > Metazoa > Chordata > Amphibia > Anura > Ranidae > Aquarana > Aquarana catesbeiana. The sequence goes on along the minus strand of NC_133326.1, from coordinate 397,955,396 downwards.
GTATGGAATTTAGGGGGAACCCCACGTCATTTTTTTTTTTTAATTTTGGCCGGGGTTCCCCTTAATATCCATATCAGACCTGAAGGGCCTGGTATGGAATTTAGGGGGACTCCCACATCATTTTTTTTTTTTAATTTTGGTTCGGGGTTCCCCTTTGGGGAATTCCCATGCCGTTTTTATCAATGAACTTCTATGTGTATTGTCGGCAATGCAATAGCCGCGGGTAGTTTTAAATGAGTTTTTTCCTTCAAAATGTCATTTTGCTGTCAGACTGTTCTAAACACAGGAAACATGCGCCCCTTTACAGGCATACTATAGACACCCCCCAGGTATAAAATTTAAAGGGATATTACACTTTTATTGTTTGACTTTAAGCATTATTAAAATCACTGCTCCTGAAAAAACGGCCGTTTTAAAAAGTTTTTTTTGCATTGATCCATGTCCCCTGGGGCAGGACCTGGGTCCCCAAACACTTTTTATGACAATAACTTGCATATTAGCCTTTAAAATGAGCACTTTTGATTTCTCCCATAGACTTTTAAAGGGTGTTCCGCGGCATTCGAATTTGCCGCGAACACCCCAAATTGTTCGCTGTTCGGCGAACTTGCGAACAGCCAATGTTCGAGTCGAACATGCGTTCAACTCGAACTCGAAGCTCATCCCTACCCCTGACCATTCTGAGTATTCCCCATTTATCAACACCCTCTGAACTCGCCCTTGTAGCCAGTTTTTAATCCATGTACTCACCCTATGGTCCATGCCAATGGACCTTATTTTGTACAGTAAACGTTTATGGGGAACTGTGTCAAATGCTTTTGCAAAATTAAGATACACCACGTCTACAGGCCTTCCTTTATCTACATGGCAACTCACCTCCTCATAGAAGGTTAAAAGATTGGTTTGGCAAGAATGATTCTTCATGAATCCATGCTGATTACTGTTAATAATACAGTTTTTATTACTAAAATCTTGTATATAGTCCCTTATCATCCCCTCCAAGAGCTTGCATACTATTGATGTTAGGCTAACTGAACTGGTCTGTAATTCCCAGGGATGTATTTTGGGCCCTTTTTAAATATTGGTGCTACATTGGCTTTTCTTCAATCCACTGGTACCATTCCAGTCAGTAAAAATTAGGAACAATGGTCTGGCAATTACTTAAGTACCCTCGGGTGCAAACCATCCGGTCCCAGTGATTTATTAATGTTAAGTTTCAAAGTCTAATTCTAATTCTGTCCTCTGTTAGCCATGAGGGTGCTTCCTGTAATGTGTCACAAGGATAAACACTGCAGGTTTGGTTACTGAAGCCCCCCCCGATCACGCGTGACAGTGATCCCCTTTTTGCATGTGATCTCAAGGGTAGACAATAATTGTTATCATAATGGGGGGTTTTAATTATCCAGACATAGACTGGGCATTCATTTAAGGCTCGCCAGTTCCTTAATGTCTTGCAGGACAATTTTATGGGTCAAATGGTAGACGCACCAACTAGAAATAAAACATTACTGGATCTACTGATTACCAACAATACAGACCTGATCATGGATGTGGAAAAACGGGGCAATTTAGGTAACAGTGATCACAGGTCAATTAGTTTCAGTATAAATCACACAAATAGGAAACATGAAGGGAACACAAAGACACTGAATTTCAAAAGAGCCAACTTCCCTAAACTACAAACCTTGCTAAAAGGCATAAATTGAGATAAAATATTAGGAACAAAGAATACGGAGGAGAGATGGGTTTGCTTTAAGAGCATATTAAATAAGGGCATTAGCCAATGTATCCCATTGGGTAATAAATTTAAAAGAGCGAACAAAAATCCTGGATGGCTTAACTCCAATGTAAAAAATGCATATAAAAGCAAAGGAGAAGGCCTTCAAAAAATACATGGTTGAGGGATCATCCTCAGCATTCAGACTTTATAAAGAATGCAACAAGAAATGTAAGGGTGCAATTAGGACAGCTAAGATAGAACATGAAAGACACATAGTGGAGGAGAGCAAAAAAAATCCCAAGAAATTCTTTAAGTATGTAAACAGTAAAAAAGGGAGGACAGACCATATTGGCCCCATAAAGAATGAGGAAGGACATCTGGTTACAAAGGTTGGGGAGATGGCGAAGGTATTGAATTTATTCTTCTCCTCAGTCTTCACAAGTGAATCGGGGGGCTTCAGTAACCAAAACTGCAGTGTTTATCCTCATGACACAACACAGGAAGCACCTCCATGGTTAACAGAGGACAGAATTAAAATTAGACTTGAGAAACTTAACATTAATAAATCACCGGGACCAGATGGCTTGCATCCGAGGGTACTTAGGGAACTCAGTCAAGTGATTGCCAGACCGTTGTTCCTAATTTTTACAGTCTATTGACTGGAATGGTACCAGCTGATTGGAGAAAAGCCAATGTAGCACCAATATTTAAAAAGGGCCCAAAATACATCCCTGGGAATTACAGACCAGTTAGCCTAACATCAATAGTATGTAAACTCTTGGAGGGGATGATAAGGGACTATATACAAGATTTTAGTAATAAGAACGATATCATTAGCAGTAATTAGCATGGATTCATGAAGAATCGTTCTTGCCAAACCAATCTATTAACCTTTCGATGAGGAGGTGAGTTGCCATGTAGATAAAGGAAGGCCCGTAGACGTGGTGTATCTGGATTTTGCAAAAGCATTTGACACAGTTCCCCATAAACGTTTACTGTACAAAATAAGGTCCATTGGCATGGACCATAGCGTGAGTACATGCATTGAAAACTGGCTACAAGGGCGAGTTCAGAGGGTGGTGATAAATGGGGAGTACTCAGAATGGTCAGGGGTGGGTAGTGGGGTTCCCTAGGGTTCTGTGCTGGGACCAATCCTATTTAATTTGTTTATAAACGACCTGGAGGATGGGATAAACAGTTCAATCTCTGTATTTGCAGACAATACTAAGCTAAGCAGGGCAATACCTTCTCCGCAGGATGTGGAAACCTTGCAAAAAGACCTGAACAAATTAATGGGGTGGGCGACTACATGGAAAATGAGGTTCAATGTAGAAAAATGTAAAATAATGCATTTGGGTGGCAAAAATATGAATGCAATCTATACACTGGGGGGAGAACCTCTGGGGGAATCTAGGATGGAAAAGGACATGGGGGTCCTAGTAGATGATAGGCTCAGCAATGGCATGCAATGCCAAGCTGCTGCTAATAAAGCAAACAGAATTTTGGCATGCATTAAAAGGGGGATCAACGCAAGAGATAAAACGATAATTCTCCCACTCTACAAGGCTCTGGTGCGGCCGCACCTGGAGTATGCTGTCCAGTTCTGAGCACCAGTCCTCAGGAAGGATGTACTGGAAATGGAGCGAGTACAAAGAAGGGCAACAAAGCTAATAAAGGGTCTGGAGGATCTTAGTTATGAGGAAAGGTTGCAAGCACTGAACGTATTCTCTCTGGAGAAGAGACGCTTGAGAGGGGATATGATTTCAATTTACAAATACTGTACTGGTGACCCCACAATAGGGATAAAACTTTTTAGCAGAAGAGAGTTTAATAAGACTCGTGGCCACTCATTACAATTAGAAGAAAAGAGGTTTAACCTTAAACTACGTAGAGGGTTCTTTACTGTAAGAGCGGCAAGGATGTGGAATTCCCTTCCACAGGTGGTGGTCTCAGCGGGGAGCATTGATAGCTTTAAGAAACTATTAGATAATCACCTGAATGACCGCAACATACAGGGATATACAATGTAATACTGACACATAATCACACACATTGATGGACTTGTGTCTTTTTTCAACCTCACCTACTATGTAACTATGTAACTATGTAACAATATCATGTTAATGGAAAAATATATTTTACATACCTCATGATTCCAAGACTCCTTTTGATGCCAAATGGGACCCATGGTTCCTATATCATCTTCCTGTGTAGTAGCTGATTGATGATTTCAGTTGTTCCTTTTATTTTCTGTCTTTATGATACACAATTTATGTATAATTGGCTTGTGCCTACATTGAATTGTTGTATTTGACACATTCATCATAGTTTTTATATTTTCCTTTTATGGTTTTGGTTGATCAAAAAATTTGTAAACAAAAAAGAATATTGCCACATGGGCAAGCAGTAATGCCATCTACCCAGGTGAGCTTAGACATCATTTTCAGCAGGGAGGTAGCAAATGAGCATGGATTGGTGAGTATACCTTGCCTGGCCGGTGCTTTTAGGATTTAAATTACCTTGAATGGACAGGTGATTGTGTTCTTAAAGCTATAACAAAATGTTTCATTTTTTTTTTTTCAGTTTTTTTTTTTACCCCATTGGGGGACTTATTCCCTTACTCTTTATTCCTATAACACCCATAAAAGATATGGAGGTGCAATCATTACAGGGGCTCCAGGGGAAAGGCAAGAACAACAAGAATATTGTTAGAAGCTTTAACCCTTTTTGCTCTACTCAAAATACATTTGTTTTACCTTAATCTCCTTTCGAAAGATTTCCCCATCAATTCCTGTCCTGAAAGAAGTAATGGAAACATATTTTCAATTGGGATATAGATGGTGATAGAAATCTGACAGGCATCCTAATTCTTCCCTGCTCTATCCAAAGCTCCAAAAAATATTTGGTTAGAATTGGGCTTTAAATTCATAGAATATATAGTTTCATAGTAGGTAAGGTTGAAGAAAGACAATAGTCCATCCAGTTCAACCTGTGTAGGTGTATGTGTGTCAATGTTGATAATCATTTCCCATATCCCTGTATATTGTGTTCACCAAGAGTCTTTTAGAAAATATCAATACTGTCCGCTGATACCACCAATTGTGGAAGAGAATTCCACTTTCTTATCGCCCTGACAATGAAAAATCCCCTAGGCAGCTTAAGGTTAAACTGCTTCTCCTTCAATCTCATTGTGTGGCTCCGTGTCTTCTTACACTCACTGAGGCTAAAAAGTTTCCTTTCTACGCTGGGATCACCATTGAGGTATTTGTATGCTGCTATCATATCTCCTGTCAAGCATTTCTTCTTCAGGGAGAACAAATTCAGTGCCTGCAGTCATTTCTCATAATTGAAGTCCTCCAATCCAACTACAAATTTAGTTGCCCTTCCCTGGACTCTCTCCAGCTCCACGACATCCCTCCTGAGGACTGGTGACCAGAACTGGATGGAATACTTCAAATGTGGCCGGACCAGAGATGTATAAAGTGTCAGAAAGTCATTTTATTTCTGGAGTAAATTCCCTTTTTTATACAAGCTAATATTCTGCCTGCTTTGCTTGCTGCAGCTTGACATTGCCTGCTATTGTTTAGTCTGTCTTCTACCAGGACCCCCAGATCTTTCTCCATCCTTGATTCCCCCAGAGGTTCTCCCCCTAGTGAATAGTTTACATTTATATTCTTAGCCCCCAAGTGCATCACTTTACATTTTTCAACATTGAACCTCATTTGCCATGTAGTTGCCCCCCCCCATTATTTTATTCAGGTCTTTCTATAAAATTTCTATATCATGATGTGAGGTTATAGCCCTGCTTATTTTTATGTCATGTGCAAAAACTGAGTTGAGCTATCTATACCAACCTCTATATTATTTATAATAAATTAAACAGAATTGGTCCCAGGACAGAGCCTTAGGGTACTCCACTTACCACTTCAGACCAATCTGAGTATGTGTTATTTATCATCACCCTTTGGACATGTCCCTGTAATCAGTTTTCTATCCATAAAAAAACTCTATGGTCGATGCCTACAGACCTCAGTTTTAGATTAAGCATTTATGAGGAACTGTATCAAATGCTATCAAATTCCAGATGCCCCACATCGGACTTCCGAAGGCAGCTCATTTCCTAATAGAATGTTAACAGATTGGTCGGCAGAAATGATTGGCCTGTAGTTTCCCGGTATATGTCTCTGCCCTTTTTTGAAAATTGGTATCACATTGGCTTTTCTCCAATCAGCTGGTACCATTCATGTCAATATGCTGTCTATAAAGATTAGGAACAATGGTCTGGCTATAACCTGACTGAATTCTTTGAGGACTCTCGGGTGAAAGCCATCCGGTCCTGGTGATTTATTTGTGTTAAGCTTTTCTAGTCTTTTCAGGACAACTTCTGTTAGCCACAAGGGTATATCCTGCAATGTGTTACTAACAGTTACGGTCAGTATACCCCTAATTTTCCTGTGTAAAAACCAAGAAGAAAGCATTTAGTACAGTTACCTTCTCTGTGTCATCTGTAACCATCCTCCCTTCATCATCTTTTATGTGGCCAATGTGTTCTGACCTCGCTTTTTTACTGTTAATATATCTAAAAAAAATTGGGCATTTTTTTTACTCTCCTCTGCTATGTGTCTCTCATAGTCTTTTTTAACCACACTGATTGTGTTTTTACAGTTCTTATTGCATTCTTTGTAGTGTTGAAATGCTGACAATGACCCATCCCTTTTATAGTTTTTAAAGGCTATTTTCTTCTCTTTGATAAGACTTTTTTCATTATGGTTTAGCCACCCAGGTTTGACCTTCTCTCTTTTATATTTATTGCTCATTGGAATGCACTGTGATACCTCTCCTGCGCGAATCACAGTCATTGTACATCAGGCGCATACATGGTGATGTGTGGACACACTCACACCTCCGGAGACGCATGCTAATTGGGGAGACAATCAGCAGGTCCGGCGGACCATCCGCGATCGTTCCACAGAGAGGCATAATGGGGATCTGCCAGTGTAAACAAACAGATCCCTGTTCTGTCAGGGTAGTAGAGTTAGATTGTCTGTTACTAGTGATTAGGAACAGTGATCTCTCTCTACTTCCTGTCAGTCCCTTCCCCCCACAGTTAGAAAGCACCTTCCTAGGGAACATTTAACCCTTTGATCACCCCTGGTGTTAATCCCTTCCCTGCCAGTGTCATTTATACCGTAATCAGTGCATTTTTATAGCACTGATCCCAGTATAAATGTCACTGGTCTCAAAAAAGTGTCAAAAGTGTCCGATCTGTCCCCTGCAATGTCACAGTTCCACTAAAAATCACAGATTACCACATTTAACCAAAAATATGTAGAGGAATACATATTGGCCTAAACTGAGGAAGAAATGTGTTTTTTTACATTTTTGGGGGGACATTTATTATATCAAAAAGTAAAATATATTGTTTTTGTTTTCAAAATTGTCAGTCTTTTTTGTTTATAGCGCAAAAAATAAAAACCGCAGGATGTGATCAAATACCACCAAAAGAAAGCTCTATTTGTTGGAAAAAAAGGACTTCAATTTTGTTTGGTTACAGCGTCACACGACTGCTCAATTGTCAGTTAAAGCGGCGCAGTGCTGTATCGCAAAAAATGGCCTGTTATTAAGGGGGGAAATCTTCCGGTCCTTAAGTGGTTAATATGTTCCTAAAGCGTTCCCATTTTTCCTCCGTGTTCAACGTTTCTAGGATTTGATGTCTTGTAGTATTGAGCGTAGGTCAGAAAAGTTTGCTCGTTTGAAATTTAGTGTTTTTGTACTACCCTCATGTCTCCTTTTTCTATGGTTTACACTAAATGTAATGATCTTGTGATCGTTAGTAGGGATGAGCTTCGAGTTCGAGTCGAACTCATGTTCGACTCGAACATTGGCTGTTCGCAAGTTCGCCGAACAGCGAACAATTTGGGGTGTTCGCGGCAAATTCGAATGCCGCGGAACACCCTTTAAAAGTCTATGGGAGAAATCAAAAGTGCTAATTTTAAAGGCTAATATGCAAGTTATTGTCATAAAAAGTGTTTGGGGACCCAGGTCCTGCCCCAGGGGACATGGATCAATGCAAAAAAAAGTTTTAAAAACGGCCGTTTTTTCAGGAGCAGTGATTTTAATAATGCTTAAAGTCAAACAATAAAAGTGTAATATCCCTTTAAATTTCGTACCTGGGGGGTGTCTATAGTATGCCTGTAAAGGGGCGCATGTTTCCTGTGTTTAGAACAGTCTGACAGCAAAATGACATTTTGAAGGAAAAAACTCATTTAAAACTACCCGCGGCTATTGCATTGCCGACAATACACATAGAAGTTAATTGATAAAAATGGCATGGGAATTCCCCAAAGGGGAACCCCGAACCAAAATTAAAAAAAAAAAATGACGTGGGAGTCCCCCTAAATTCCATACCAGGCCCTTCAGGTCTGGTATGGATTTTAAGGGGAACCCCGCGCCAAAAAAAAAAAAAAAAAACGGCGTGGGGTCCCCCAAAAATCCATATCAGACCCTTATCCGAGCACGCAACCTGGCAGGCCGCAGGAAAAGAGGGGGGGACGAGAGTGCGCCCCCCCCCTCCTGAACCGTACCAGGCCACATGCCCTCAACATTGGGAGGGTGCTTTGGGGTAGCCCCCCAAAACACCTTGTCCCCATGTTGATGAGGACAAGGGCCTCATCCCCACAACCCTGGCCGGTGGTTGTGGGGGTCTGCGGGCGGGGGGCTTATCGGAATCTGGAAGCCCCCTTTAACAAGGGGACCCCCAGATCCCGGCCCCCCCCCTGTGTGAAATGGTAAGGGGGTGGAAAAGTACCCCTACCATTTCACTAAAGAACTGTCAAAAATGTTAAAAATGACAAGAGACAGTTTTTGACAATTCCTTTATTTAAATACTTCTTCTTTCTTCTATCTTCCTTCATCTTCTGGTTCTTCTGGTTCTTCTGGCTCTTCTGGTTCTTCCTCCGGCGTTCTCGTCCAGCATCTCCTCCGCGGCGTCTTCTATCTTCTTCTCCTCGGGCCGCTCCGCACCCATGGCATGGGGGGAGGCTCCCGCTCTTCTCTTCTTCTTCATCTTCTTCTTTTCTTCTTTTCTTCTCTTCTTCATTTTCTTCTCCGGGCCGCTCCTCACACATGCTAGCATGGTGGGAGGCTCCCGCTGTGTGACGGCGCTCCTCGTCTGACAGTTCTTAAATAACGGGGGCGGGGCCACCCGGTGACCCCGCCCCCCCTCTGATGCACGGTGACTTGACGGGACTTCCCTGTGACGTCACAGGGAATGCCACAGGGAAGTCCCGTCATGTCCTGTGCGTCAGAGGGGGCGGGGTCACCGGGTGGCCCCGCCCCCCGTTATTTAAGAACTGTCAGACGAGTAGCGCCGTCACACAGCGGGAGCCTCCCTTCATGCCAGCACGGATGCGGAGCGGCCCGGAGAAGAAAATGAAGAAGAGAAGAAGAGAAGAAGAGAAGAAGATGAAGAAGAAGAGAAGAGCGGGAGCCTCCCCCCATGCCATGGGTGCGGAGCGGCCCGAGGAGAAGAAGATAGAAGACGCCGCTGAGGAGATGCTGGACGAGAATGCCGGAGGAAGAACCAGAAGAGCCAGAAGAACCAGAAGAACCAGAAGATGAAGGAAGATAGAAGAAAGAAGAAGTATTTAAATAAAGGAATTGTCAAAAACTGTCTCTTGTCATTTTTAACATTTTTGACAGTTTTTTAGTGAAATGGTAGGGGTACTTTTGTACCCCCTTACCATTTCACACAGGGGGGGGCCGGGATCTGGGGGTCCCCTTGTTAAAGGGGGCTTCCAGATTCCGATAAGCCCCCCGCCCGCAGACCCCCACAACCACCGGCCAGGGTTGTGGGGATGAGGCCCTTGTCCTCATCAACATGGGGACAAGGTGTTTTGGGGGGCTACCCCAAAGCACCCTCCCAAAGTTGAGGGCATGTGGCCTGGTACGGTTCAGGAGGGGGGGGGCCGCACTCTCGTCCCCCCCTCTTTTCCTGCGGCCTGCCAGGTTGCGTGCTCGGATAAGGGTCTGGTATGGATTTTTGGGGGGACCCCACGCCGTTTTTTTTTTTTTTTTTGGCGCGGGGTTCCCCTTAAAATCCATACCAGACCCTTCGGTATGGAATTTAGGGGGAACCCCACGTCATTTTTTTTTTAAATTTTGGCCGGGGTTCCCCTTAATATCCATACCAGACCTGAAGGGCCTGGTATGGAATTTAGGGGGACTCCCACGTCATTTTTTTTTTTTAATTTTGGTTCGGGGTTCCCCTTTGGGGAATTCCCATGCCGTTTTTATCAATGAACTTCTATGTGTATTGTCGGCAATGCAATAGCCGCAGGTAGTTTTAAATGAGTTTTTTCCTTCAAAATGTCATTTTGCTGTCAGACTGTTCTAAACACAGGAAACATGTGCCCCTTTACAGGCATACTATAGACACCCCCCAGGTACGAAATTTAAAGGGATATTACACGTTTATTGTTTGACTTTAAGCATTATTAAAATCACTGCTCCTGAAGAAACGGCCGTTTTTAAAACTTTTTTTTGCATTGATCCATGTCCCCTGGGGCAGGACCCAGGTCCCCAAACACTTTTTATGACAATAACTTGCATATTAGCCTTTAAAATTAGCACTTTTGATTATTCATGTTCGTGTCCCATAGACTTTAACGGTGTTCGCGTGTTCGAACGAACTTTTTTCCTGTTCGCATGTTCTGGTGCGAACCGAACAGGGGGGTGTTCGGCTCATCCCTAATCGTTAGAGCCCAACTTGTTCCGTATTTTTACATCTGTGATCAGATTTGGATCATTCATAATTAAAATATCTAGTAATGCATTCTTTCTAGTTTGAGAATCCACCAATTGGAATATGAAGTTGTCCTGTAAGACATTTAAGAAATGATGGGCCTTTAATGAGTGTGCTGTCCCCTCTGCCCAGTCAATATTGGGATAGTTGAAGTCTCCCATTATGATGATATTTCCCTGCCCTGCTGCCATTTCTAACTGTGATAGGAGATCCAACTCCTCCTCCTTCAGGTTAGGGGGTCTGTAACATACCCCTATTATTATATGCCCACTTGCTTCTTTGCTTTGTAGTTCCTCCCACACAGATTCCACCTCCCCCTTTGCCCCGTTTACAATGTCACTCCTCTCTACCACCCATAAATCATTCTAGATATATAGACTGACCCCTCCCCCATTTTACCCTCCCTGTCCCTCCGATACAACGAATATTCCTCAATATTTGCCTGCCAGTCATGTGAGTTGTCAAACCATGTTTCTGTTCTTCAAAGTCCTCCTCGTGTAACAGCAGCTCCAGTTCCTCCATTTTGTTAGCTAGGCTCCTGGCATTTGTGTATACGTTTCTCAGTAATCTATGGGTGCATATTATTTTCTCCTTATGCTTCTCAAGCTTTGTTTTTGATTTGTCAAACCATTTACCCTGGGATTAGATGTTATGGAAATATTATCACTATTGCCTTCACTAGTACCCTATTTCTTCTGCTCACTACCGGCTATCGCTTCCTCTAAACCCCCAACACCTAGCTTAAAAGCCCCTCAAACTTCTTGGCAATTTTCCCAACACAGCTGCACCCTTTCCATTAAGGTGCAGCCCGTCCCTACTAAAGAACTGGTAACTGACTGAGAAGTCAGCCTAGTCCTCCAGGAACCCAAAACCCTCCTTCCTACACCAGTTCCTCAGCCACTTGCTAGGTTCTCTAAGCTCCTGCTGCCTCTTTTGTGTGGCTCGAGGCACAGGTAGTATTTCTGAGAAAAAACACCTTGGAGGTCCTTTTCTTCAATCTATTCCTTAAGTCCCTAAAATCATGTTTTAGGAAGTTCCACCTTCCTCTTACTTTGTCATTGGTACCAACATGTACCATGATAGCGGGGTCCTCCCCAGTCCCTCTCAATAATCTGTCCATCTGATCCATGATATATAAACTTTATTAGCAATACATATACTATGTAAACATGTGCAATATATACTGTATATAATATATATATATATATATATATATATATATATATGGCTTTCTTCAGGGGGAACTTGGTGGAACTCAGTTCCACCACCTCTGGCTCAGACCCTTTGGTGCCTGCTCACCACAATCACTTGTAAACACAGAAGTCTGGTTTCTGTGTTTACAAGTGACAGCTCTGCACTCTGTATGTAATGCAATCCTGGTATTTAGTGCCCCTTTAAGAACTTCCTACTGTTTTCGTGAAATTTGACTGAACACACCCACTATTTGATGTGATTTGGAGGGTGTGTGTAGAGGGAGGGGTTTTGTGGGGCAACTTCCAGCAACTATTGTTTGAGAAAAAAAGCCATATATATATAGATAGATAGATAGATAGATAGATAGATAGATAGATAGATAGATAGATAGATAGATAGATAGATAGATAGATAGAGATATAGATATAGATCAAGAAATGCAGCCCCAAACTTGCAAGGAAACACCATGCTTCACTGTTGCCTGCAGACATTCGTTATTGTACCGCTCGTCAGCCCTTAGCAAACAAACTGCCTCCTGCTACAACAAAATTTTGACTCATTAGTTCAGAGCACCTGCTGCCATTTTTCTTCACCCCAGTTCCTATGTTTTCATGCATAGGACATGGAAACGAAGTAAAATGACTCAACAATGCCCAAAAACATAGGCTCTGTGGTGCAGAAAAATGGCAACAGGTGCTTTGGGCTGATGAGTCAAAATTAATCTAGATGATATGGGTATTTGGAGCACAGACTGGGTGTCATGGACATGCTGGCCGTAATGCAAGTGAAACTCTAAGGGCACACACAAATGCTCAGGCATGGGCCTGCGGAAGCTCGTACTATTGTGTGCAGGTGAACGCATATGTGCATACATATGTGCGTGCACGCATTGGCTAATCTTGGTGCCAAGTGGCCTATGTAAGTGCAGCAGCTGTACTAGTAAATTAGTGCCTGATCTGCAGCTGTTACTAATTCCCTGTATCTGCTTCTGTCCTGTAAAAATTATAGGAGTGGAAGTGTGGAGGCAGTTGCTGCCACTTGCCTGAAACATATGTGCACACCTGTGAGTTGGGAGTTGGGACTATCTTGGCACCCGTTAATAACAAGCAGTTCAGAGAAATTATATAAAAAACATATAAACTTTAATAAATACAGAACACATTTGCAAAATAGTACATACATGGAATACTAAAAACAAATGAAATACTCCGCACTTAACACAAGTGTGAACGGATATAACCGTAAGGTTTCTTGTGGAGAGGGGTATCTAAGATGGTTTCCTCAACTGGTTTTGTGGTTAAGACCGCTTCTTCAGGAGGGAAAGGTCTAGAATAATAAACTTTAATTTAGACAAAATTGAACAAAATCAGCAAAAAAAGAAGTGATAAACACAGTACAAGAATAGTAGCGAAATAGAAGACTCACCAACTCAAACGGATTGAATGGGATAGTAGGACCCCACACAAATCCCCTCACAGCAGACACGGGGGATTATGGACAAATTCTGGTTAAATAAATAGTACATATAAGCAAATTTAAAAATTTAAAAATTGGGGGGGTGCTCACCCGGGTGGAATAAAGAGATGTCAAGGCAGGGAAAGTGATGTGATAGGGAAAATGGGGGGGAGAAAGGGAAGGGGAAGGTGAAGATGGGACGGGCAGGGGAGGTGTGTGGGAAGGAGACAGGAGGGGGGGCGGGGAAACACGGAAGGGAAGGGAAGGGGAAAAGGGGGGGAAAGGGTAAGGTAAAGGGGGGGGAAGGGGGAGGAAAAAGGGAAGGGGGAAGGGAAGGAGCAAGGAGGGGAGGGGGGAGGTGGGGAAGAAAGAGAGAGAGGAGGGGGAAGAGAGGGAAAGGAAAGAGGGGGTGGGAAAAAAGGGAGTAAAGGAGAGAAAAGAGAGGGGGAAAGGGAAAAGGAGGAGGGATGAGAGAGGAAAAATTGGAGGGGGGGAGGGGGGGGAGAGGGCAGGCCAGAGGGGAAGGGGAAGGGAAAAACAGGTAGGGAGGGTGGGAGGAGGGGAAGGAGGGGGGGGGGGAAAGGGGGGGGAAAGGGGGGAGTGAAGGAAAGGGATGGGAAGGGGAAAGGATGGAAGGGGAAGAGGGAAAGAAGGGGGAGGAAGTGAATGAATATCACAATTGATCCTGGACATCAAGTGGTGAAGACATACAACATTAGGATAATTGAGTAAACCAGTGAGCACTCACCAACTAATTGGCTAGTCAATAATACTGCAGGGGCTGCCTATCTCAAATATCATGTCTAGTATTGGTAAGTCATTGAGATTGGTCCCAGGAAACGTCAAATGAACAATCAGATTTAGGGATGCAAGAAAGCAAGCCCATGTTCCCAGGTAACAACCAGGTTGATTTATTCCTAGTATGGACGGGATCTAAAGAGGTGGTGTTCCGCAGGGCATGTTCCCTGCGGGACCAACTTACTTCCAGTCACTACACTTCTGAAAAACCTCCTAGGATAGGACCTAGGGGTACTTTTAGATGTAGCGATTGCCCCCGCTGCCCCTGGGTTTGTGAGGGGAAACAATTAATTTTACCAAATGGAGAAGTTTTCGTCCCACAAACTTTTGCAGATTGCAGCACCAGGGTGTGGTTTATTTGATGTTATGCATTTGCAAAGCTTTTTACGTTGGAAAGACCATTCGAGAACTAAGACAGAGGATTGGTGACCACCTCTACTACTCCGAGAATGGTAATCTGATGACAATTGGTAGACATATTGGACTTTACCATAGATTTGACAATTCTGTCGTTCAATTCGTAGTCCTTGAAGTGGTGCAGCCCAATCCTAGGGGAGGTGATTGGGATCGTACAGTCCTCCAGAGGGAAACCTTATGGATAGAATGACTGAATGCCACCTGTCCCCCCGGCCTCAATGAAACGATATCTTATAAATCCTTTTTATGATATCGTGGTAAACCCCCCTCCCCAATTTCCGTCCTTTCCCCCCCCTTCCTCTTCCCTTTCTTCCCTCTCCTTCCCAATTCCCTCCTTCCTCCTTCCCCTTCCTCCCCCTCCCCTCCTTCCCCCCTCCTCTTTCCTCCCCATCCCTCCCCCTCTTTCCTTCCCCCCCCTCCTTGTCCCCTTCCTCCCCTTCCTCCCCCCCTTTTCCCCTTACCCCCCTTGTCCCTTCGTCCCCCGTTCCCCCTTCCCCCCCTGTTCCCCCCCTCCCCCCTTCCTTCCCCCTTCCCGCCCCCAATTATCACATCATGTCCAGGTATCCCCTTTTGGGCGTTTCATCTAGGTCAATGATCCACCTATATGTTAGGATTGGTGACACTTTGGTGTTTTCCTTACCCCCAGAAATGTATATATTATGAATTATTTACTGTTTTTGCTATGGTTATTTGAACCATGTTGTATATCATTGCTGTACAGAAGACTTGCTCCTTTTTTCCCCCGTCCCCTTCCCTTTCCCCCTCCCCCTCAGCGGCTCTGGTATGGTGTGGTATCCCTTGTCTTCTCCCCTCCCCCGGTGAACATGTGTTTACCCTGGCAGGTCTAATAGCCTGCTTGCACTGTACAGTCTTGGATCACACTGATCCTTTGGCCGTCAGCACGCGCTTGCGCAGTAGCATGATCCCCCGTGCACCTGCGCAGGTGCGGGTAAACAGACCCGGCTACGTCAGACGCCGCCATGTCGGCGTGCGTCTGACTTCCGGGTTGGGGAGCTCTTCTAGAAGCCCCTATTCGGGACCCGCTCTTTGAGCCTTAATAGATGCCTCTTGCTGGACTGCCTCTTGCGATCTCCCTCTCAAGGTTGGTTGCCTAATGGCTGTGGATACTTTCACCTCCTGTTATCCTTACTTTTCTCCTTCCCTAATCTTGTATGTCAACTTGGGTGGGGTATGGCATTGGGATGAGCCCTTATCATCCCTTACACTCTCTCTCCGTTCTTTCTATGTGTAATCAATCTTCCTCTCTTCTGTGCTGTCATTTTCCGGTGTTCACTTTTTCTTGTCAGCTTTTGGGGTCCATTCTTCCTCTTTCAACCTCTTGCCACCTGCTCCATAATCCTCTTTTCTGTCCTTTTGTTCTACTCACCCCCATTGGCCACTGACCTTCAGAGGCTTGACTTCATATCCTTTTCTACATTACAGATCTGGTTGTTATCTGGGAACATGGGCTTGCTTTCTTGCATCCCTAAATCTGATTGTTCATTTGACATTTCCTGGGACCAATCTCAATGACTTACCAATACTAGACATGATATTTGAGATAGGCAGCCCCTGCAGTATTATTGACTAGCCAATTAGTTGGTGAGTGCTCACTGGTTTACTCATTTATCCTAATGTTGTATGTCTTCACCACTTGATGTCCAGGATCAATTGGGATATTCCTTCACTTCCTCCCCCTTCTTTCCCTCTTCCCCTTCCGTCATTTCCCCTCCCCATCCCTTTCCTTCACCCCCCCTCCCTTCCCCCCCCTCTCCCCCCTTTTTCCCCCCTTCCCCCCCCTCCCTCACCTCCTCCCACCCTCCCTTCCTGTTTTTCCCTTCCCCTCTGGCCTGCTCTCTCTCCCCTCCCTCCCCTCCAATTTTTCCTCTCTCATCCCTCCTCCTTTTCCCTTCCTCCCTCTCTTTTCTCTCCTTTTCTCCCTTTTTCCCGCCCCCTCTTTCCTTTCCCTCTCTTCCCCCTCCTCTCTATCTTTCTTCCCCACCTCCCCCCTCCCCTCCTTGCTCCTTCCCTTCCCCCCTTCCCTTTTTCCTCCCCCTTCCCCCTCTTTCCCTTACCCTTCCCCACTTTCCCCTTCCCTTCCCTTCCCTTCCCTTCCCGTGTTTCCCCCCCCTCCTGTCTCCTTCCCACACACCTCCCCTCCCTGTCCCATCTTCACCTTCCCCTCCCCCCCCCCCCCTATTTTCCCTATCACATCACTTTCCCTGCCTTGACATCTCTTTATTCCACCCGGATGAGCACCCCCCCAATTTTTTTAAATTTTTAAATTTTTAAATTTGCAATTTGCTTATATGTACTATTTATTTAACCAGAATTTGTCCATAATCCCCCGTGTCTGCCGTGGGGGGATTTGTGTGGGGTCCTACCAACCCATTCAATCCGTTTGAGTTGGTGAGCCAGTCTTCTATTTTGCTACTATTCTTGTACTGTGTTTATCACTTCTTTTTGCTGTTTTTGTTCAATTTTGTCTAAATTAAAGTTTATTATTCTAGACCTATCCCTCCTGAAGAAGCGGTCTTAACCGCGAAACCGGTTGAGGAAACCATCTTAGATACCCCTCTCCACAAGAAACCTTACGGTTATATCCGTTCACGCTTGTGTTAAGTGCGGTGTATTTCATTTGTTTTTAGTATTCTATTTATGTACTATTTTGCAAATGTGTTCTGTATTTATTAAAGTTTATACGTTTTTTATATCATTTCTCTGAACTGTTCGTTACTAGAGATAGTCCCAACTCCAACTCACAGGTGTGCACGTGTGGTTCAGGCAGTGGCAGCAACTGCCTCCACACTTCCACTCCTATAATTTTTAGTCGTTCCAACCGGGATGATGGCACTGATTATTGAATTATATTATTGCTGACTTAATTGAGGCCATACTCATTCTTCATGCTTTTGTCCTGTGATTGACCCGGCTTGTCCTGACCTTGCTTGAATGCTATCTGCCCTGACCTTGGCTTGTCTCTGGATTTTGCTCTGACTCCTGCTCATCTGCCTGATTTAAAATTGCTGACCTCTGCTTGTATCCTGACCATTCTCTGCCTGCTGCCTATGCCTGTATCTGTACCTCTCTGACCTAGCTCATCTAAGCTTATATCCAGTTATCACCTGTCCCTCACCCGCTGAGTGCTGCCACTCCTTCCACACCTGCTACCTGCCTGCTGCCTGTCAAGTACCTGCCACCTGCTGTCTGCCAGTTCTCTGTCTTCTGTCTCTGCTGCTGTCTGCTGTTCCAGTGATCAGACTTGTCCTCTGGTGATGCACCTGCTACCCACTACCCCGGCTCACGGAACATATTACAGGCACACATACCTCAACACACTGTCAAGACCATCATCAGTGGCCCTTAAGCTGGGGCTGTAAGAGAGGCCTTCCTCTACACCTCAGACTCTGCCACAAGGTACGTGACACTGGGAAAGTCACCTACCTAAAGTGCAGGCTAATGAATTCCATTAGAAACACAGGCTTTAAAGCAAACCCAAATAAGTGTGCCATAGGGTTAGAAGAGCCTGGTATCTAGAATACACTATTGGGTGGGGCCTAATAAAGCCCTAAATCCACAAGGTAGAAGCTATTAGAGAACGGCCTGCTCCTACCACTAAGAAACAAGTGAGAACCTTCTTAGGCATGTTCGAATATTATCGGAGGTTCATCCCAAACTTTGCCAGGATAGCAACACCTTTACCTGACCTTACCAAGGTCAAAAGCTCCTCTGTAGCAATTAAGTGGAATCCCAAGGTTGAAGGAGCTTTCCAGGCCCTGTGTAAAAAGCCTGTGCTGGTAGCCCCAGACATTAGTAAACAATGGGTAGTCCAAACCAATATCTCGAGTGTAGGTCTTGGGGCTGTCTTGTCCCAAGTGGTAGACACCCATTGGTCTAACTGAGTTGAAAGCTTACCTCTACAGAAAGAAATTATAGTCTTGTGGCGCTAAAGGGTTTGGCCATAAGTGGGCCTTCAAAACTCTATGATACTGCTTGCTAGGGAACCACTTCCGACTCATAAAAGACTGCGCTCCCTTAAAATTGATGGTCCAGGCTATGGACTGTAATTCAAGGATTACCCGTAGATTCCTGGCCCTCCAAAATATCTATTTTAAAGTGGATCCCTGGGATGGTTGTAATCAGAAAAATGCAGATGCTCTCTCTAGAACCCACTGTTTAGTAGCTGGTGTTGGAACCCATTGGTTCAAATAGAGGTAGGAATGGTATGTGACATATAGCCCCTGACAGTTGTGGGTGGAGTGCATCTGCTGCACAGAATTTTGTGGTTTATAAGATAAATGGGTGGCAGTTAAAGGTCTGTAGCAGGATGCAGGGCATTAATCACTGGCCACACCTTGCTCCTCACCTGCGCTATAATATGTCATGCCCTCTGTTAATGGGATGTTGCTAGGAAAGGATGCAAGCAGGCTGTAAGGAAACATGTCTGCAGGTCTGAAGCAAACCCTATTTACTAGCCAGGAGGCTTTATAACTGTTTCTGTTGGCCTTTTGTTTTTGATTGTGATTCTTACCCCTGCGAGGGAGTTTCCCTATTTTGATGTAGTGCTGACCAATAAACAAGGGCAAGAGGCCCTTAAACCCACTTGACATGTAAATGTATGCAGGTTGGTTAAGTAATTAGGAGTCCTATATAACACGCAGTCATCGGTGAAGTCAAAAATGTTTTATTCACTAAAATAAACTGTATATACTTAATTACTATTATCAAAGCATCTTATGCTGTTATAATGTCTCTGTATAAAATATCTGCAACATGTGAAGAGCATAAATTAAAAATTCTAATTGATGAATCTTCAAAATGAAATCTAAAAAGGCTATGAGGCTCAAATTTGTAATCTCTTGAGTCGTTCTTATTACTTTATAGTGCTGACTGTCTCCCTGTAAACATTTGAAGCCCCCCCAAATTATTCAAAATATTAATTTGAAAAGGAAACAGAGGAATGAAATTGTAACTGCAGCACACTGACTGACTTCAAAGATTTTTTTTCGAAAACAGGAACACTTTGTCATGGAAATTATTTTCCTTTGGGTGTTTTTGTATGCATTTGATTTTTTACATTTATTTTTACTTTTCCCTAAATGTTTTGTCTGTCAAATTAACAACTTCTTTATTGCCATAAATGTGTTTATTGTGGAATGAAAATCATGATACTTAGATCATGTAATTGTAAATTATTTCTTCATCCTAATACCAACTATGCCTTTGCTAGATATATATTCCTATAAATACAGTATATATATATATATATATATATATATATATATATATATATATATATACATATACACTGTCTCACAAAAGTGAGTACACCCCTCACATTTTTGTAAATATTTTATTATATCTTTCATGTGACAACACTGAAGAAATGACACTTTGCTACAATGTAAAGTAGTGAGTGTACAGCTTGTATAACAGTGTAAATTTGCTGTCCCTTCAAAATAACTCAACACACAGCCATTAATGTCTAAACGGCTGGCAACAAAAGTGAGTACACCCCTAGGTGAAAATGTCCAAATTGGGCCCAAAGTGTCAATATTTTGTGTGGCCACTGTTATTTTCCAACACTGCCTTAACTCTCTTGGGCATGGAGTTCACCAGAGTTTCACAGGTTGCCACTGGAGTCCTCTTCCACTCCTCCATGACAAGAAAGCTGGTGAATGTTAGAGACCTTGCACTCCTTCACCTTCCATTTGAGGATGCCCCACAGATGCTCAATAGGGTTTAGGTCTGGAAACATGCTTGGCCAGTCATCACCTTTACCCTCAGCTGCCCTGTGGCCAGGTCTCTGAAGGGAGTTGGCATTCAAGGTTCCCTCAATGAACTGTAGCTCCCCAGTGTCAGAAGCACTCATGCAGCCCCAGACCATGACACTCCCACCACCATGCTTGACTGTAGGCAAGACACACTTGTCTTTGTACTCCTCACCTGGTTGCTGCTTGACACCATCTGAACCAAATACATTTATTTTGGTCTAATCAGACCACGGGACATGGTTCCAGTGATCAATGCCCTAGTCTGCTTCCCTTCAGAAAACTGTTTGTAGGCTTTCTTGTGCATCATATTTAGAAGTAGCTTCCTTCTGGGGCGACAGCCATGCAGACCAATTTTATGCAATATGCGGCGTATGGTCTGAGCACTGACGGGCTGACCCCCCACCCCTTCAACCTCTGCCGCAATACTGGCAGCACTAATACATCTATTTCCCAAAGACAACCTCTGAGCATGTACACTCAACTGCTTTGGTCAACCATGGCGAGGCCTGTTCTGAGTGAAACCTGTCCTGTTAAACCGCTGTATGGTCTTGGCCACCATGCCCGCAGCTCAGTTTCAGGGTCTTGGCAATCTTCTTAGAGCCTATGCCATCTATATGTAGAGCAACAATTCTTTTTTTCAGATCCTCAGAAAGTTCTTTGCCATGGGGTGCCATGTTGAACTTCCAGTGACCCATATAAGAGAGGGAGCGATAGTACAAAATTGTACACACCTGCACCCATTCACACCGGGGATCTTGTAACACTAACGAGTCGCATGACACCGGGGAGGGAAAATAGCTAATTGGGCCCAATTTGGACATTTTCACTTAGGGGTGTCACTTTTGTTGCCAGTGGCTTTCTGAAGATGATGCACAAGAAAGCCCGCAAACAGTTTGCTGAAGACAAGAAGACTAAGGACATGGATTACTGAAACCATGTCCTGTGGTCTGATGAGACCAAGATAAACTTATTTGGTTCAGATGGTGTCAATCATGTGTGGTGGCAACCAGGTTAAGAGTACAAAGGCAAGTGTGTCTTGTCTACAGTCAAGCATGGTGGTGGGAGTGTCATGGTCTGGGGCTGCATGGGTGCTGCAGACACTGGGGAGCTACAGTTCATTGAGGGAACCATGAATGCCAACATGTACTGTGACATACTGAAGCAGAGCATTATCCCCTCCCTTCAGAGACTGGGCCGCAGGGAAGTATTCCAACATGATAACGACCCCAAACACACCTCCAAGACAACCACTGCCTTGCTAAAGAAGCTGAGGGTAAAAGTGATGGACTGGCCAAGCATGTCTCCAGACCTAAACCCTATTGAGCATCTGTGAGGCATCCTCAAATAGAAGGTAGAAGAGTGCAAGGTCAATAACATCCACCAGCTCCGTGATGTAATCATGGAGGAGTGAAAGAGGACTCCAGTGGCAACCTGTAAAACTCTGGTGAACTCCATGCCAAAGATGACTAAGGCAGTGCTGGAAAATAATGATGGGCACACAAAATATTGACACTTTGGGCCCAATTTGGACATTTTCACTTAGGGGTGTACTCACTTTTATTGTCAGCGGTTTAGACATTAATGGCTGTGTGTTGAGTTATTTTGAGGGGACAGCAAATTGACACTGTTATACAATCTGTACACTCACTACTTTACATTATAGCAAAATTTAATTTCTTCAGTGTTGTCACATGAAAAGAAATAATAAAATATTTACAAAAATGTGAGGGGTGTACTCACTTTTGTGAGATACTGTATTGTAGCAAAAAGTAAAAAATATTGCTTGTCTTTCAAAATTGTCGCTCTCTTTTTGTTGATAGCACAACAACTAAAAACCGCAGAGGTGATCAAATACCACAACTGGGAACTAGGTAAATTAAAAATCTAAGTAAGTGTAGAAAAAGTAGATAGTTTCTGATCAGTGACCATTTGGGTAAGTAATTTAATGTTATATCTAGTCCATGCAATAGGCTCTGGTACTTAAAAAAAATTGAGGAAGAGTAGGATTAAACCATAGAGGGGCATTTGGAGAAATTGTGCCCTTGGGCTAATGCTCACATCTAAGACCAGCCTCCCAAGCTTGAATAGTATTGAGCATTGAAGCAGTCAACTGATATGATGCCATATGCCCCTAAATAAAACTACTATAAGAGCTTCTATAGAACCTACCACTGCTGCTTCCAGCCGAGTAGAGGAGTTATATATATCTGGGTTCAGCCACCATGCAGCAGTAACCAACTGAGTGGCTAAAAAGTATTTATATAAATCTGTAAAAGTTAAACCTCCCTGTTTGCAAGGGCACATCAGGGTGGTTAATTTGTACCTGGGGTTCTTCAATCCCCATAAATAAGATGAAAAAAAAGTTGATTTAGTCTTGTAAAAAAGGATATAGGGAGCCACTGAGGAGAGTGTCTAAATAGATACATCAATTTTGGTATAATTTTCATCTTTAAAAGATTAATACGTCACAGTAAGGACAATTGTAGAGACTTCCATGCTTTCAATTATGACCCAATATCTCCTAGGATTGGAGTCAGATTCAGGGAAATAAATTCAGAAGCTTGGTGGGAAATTACAACTCTTAAGTATTTAAAATTCTCTACCCACTGCAAAGGAATATCATTTAAAGCCGTACTATGGGCCTCCATGTCTATTGGGAACACCAAGAACTTAGTCCAATTTATCTTCAGCCCTGTAACCATTGAGAAAGAGTCCAATATCTTTAAATACAACACAGAAAAAACATTTTGCCCATGGGACTTTTAAAGAGTCACCCCTCAGACAGTAGATGTACAACTAGGCCCTCAATAAATAAAAAAAATTGGCATAGAAATGCTATCTAGACATTTATCAGATAAATTAGTGAGGGTGCAAAAGTAGTGATGGTGTGTGGCCCCAGTGTATAATAAAGACTTCAAATGGAAAGGGGATTCCATTTGAACAACAAAACATCAAACATGTGAAACCCTGACCGCCCAACAGACACAAACAGTGAACACTAACTATAAAGTCAAAAGATACAGCATCAATGTCAACTGTCAATGAACTTCACGATATAACTTACCCCTAGGGGAAGAAAGACCAACACAGGACAGCCAAGTTCTGTATGGCTGGAAGCACAACATCTGAACCCTTTTTAGAGCCTGAACTAGGGTTTCACCGCATGTTTGGTGTTTTGTTGTTCAGATGGAATCCCTTTTCCATTTGAAGTCTTTATTATACACTGGGGCCACACACCATCACTACTTTTGCACCTTCACACACTAATTTACCTGATTAATGTCTAGATTGCATTTCTATGCCAATTTATTTTATTTATTGAGGGCCAATTTTAGCCACACCCACCCGCTATCACTGGCACATATATATATTCAACCATGCTTTGCACTTTTATGAATTAACTGGTATGGTAGATTAATGGAATACTACTATCACCACACACACATATATATATATATATATATATATATATATATATATATATATATATATATGTACAACTTTTAGCAACTGCGGACCAGGCATTGGTTTAATAGGTATATAGTGTTTGCTACACTTAATATGTCCCATTACTACTATCCTATACACACCTGATTGGTTACCTCCTTATTATCAAGGCATCCCCATCATTGTTGTGTTTATTTAATCACATGGGATTTTTCTATCCTTATTGGTGAAAACACATACACTTTTTTTATCACTTCACAGATTTTTGCTCCTTGTCATTTTTTACCCATATATTAACCACTTCAGCCCCGGAAGGTTTTACCCCCTTCCTGACCAGAGCACTTTTTACAATTCGGCACTGCGTCGCTTTAACTGCTAATTGCGCGGTCATGCAATGCTGTACCCAAACGAAATTTGCGTCCTTTTCTTCCCACAAATAGAGCTTTCTTTTGATGGTATTTGATCACCTCTGCCGTTTTTATTTTTTGCGCTATAAACGGAAAAAGACCGAAAATTTTGAAAAAAAATGATATTTTCTACTTTTTGTTATAAAAAAAATCCAATAAACTCAATTTTAGATGCAGACAAGCAAAGAAAGTGTTTCCACCGCTCAGGCTGACACTGACCCAGGTGTAAGTGGAAGTTTCAGAGCAGAAGAGCTCCAGGTGCTGGCTGAATGCTAGACAAAGCAGGCTTGAATGGAGGAGAAGATTTGGATGCCGCACACCGGATGTAGTCAAAAAACTTCACTTTATTGAAAAAATGGGATCATCAAAATAACAAGACTGTCATGCAGAAAGTACAGGTAAGCTGACGCGTTTCGCACTCAGGACTGAGTGCTTACTCATAGCAATGAGTAAGCACTCAGTCCTGAGTGCGAAACGCGTCAGCTTACCTGTACTTTCTGCATGACAGTCTTGTTATTTTGATGATCCCATTTTTTCAATAAAGTGAAGTTTTTTGACTACATCCGGTGTGCGGCATCCAAATCTTCTCCTCCATTCAAAACTCAATTTTAGTCATACATTTAGGCCAAAATGCATTCGGCCACATGTCTTTGGTAAAAAAAAATGTCAATAAGCGTATATTTATTGGTTTGCGCAAAAGTTATAGCGTCTACAAACTAGGGTACATTTTCTGGAATTTACACAGCTTTTATTTTATGACTGCCTATGTCATTTCATGAGGTGCTAAAATGGCAGGGCAGTACAAAACCCCCCAAATGACCCCATTTTGGAAA
Source organism: Aquarana catesbeiana (assembly GCF_042186555.1). Taxonomy (NCBI): domain Eukaryota; kingdom Metazoa; phylum Chordata; class Amphibia; order Anura; family Ranidae; genus Aquarana; species Aquarana catesbeiana. Next base: position 397,930,551 of record NC_133326.1, on the reverse strand, counting down.
GTAGACACCCCAAGGAAATTGCTGAGAGGCATGTTGAACCCATTGAATATTTTTTTTTTTTGTCCCAAGTGATTGAATAATGACAAAAAAAAAAAAAAATTACAAAAAGTTGTCACTAAATGATATATTGCTCACACAGGCCATGCGCATATGTGGAATTGCACCCCAAAATACATTTAGCTGCTTCTCCTGAGTATGGGGATACCACATGTGTGGGACTTTTTGGGAGCCTAGCCGCGTACGGGGCCCCGAAAACCAAGCACCGCCTTCAGGATTTCAAAGGGCATAAATTTTTGATTTCACTCCTCACTACCTATCACAGTTTTGAAGGCCATAAAATGCCAAGATGGCACAAAACCCCCCCAAATGACCCCATTTTGGAAAGTAGACACCCCAAGCTATTTGCTGAGAGGCATGTTGAGTCCATGGAATATTTTATATTTTGACACAAGTTGCGGGAATGTGACAATTTTTTTTTTTTTGCACAAAGTTGTCACTAAATGATATATTGCTCACACAGGCCATGGGCATATGTGGAATTGCACCCCAAAATACATTCTGCTGATTCTCCTGAGTACGGGGATACCACATGTGTGGGACTTTTTGGGAGCCTAGCCGCGTACGGGGCCCCGAAAACCCAGCACCGCCTTCAGGATTTCTAAGGGCGTAAAGTTGTGATTTCACTCCTCACTACCTATCACATTTTTGAAGGCCATAAAATGCCCAGATGGCACAACCCCCCCCCCAAATGATCCCATTTTGGAAAGTAGACACCCCAAGCTATTTGCTGAGAGGCATGTTGAGTCCATGGAATATTTTATATTTTGACACAAGTTGCAGGAAAGTGACAATTTTTTTTTTTTTTTTTGCACAAAGTTGTCACAAAATGATATATTGCTCAAACATGCCATGGGCATATGTGGAATTACACCCCAAAATACATTCTGCTGCTTCTCCTGAGTACGGGGATACCACATGTGTGGGACTTTTTGGGAGCCTAGCCGCGTACGGAGCCCCGAAAACCAAGCACCGCCTTCAGGATTTCTAAGGGCATAAATTTTTGATTTCACTCCTCACTACCTATCACAGTTTTGAAGGCCATAAAATGCCAAGATGGCACAAAACCCCCCCAAATGACCCCATTTTGGAAAGTAGACACCCCAAGCTATTTGCTGAGAGGCATGTTGAGTCCATGGAATATTTTATTTTTTGACACAAGTTGCAGGAAAGTGACAATTTTTTTTTTTTTTGCACAAAGTTGTCACTAAATGATATATTGCTCACACAGGCCATGGGCATATGTGGAATTGCACCCCAAAATACATTCTGCTGATTCTCCTGAGTACGGGGATACCACATGTGTGGGACTTTTTGGTAGCCTAGCCGCGTACGGGGCCCCGAAAACCCAGCACCGCCTTCAGGATTTCTAAGGGCGTAAAGTTGTGATTTCACTCCTCACTACCTATCACATTTTTGAAGGCCATAAAATGCCCAGATGGCACAAAACCCCCCCAAATGACCCCATTTTGGAAAGTAGGCACCCCAAGCTATTTGCTGAGAGGCATGTTGAGTCCATGGAATATTGTATTTTTTGACACAAGTTGCGGGAAAGTGACAATTTTTTTTTTTTTTTTTGCACAAAGTTGTCACTAAATGATATATTGCTCAAACATGCCATGGGCATATGTGGAATTACACCCCAAAATACATTCTGCTGCTTCTCCTGAGTACAGGGATACCACATGAGTGGCACTTTTTGGGTGCCTAGCTTCATACGGGGCCCCAAAATCCAATCACCGCCTTCAGGATTTCTAAGAGCGTTAATTTTTGATTTCACTCCTCACTACCCATCACAGTTTTGAAGGCCATAAAATGCCAAGATAGCACAAAACCCCCCCAAAATGACCTCATTTTGGAAAGTAGACACCCCAAGCTATTTGCTGAGAGGCATGGTGAGTATTTTGCAGCTCTCATTTGTTTTTGAAAATGAAGAAAGACAAGAAAAACATATTTTTTTTTTCTTTTTTCAAATTTCAAAAGTTTGTGACAAAAAGTGAGGTCTGCAAAATACTCACTATACCTCTCAGCAAATAGCTTTGGGTGTCTATTTTCCAAAATGGGGTCATTTGGGGGGGGGTTTGTGCCATCTGGGCATTCCATGGCCTCCGAAACTGTGATAGGCAGTGAAGAGTGAAATCAAAAATTTACGCCCTTAGAAAGCCTGAAGGCGGTGCTTGGTTTTCGGGGTCCCGTACGCGGCTAGGCTCCCAAAAAGTCTCACACATGTGGTATCCCCATACTCAGGAGAAGCAACAGAATGCATTTTGGGGTGTAATTTCACATATTCCCATGGCATGTTTGAGCAATATATCATTTAGTGACAACTTTGTGCAAAAAAAAAAAAAAAATTGTCTTTTTCCCGCAACTTGTGTCACAATATAAAATATTCCATGGACTCGACATGCCTCTCAGCAAATAGCTTGGGGTGTCTACTTTCCAAAATGGGGTCATTTGGGGGGGTTTTGAACTGTCCTGGCATTTTATGCACAACATTTAGAAGCTTATGTCACACATCACCCACTCTTCTAACCACTTGAAGACAAAGGCCTTTCTGACACTTTTTGTTTATATGAAAAAATTATTTTTTTTTGCAAGAAAATTACTTTGAACCCCCAAACATTATATATTTTTTTAAAGCAAATGCCCTACAGATTAAAATGGTGGGTTTTTCATTTTTTTTTTTTTCACACAGTATTTGCGCAGCGATTTTTCAAACGCATTTTTTGGGGAAAAAACACACTTTTTAAAATTTTAATGCACTAAAACACACTATATTGCCCAAATGTTTGATGAAATAAAAAAGATGATCGTAGGCCGAGTACATGGATACCAAACATGACATGCTTTAAAATTGCGCACAAACGTGCAGTGGCGACAAACTAAATACATTTTTAAAAGCCTTTAAAAGCCTTTACAGGTTACCACTTTAGATTTACAGAGGAGGTCTACTGCTAAAATTACTGCCCTTGATCTGACCTTCGCGGTGATACCTCACATGCATGGGGCAATTGCTGTTTACATTTGACGCCAGACCGACGCTTGCGTTTGCCTTTGCGCGAGAGCAGGGGGGGACAGGGGTGCTTTTTTTTTTTTTTTTTTTTTCTTTATTAATTTTTTAATTTTTTTTCTTATTTTTAAACTGTTCCTTTCATTTTTATTTTTTTTTTATCATTTTTATTGTTACCTCAGGGAATGTAAATATCCCCTATGATAGCAATAGGTAGTGACAGGTACTCTTTTTTGAAAAAATTGGGGTCTATTAGACCCTAGATCTCTCCTCTGCCCTCAAAGCATCTGACCACACCAAGATCGGTGTGATAAAATGCTTTCCCAATTTCCCAATGGCGCTGTTTACATCCGGCGAAATCTAAGTCATGAAATGCTCGTAGCTTCCGGTTTCTTAGGCCATAGAGATGATTGGAGCCATTCTGGTCTCTGATCAGCTCTATGGTCAGCTGGCCGAATCACCGGCTGCATTCTCAAGTTCCCTGTTGGGCCAGGAGAGCCAGAGAAAAACATGGAAGACGGTGGGGGGGGGGGAATCACTCCCACTGTTTGTAAAAGCAGTCTAGAGGCTAATTAGCCGCTAGGATTGCTTTTACATGAAAGCCGACCGCTGGCTGAAAAGAATGATACCAAGATGATACCTAAACCTGCAGGCATCATTCTGGTATAACCACTCAAAGTCCAGCAACATACCAGTACGTTGCTGGTCCTTGTATTGTAAACTTTTTTTTCATGCAGCCTGTGGGCTGAACGAAAAAAAGATATTGATCGGTGGGTATGCCCACCATTAGAATACCTCCCTTCATCCGCCCACTTCTAATGATGGGCATACATGCACCATTTATATATGCCGAAGCATGGGGGCATCCTCCCGCAAAAGGCAGGAGCAAATTGCTCCTCCACCCACTGCTGCCCCCACGCTTCGGCATATATGCTGAAGTATGTAACTATGGTGGTGAAATCACCTCCGACAGCGCTGGAGTCACGGCTTTATATATCGTGGGAGCAAACGCTGTTGCTGTCAAGATAAATAAATCCGCGCTGCAACTGAATGGCGTACCTGCTAAGCAAATGATGGTTAACAAAAAAACAAAGTAACATTACAGTATAACAGTAATACTTACCATACCTGCAAAGCAAATACAAAAAAAACATAGTAAAAAATAAAACATTTAACGCAACCTGTGCCTACCTAAAATATATATATGCCGAAGCATGGGGGCATCCTCCCGCAAAAGGCAGGAGCAAATTGCTCCTCCACCCACTGCTGCCCCCACGCTTCGGCATATATGCTGAAGTATGTAACTGTGGTGGTGAAATCACCTCCGACAGCGCTGGAGTCACGGCTTTATATATCGTGGGAGCAAACGCTGTTGCTGTCAAGATAAATAAATCCGCTCTGCAGCTGAATGGCGTACCTGAAAACAAAGTGGTTAACAATAAAAAAACAAAGTATAAAAAAATTGCATACCTATAAAGCAAACATGATAAAAACATAACAATAAAACATTGCAGTATAGAATGCAGAACAATAGAGAGAGAATAGAGAGAGAGAGAACAATAAAACGACAACTATTTTTGGTTTTTTTATTTTATATTTTTTTTGTATTTTTATTTTTTTTTTATTTTATTTTTTTAACACTTTTTTTAGTAACTTTAACTTTTAACTGTAACAGGTTTGGGTCTCTCAAAATGTGATGGCATCTTGGGAGACCCTGTGTTAGTGTGCCTAGTCTGTGCCGTGCTGAACCCTACGCTAATACTCCACTAGTGTATGGTAGCGTTCAAAACATTCACCAATGCATAGGCCAGGATTGTCAGGACAGGAGGGACAACAATACCGGGTGTCACGCCTAAATCCGCGCTTGCTGCAGACACAACATCTTTTTTGGGGGGCTCGTTGGGTAGGGGTACTCTGGAGGACATAAGGAAAATGCCTCCCATGCAGCCGGCTTACTGCATTTGGATTGGGAAGGTGAGGTGGAGCACCATCTGGAAACAGAAGGGCTCTGACGATCTCTTTCTGGAATTTAAGGAAGGATCCAGTCCGTCCTGAAGCTCTGTATAGCACATGAGCATTCAGCAAAGCCAATTGAAATAAATAAACAGACACTTTTTTGTACCAGCGTCTGGCCTTACGGGCAACTAGGTACGGCGCCAACAACTGGTCGTTGAGGTCCACCCCTCCCATATTAAGGTTGTATTCGTGGACACAGAGGGGTTTCTCCACAACACCAGTCGCCGTAGTAATTTGGGTCGTCGTGTCTGCACGAAGGGAGGTAAGAACGAAAACATTCTTATTGTCCCTCCACTTCATAGCGAGCAAATTATTATACTGCAAGCAGGCTCTCTCCCCCAGCCTAAGACGGGACTCTACAAGCCGCTGGGGAAAGCCCCGGCGATTAGGTCGCACGGTGCCACATGCTCCAATCTGATGATCAAACAAGTGACTAAAAAGTGGCACGCTCGTATAATAATTGTCCACGTACAAGTGGTACCCCTTTCTGAATAAGGGTGACACCAAGTCCCACACTATCTTGCCAGTGCTTCCTATGTAGTCAGGGCAGTTTATCGGCTCTACGTGACTATCTTTGCCCTCGTAAACCATAAATCTACATGTATAGCCTGTGGCCCTGTCACAGAGCTTATACATCTTGACCCCGTATCTGGCACGCTTGCTGGGAAGGTACTGTTTGAAGGACAAGCGGCCAGAAAACTTAATCAGGGACTCATCAACGCAGACAACTTGATGGGGGGTAAACAAGTCTGCAAAACGTTGGTTGAAGTGGTTTACGAGGGGCCGAATTTTGTAGAGCCGATCGTATGCAGGGTCTCCACGAGGACGACAGAGTTCATTGTCGTTGAAGTGCATGAACCGCAAAATCTGCTCGTATCGTGCCCTGGTCATGGAGGCAGAGAACACGGGCATATGGTGAATTGGGTCAGTGGACCAATATGACCGCAACTCACTCTTTTTAGTTATGCCCTTGAGGAGGGAAAGGCCCAGAAAGATCTTAAATTCGGAGACCGTAATTGGTCTCCAATCTCTGGCAAGGGTGGACTGGGGAATAGTGGCGATGTGTTGACCAGCGTACAAATTGCTTTGGTCCACAATAGATCTATAGAGATCTTCGGTGAAAAACAGCGAATAAAAATCCAGTGGCGTAAAGTCAACTGTTTCCACCTGAATTCCGGGTTGGCCAGTGAAAGGGGGAAGTACGGGTGCTGCAGAAGTGGTGGGTTCCCAATTCGGATTGGCGAATGCAGCAGGAAGGGCACTATGGGCACGACAGGCCTGTGTTCGTCTTCTTCTTGGTGGCAGCGGGACACTACTTGTGCTTGCCACCTCGCCAGCTTGAACTGCACTTATGGGACTCGCCACGTCACCACGTGATACTGCAGTGCTGGATGTATGACCAGGGTGTACTAGGCCGCTGGTGCTTGCCAGTTCACCAGAAGGAGTAGCGGCGCTAGTACTTCTCTGCTCCATACGAGAGCCCTGCGGTTCTTGCACTTCAAGGACAGAAGAAGTTCGGGGTCTGGTACGCCTGACCCTAGCAGGGACCACAACTCCGTCGTCAGAGCTATCTGTCATGGAGCCGCTGTCCTCTACAGGTTCGTATTCTGAGCCTGAACTTGACAGATGAGTGACTTCCTCTTCACTATCTGTCATACTCAGAAACGTGTAAGCCTCTTCACTAGTGTACCTTCGATTTGCCATTTTGGCCTCTAAATTTAGGGGTACACTAGTGAGACTCACAGGCAAAAAAGCTCCTGACTGTTAGCGATTGATTCAAAACGCTACCAAAAAACTGTTAGCGATCGCAGGGATCAGGCCTGACTCTGCGAACGCTGCAGTTATGTGTGCTTAGTGTTTTGTAAGTGTCAGTTATCGATCGATACTGCACTTGGGTGGGCTGGGCTGGGCTGGGCCGAGGGGCAAAACGCAGGTGCTAGCAGGTATCTGTGCTGATCCCGCTAACACTGTGTTTCAGGGAACCCTAAACTGCTGGGGAGTATAGATCTGATCGGATCAGATATCGATCCGTTCAGATACTATAGCACTAAGGGAGGTGTATGCTGCGTGCGTGGGTTTTAGCGGTACTGGCGCTAACCTGACGCTGCCTGGGGCGACGCAGACCTTATCTGACCCTAAAAACGTAACTTATATCACCGCCGGGCAATTAGGGGGTTAAACCTTTATAAGGTAATAAACGGCGGGTGCCCTAAAACTATAATAAACTATAATAAACTGTAATAAACTACAAAAAACAAACTAGCTAACCAGCGTCACCCGTAACACTTATACGGTGATCGCTGGTGAAAGGGTTAACTAGGGGGCAATCAAGGGGTTAAAACCTTTAGCAGGTAGTATATGGGGTCCCTGTCGCTATAAAACACTGACAGCGAACCTATATACTTACCTCCCTAACTAGCGTCACCTGTGTCACTAATACAGCGATCAGAAAAATGATCGCTTAGCGACACTGGCGACGGGGGTAATCAAGGGGTTAACTTTTATTAGGGGGGGGTTAGGGGGGTACCCTGGACCTAAGGGGGGGTACCCTAGACCTAAAGGGGGCTAACCTAACTGCCCTAACACTTGTAACTGACACAAACTGACACCAATGCAAAAAAAAAAAACTGCTATTGGTGTCAAAGTGACAGGGGGTACAGGGGGGTGATCGGGGGGTGATCGGGGGGTGACTGGGGGGTGAAAAGTGTGCCTGCGTGTTCTACTGTAAGTGTAGTGTTGGTGCACTTACTTGGATGTCTTCTCTCCTCTGCGCCGGGATGAAAAGACCGGCTCGAGGAGGGATGACATCACTTCCTTTCCCTCTGTTTACATTACAGAGGGAAAGGAAGCGTTTTCATTCGCCGGGAGCGATCGGGAGGGCGTGGCCATCAATGGATGGCCTCCCCCTGACCTTTCATCACCCGCGAACGAGAGCCGACCGCCTATGGCACCGGGGGGGTCCGATCGGACCCCCCACCCGCGGGAGGCAGATCACATATGGGTACGTGATTTTGCCTGCCCGTGCCATTCTGCCGCTGTATATGTGCGTTAGGCGGTCGGCAAGTGGTTAACCATCTCAATACAATGCATTTTCACCCCCTTCCTGCCCAAGCCATTTTTCAGCTTTCAGCGCTGTCACACTTTGAATGACAATTGCGCGGTCATACAACATAGTACCCAAATGAAATTTTTATTATTTTTTCCCCAAAAATAGAGCTTTCTTTTGGTGATATTTAATCACATCTGCGGTTTTTATTTTTTGCGCTATAAACAAAAGAAGAGAGACAAGTTTGAAAAAAACACAATATTTTTTACTTTTTGCTATAATAAATATCCAATTTCTTTTTTTTTTTAAACAAATTTTTTCCTCAGTTTAGGCCGATATGTATTCTTATACATATTTTTGGTAAAAAAAAATCTCAATAAGCGTATATTGATTGGAATGCGCAAAAGTTATAGCGTCTACAAACTGGGGTATAGATTTATAGCATTTTTATTATTTTTTTTTTACTAGTAATGGTGGCGATCTGTGATTTTTATTGTGACTGCGAAATTGTGGTGGACACATCGGGTACTTTTGACACATTTTTGGGACCATTCACATTTATACAGTGATCCGTGCTATAAAAATGCCCTGATTACTGTATAAATTTGACTGGCAGGGAAGGGGTTAACACTAAGGGGTGATTGAGGGGTTAATTGTGTTCCTAGGGAATGTTTCTAACTGAAGGGGGAGGGGACTCACAATGGGAGGAGACCGATTGGTGTTGCTCTATACTGAGAACACACATCGGTCTCCTCTCTTCTCTGACAGGACGTGGATCTGTGTGTTTACAGGTGGAAGGGTTTGAGGAACCTGCAAGTCACAGTAGGGAGAGAGATCTCATAAGGCTTTAGAGATCTCTAGATGTGAGAAAATTGGAGGTATACGTAGTGGTCTAGGGGAAGGTGATCAAACTCTGTAAATAGTTCCTGAAATGTTTTAATTTTTTTGCCTGAAAAGAGATCTGTAATTGAGTTAATACTCTTCTGATGCCACTGCCAGTAAGTGAGTGCTAGATTTGGAATTAAGCTGTCAAAGATTGTAATAGGCAGAGGTATAGTCATTCGGGGGGTTGAAGAAGATTGGCTGTTCCTCAATGCCCTCCAAGCCATCAAGGAGGCTTGAATTGTGGGTGGGAATTGTTGCAAAGGATATGGTCTCCAAATATCTGTTAATAAGAGTGAGCGAAGTTCTCTTCCAGGACTGAGGGTCATTTCTATTTAAGACCAAAGAATGTCAGGTGAAGGGGAGAACCAGTTCCTGAGTTGGGTAAGAATAGATGCATGATAGTAGTCCCTAAAATCTATGTCACCCATCCCCCCCGCCAGTCTATGTTTCATAAGGACAGCACGGAAGCTTTGAGGGCATTTCGATTTCCATAGGTATTGTTTAAGTATGTTCTGTAGGGTTTTAAAGTGGTGGTTTTTCAGTGGGATAGGTAAGGTACGGAACAAGTACAAATCTGAGGTAAGCATAGCATTTTAAATGAGGCCAAGTGCCCGGACCAAGTTAGTTCCACCTTGGCTAACCGTTTGGTTTCTTGGGATATTTTATTTATCAAGGGTATGTAGTTGATATCAGCCAGTTTAGATGGGTCTGCTGTCAGCAAGAATCCCAAGTAGGAAATGGTGAAATCAGCCCATGAATAGGGAAGTAGCGTTTGGAGTCTGGATTTAAGAGAGGGATTTATATTCATACCTAGAATTATTGACTTGCTAAAAGTGGTCAATATTGTATGGGCATTAGTTAAGAAAGAGGTGGGATTGGTTAGGCATAAAATAACATCATTTGTGAAGAGGCTAATGGTATGGTATCTAGTTTGGAGTGTGAAGCCATGGATGTTTGGATGGGATCTAATAGATGCCGCAAGGGGCTCTATGAGAAGGTTAAAGATAGAAGAGGATAATATGCAGCCCTAGCTACTTCCGTTAGTTATAGGGAGGGACTTGGGAGAGTGTTAGAGGTATATACCCATGCAGATGGGGATGACTGTAAAGCTAAAATAGCAGATAGAATAGGGCCGGAGAAACCAAATTTTTTAAGAGTTTGTGTCATGTAGCCCCAATGAACCCTATCAAATGCCTTTTCCGCATCCAATGAGTGGAGCAGAGAAGGCGTGTGATGAGTCCCGGATTGGTGAATTGTGTTTATGATTCTTTGAGTCGCATCTGCTGCCTGTTTGTCTGAGGTAAATCCAGTCTGATCAGGATGTATAAAGTGAGGTAGAATAGGGAGTAATCTAAGGGCAATTTTCTTTGCATATATTTTTATGTCCATATTCAATAATAAGATGGGTTTGAAATTAGGTGGTGTTGTAGGGTCTTTCCCAGGTTTGGGGATGCTAACAGTATATGCTTGAAGCATCTCAGGTGGGAACGAGGCAGAAGTTATTGCAGAAGAATACACAGATTAAAGGGTGGGTTAGCCAGGAATACCTTGTAATAATCATTCATTTGACCATCTGATTCAGGAGATTTAGCATTAGGCAAAGTCTTTACAACTTTAGCAATCTCGGACACTGTTATAGGCTAGTTTAATGAGATTAACTGGGTTGGAGAAAGAGAGGGTAGGTTGATATCAGCCAAAAATTGCTGAATTGCACTATCGGTAGGTTGAATAGTTCCGAGGTCTTCAGAGAGGTTGTATAAGGAGTAGTAATAATCAGCAAAGGAGTTTGCAATCTCTTTAGGATTCATAATTTTGCTTTTGTCTAGAGGGTGGAATAGGTAGGTAATTTTAGTTTGGGCCTTACAACTTTGTAGTCTCTGAGCTAGGAATTTTCCAGCTCTATTACTGGAGGAATAATCCAAGAGCTTTAGAGGGGCTAGTTGTTTGTCAAATTGTTCTAAAAGAAGGAGTTTCAGCTCCAGTCGTAATTTGGACAATTTGTGCATCACCTCAGTGTCCGGGTTTGCTTTAAGGGACCCTGCCTGTTTAATTTTAGAGAGTAGGTTCTCTAGTTGTAGCAGTATACCCCTAATAAAGGCCATGTGGGCGCACCACAAAGTGGAGGGATTGGATACAGAGGGAGTGTTAATTGCAAATAATTCAGTGAGCTGCTGTGCATTAAAAGCAGCATATGCAGGTGTGTGCATGATCTGAAAATTTCCACGCCATATAAAGGTTGGATTAGTAGTGTTTTCTTCTTGCACTACAACTGAAATTGGCGCAGACCATGATATTGTGTGAATGGAGGAGGAAGATGCAGACTGTAATAACATTCTATCAATGAAAAACACATCAATGCGAGAATAATGTCCCATACACATGGTCGGACATTGATCGGACATTCCGACAACAAAATCCTAGGATTTTTTCCGACGGATGTTGGCTCAAACTTGTTTTGCGTACACACGGTCACACAAAGTTGCCGGAATTTCCGATAGCCAAGAACGCGGTGACGTTAACCACGTACGACGAGACTAGAAAAGGCCATTTCAGAACCAAGCGCGGCACCCTTTGGGTTCCTTTTGCTAATCTCGTGTTAGTAAAAGTTTGGTGAGAGACGATTTGCACTTTTTCAGACTCGTGGCTTTCAGATCATTTTCTGCAGTTCAGTTTGTGCTTGTGGGTTTGTATCTACTCTTCAGTGCGTGCAAGCAAGCTACGCATGACTCAGTCATTGTGTTCTTGTTCGTTCCTTACTGTTTTTCAGGTCGCTCTTCACAGGCCTTGCTGTTCTTCAGTGCGTTCTGTTACTTCGTTCTGAGCAGCCGACCGTTTTCTAGCCATGTTTCGTATATGTACTCCTCGTAGAGTTCGTGCTGTGCGGGGGCTTGGTGTTGGGGTCCTGACCTTGACACAAGTCCAGTCCATGAACAGGGTGGGGAGGAGTTCATGGACCAAGAATTGGTTGCTTCAGCGTGACCAGTTCTGTCATATGCCTTTGCTCCGTGAGATCCGTGAGAATAATCCTGATGATTTCAGGAACTTTCTCAGGATGACGGACCCCGTATTTCACCGTTTGTTGGCTTCGCTGACCCCCTATATCAGCAGGCAGGATACCTGCATGAGGCAAGCCATCACTCCGGAGCAGAGGCTCGTCGCCACCCTGCGGTACTTGATGACGGGGAGAAGCCTGCAGGACTTGAAGTTCTCGACAGGCATCTCCCCCCTGGCTCTGGGTATCATTATCCCAGAGACCTGTTCTGCCATCATCCAGGTCCTGCAGAAGAAGTATATGAAGGTAAGATTTTAATCCTTTAATATTACATTTTATTGTATATAATGTTTGCTAATATAGTGTATTTCATTCCTCATTCCCTAATTACCATGATTGTAATATGCTGTGAATGTCCCCTTTGTTCTCATGCATGCTGGAATTTTATGTAATTTTTTTTTTTGTCCTTCATACATATTTGCCTTCACTTGCCTCCCCAGCATGGTCTCCGGGCCCTATATTCACCTCATGTAGTCACTTAACAATGTATTTTATCAGCTCCATAGTGCTTTACCCCAAACAACCCCTAAAATGTTTAGAAATGTGATTTGTGCTTTACATTCAGGCAGAGTGCCAGAGGCTTGTTTTTATGGTGTCCCAAATCATTTTTAACCCTCCCTCCCCCCAACTGCTAAGTCAGCTGATACCAATTCTCTATCTATCCTCAATCATCTATCTGCTGACTTTGCCAAACCCATACACACTATACCCATCTCTTTTGTGGTCAGATTTATTGATGAATTCCCCAAAGCATGTAGTGCTGGTATACTTTCAAATGGTACTGTTTATAGTTTTTGTATCCTATTATTATCTTGATAGGTAATAGCAGAATGTCCAAATGTGCTCAAATGTGTACAGTGTGTATTTATATCTTTGTATTATGACACTTCTTACCTGTCCAGTGGGCTGCCAATAGTGTAACTAAGGAGGGGCTGTTCAAAGTAATACCCATTATTTAGGCATTCATCTCTCAATGAAGTGGAGAGGGTTACCTGTCCAAGATCCCCCCCCTATAATGTTAGAAATGGCCCATGAGAGGGGGGGAGGGGGAATATGATAGGTATACCTTATACTTTGGTGTTGTAAAATTCCCCTTAATAAATGTTATCTGGATGTTGGCCAAGAATGTTTGTGTCTAATCTGCTTTCCATGTTTATGTGCAAAAATACTAATTTATTTTTGTTTTCCTCAACAGTTTCCTTCCACGCCACAGGAATGGCAGACTGTGGCCTCCCACTTTGCCCAGCCTAACTGCGGAGGGGCAATTGATGGGAAACACGTCCACATCGTCCCACCACCCAACTCGGGGTCGTACTATTATAATTACAAGGGGTTCAATAGTATTGTGATGTTGGCGGTGGTGTCGGCTAATTACGAGTTCCTGTATGTGGACGTGGGGAAGAATGGCTGGATGTCCGATGGTGGAGTCATCGCCCAGATGGAGTTTTACAGGCGTCTCCAGAATGGCAGCTTGGACTTGCCACCTCCTGAAGAGAATGTGGAAGGACTCCCATTCGCCTTCCTTGCGGATGAAGCATTTGCACTGGGGGACCTTATGCGGCCATTTCCGATGAGGACCCTCACCCCGGACCAGAGGGTTTTTAATTACCGGCTGACCAGAGCCAGAAGAGTGGTGGAGAACACATTTGGAATCATGGCCAGCCGGTTCCACCTATTTCTTACACCCATCCATATGGCAGAGTATAAACTGAATCATATAATCCTGGCATCCTGTGTTCTACATAACTTTTTACGGCAACATTTGGCCAACTATGCTGGCTCAGTTGGGCCTGAGGCCGGAATTATAAATGAAACAACCCTGACGGCGCTTGAAAGTGGCCGTCCTGGCTTGCCCTCCCTGAGTGCCCGTGATGTCCGGTTTGATACCTTGAGTTCTTTGTGGGTAGGGGGGCCATCAATATGCCAATTTGTGAAACCTTGATCCAATAAAAAAAAAAATTACGCAAATCTTTGGTGACATTTACTGCTTGTGTTTGTTTTAGCTGACCCTGACAGAAATGTGGTGAGTCCAGAAAATGGCGTGAAAATGGCGTGATTGTGTAACCTTATACAAAGCACTGTTGGGTGTTATTTACTAAAGGCAAAGACACTTTGCACTACAAGTGCACTTGAAACTGCACTGAAACTGCACTTGTAGTGCAAAGTGGATTTGCCCTTAGGAAATAACACCCATTGTCACAGAAAGCAGCAATTACATCACCACAAAAGTGTTGTAGCGTTGAGACAATAATCCACACATTCTTGCACACGGTCATGCGGATACATATGTATTACGAGTGCCACGTCCTATTATATTTGTATACAGAGAAAAGGATGGATTGGGCTTTGGACTTTTTAGGCACAATAATTACTAGTTGATATAGTTAAAATTCGAATTTATTAGAGATTATTTAAAATATAAAGGTAAAAAAGAAGAACAGATACAGAATTCAGCTCATAATCACACATTTACAAGTTATACACTCCATACATATCTTGGTGATGTAAAGATTAATTTAGGCAATAATTGGAACTACCAATCCTATTTACATACGGTTGTACTGTATTTGACAACAAGCTATGCAGTGATGACAATCAAAATCTAAGGTTTGCTCGACATGTTGCACACCACAAGCGCTTCTTCAAGAGCACAGAACTGATTACTGCAACAAACAAGATATTTGCAATAAATAACTCACATACAAGATTTTTGCAATAAATGACTCACATAGATATGTTGCAGACAGTTATAACTGAGTAATCGCATAGTGATGTCATAGATTCTAGAGTACCGCCAATGGGGCTCATCAGAAGGTGCTATACCCACAAGGTCCGGGTGTATTCATATACTATGGGGACATATGTAACATGGTAATAGTGAAGGTAAGCATCAAGATATGTAAATGATAAGTCTATTGGTCTCCAAAAGAGGTAGGGCTGCTAATCATATGGCATGAAAGAAGGGGAGGAGAGGGGAAAGGGTTGAGGAAGGGAAGGGGAAAGGGGGGGAGGGGAGTAAGGGCATGGGAAGGGAAGGTGGGGAGAAGGACGGGGGGGAGGAGAAGGGGAGGGGGGAAAAGGGAGGAAAAGAAAGGGGGAGGGGGGAGGCAAAAAGAGGGGGAAAAGGGGGGGAAACTGGGGGGAAAGGTAAGAGCGGATAAGGCGGATAATTTGTAAGTACCTGTTGTGGACATCATATAGGTATGGTCTGTCTGGGTGTGTTGGTTAGATAGACTATTTGCTTTTGGTGTATATCATAGATTCATTGGCGGTGTGGTACCAATTAGTTGGACAGTGTGTACACCAATATATGGTGGATCAGGGGAGGGGATAGATTGTGGAGACATTATAGGCATATTAAGTTAAAATGACGAATGTAGCTAATCTTAATGGGTGATTAAAGTACCCACTATAGACAAACTAAATAATAATAAACAGCATTTGTATATGGTATCTTAAAGTTCCCCCTAGTGTTACATGTCCACAGTAGTTATGTAGTTAAAAATGAGTTTCACTTACCATCATAGTATTTGTGATTGTGTGTATTAGCAGCGGGGATAAAAACAGCAGCAGCTAATTGGCTAGGTGTCTAGAACTTTCAGTGGCTTGCTGAAATAGTCCGGTACTGGTTGTTTAGTTGAGGGGGTCTGGTCTCAGTCAGAAGTTGACAAAAGGTTGTATCGAGACTCGGGTAAATCTTGCCTAGTAAGATATTTTTTGATGCTGTTCCAAATCCCACACGTCTGTTTGTAACGCCAAGGGGGTAACCCAAGAAAAGAGACAAGTGGCAATAATAAAGAAGTGACCATTTGTGTATGGAGATAGTGTATAATTATCAGAGTGTGTGCGGGCGCTTACCTCTTACTGAAGACCAAGTAGATAGACACTGAAAGTCAGCTGCGTAGATCCACACATAGTGTGGATAGTACAGGAAGAGACGCTAGAGGCGTCTCTTGTACATACGCCCCGCTTGTGGTCACCAATCAGAGGAGCCGATGTGATGTCATTCAAGCCGGCCGCTGAGGCGTACTGCGCATGTCCCATTCTTCGGCATCGGCATAGCAACCGCCGACGCGTCGGAGGGGGAGAGAGCAGTCGCGTCCCCCCCCCCCCCGTTTCCCCCCCCTTTTCCCCTCTTTTTCCCTCCCCCCTTTCTTTTCCTCCCTTTCCCCCCCTCCCCTTCTCCTCCCCCCCGTCCTTCTCCCCACCTTCCCTTCCCATGCCCTTACTCCCCCCCTTCCCCTTCCCTTCCTCGTCCCTTTCCCCTCTCCTCCCCTTCTTTCATGCCATATGATTAGCAGCCCTACCTCTTTTGGAGACCAATAGACTTATCATTTACATATCTTGATGCTTACCTTCACTATTACCATGTTACATATGTCCCCATAGTATATGAATACACCCAGACCTTGTGGGTATAGCACCTTCTGATGAACCCCATTGGCGGTACTCTAGAATCTATGACATCACTATGCGATTACTCAGTTATAACTGTCTGCAACATATCTATGTGAGTCATTTATTGCAAAAATCTTGTATGTGAGTTATTTATTGCAAATATCTTGTTTATTGCAGTAATAAGTTCTGTGGTCTTGAAGAAGCGCTTGTGGCGTGCAACATGTCGAGCAAACCTTAGATTTTGATTGTCATCACTGCATAGCTTGTTGTCAAATACAGTACAACTGTATGTAAATAGGATTGGTAGTTCCAATTATTATTAAATTAATCTTTACATCACCAAGCTATGTATGGCGTGTACAACTTGTAAATGTGTGATTATGAGCTGAATTCTGTATCTGTTCTTCTTTTTTACCTTTATATTATAATAATCTCTAATAAATTAGAATTTTAACTATATCAACTAGTAATTATTGTGCCTAAAAAGTCCAAAGCCCAATCCATCCTTTTCTCTGTATACAAACCAACATGTTTGTTGTATAACAATTTTTGTGGTGGCATTATCAAAAATAGAAATGTCCATTTAAGATAAAACAGGCATGTTTCAAAACAACAAGAAAGACACAAATCTTGAACTTACAAAGTTCACATATGGTAAAACTTGAAGGCAATATCAGACATGAGTATTTAGGAACTGTGTTTGATATTGCATTCAGATGGGGTGAAGTCACCCCAGGAAAAGCCAAATTTTGAAGATGTACACCAATTTACGAATGTCAACATGTGCTAGCTGCCATCAGGGGGGATCAAGGGACGTGTTTTGGGGGAGCAACCCCTTCCTCTCAGCTACTTTATTATTGAGGAAGGGGTTGCACCCCCAAAACACGCCCATTGATCTCCCGTGATGGCAGATAGCACATGTTGACACACTGTGTGCATCCTCAAAATTTGGCTTTTCTAAAAATCGCTAAAACATTTTTAACATTGTAGCACACAAAAAACCAAAGGGATTTGGAGGGGTTTTAAACTCTCCCCAAAACATCAATGATGTTATTATTTTTTTGAATAACATCATTGATGTTTTTCTTGAGGTTTTCCAATGCTAAATTACACCCCATGATCTCCCCAATAAGGATCTGTGCACTTTCCGAGGTGAAATGCCCTGGATCCACAACATCACGATCACCTAAAAAGAGAAACCAAAAAAAAACCCATGTATTATAAATATGCCGGCATCCATCTCTTACCTGAGCCTGTGGTCGCAGACACTCACCTGTTGTGGTGCCTATTTCCACCAGGTCTTCTTCCTCCTCCTGCTCTTCTTGGGTTGGGGGTATTTCCCCTTCTTCCCGAGGTGGGGGGTCTGTGGTCTCCTCGGATGAGGGGTGTCCTCCGAGTCTTTTCTCCCCTATGTAAAACAAAAATGGTATACTTAGCACACAGATATTTGATGGCAGAACTATAATGATGAAACATTGTTTGGAAGTGGTGTACAATTGTCTATTTTTGCAGAGTTCCAAGATGTAGAATTGTTAGTGTCCTTTGTCAAGCTTCTATACTTTACCTGTTTTGTACAAGCTTCACAGATGGAGACCCCCCTATAGTATCCACTGGAGCACCTGTGTGGGCCCCCTAATAAAAAGGGTGTTCTGGTGTCCCACACTGTCACGTACCTGGTAGGTTGTGAGCCTGAAGTGCAGGAAAAGACCTCCCTTACAGCTCCCACTCCCATTCCCCTGGAATGGAGACAGAGGGCCAGGAGTGAAGAGTGGTATGGGTGCCTGGCAGGATCAACAGTTGCTGAAAGTCCAGTAGTGGTGGCACCCTCTGGAGTCAGTAGTCTGAGGAGTAGACTGAGGACAGAGACTGGAATGCAGGACTGGAACCAGGAACAACAGCGGGTAATAGCAGACTGGAAGCTGGACTGGAACAACAGCAGAAGATAGCCTGGAACACTGGACTGGAACCAGGAACAACAGCAGGTAATAGACTGGAACACTGGACTGGAACACAGCAGAAGGTAGCCTGGAACGCTGGACTGGAACACAGCAGAAGGTAGCCTGGAACGCTGGACTGGAACACAGAAGAAGGTAGCCTGGAATGCTGGACTGGAACCAGGAACAACAGCAGGTAATAGCAAACTGGAAGCTGGACTGGAACCAGGAACAACAGCAGGTAATAGCAAACTGGAAGCTGGACTGGAACCAGGAACAACAGCAGGTAATAGCAAACTGGAAGCTGGACTGGAACCAGGAACAACAGCAGGTAATAGCAGACTGGAAGCTGGACTGGAACACAGCAGGAGGTAGCCTGGAACGCTGGGCTGGAACACAGCAGAAGGTAGCCTGGAACGCTGGACTGGAACCAGGAACAACAGCAGGTAATAGCAAACTGGAAGCTGGACTGGAACCAGGAACAACAGCAGGTAATAGCAGACTGGAAGCTGATGAACACAGCGGAGGGTCAACAAGCCGGTGGTCAGTAAAGTTTGGACAGCAGAGGTACCAGGGGTAATGCAGAGGGATGGTCAGGCAAGCCAAGAGGGTCTGGTGCAGGCAGATAGCAGGATCATCAAACAGGAAGCCGGGTCAGATAACAGGAAACACAGATCAGATCAGGTAACACTCACAGAACGCTGTAGAGCAGACAGCGGGGATGGAGTGTGACAGGCAGGTTTAAATAGCCCGCCTGACACCAGCGGAAGTGCGCGCGCGTGTGCCCGTGCGTGACCGCACCCGTGAACGCGCGCGCATGCGCAATGGGACCCGTGGCCGGGTTCCTGTGCGCCTGGGACGCCGGTTACTGGCAGGATCTTCATGACATTGCCCCCCCCCAAGGGGCAGCCTCCGGATGCCCCTTTGGAAAAATTTCTCTGGATGAGCTGTTTTAAAGGCTCGTAACAGGTCTTCAGCATGAATATTATCCTCTGGTTCCCAAGAATTCTCCTCTGGGCCAAACCCCTTCCATTTTATTAAGAATTGATTTTGGTTACCTCTTTTCCTGTGATCCATGATAGCCTCCACCTCAAATTCCTCTTCCCCATCTACCAGGATTGGATCAGGAGGATCCGTACTTCGACCTGGAAATGGGTTGGTAATAGATGGTTTAAGCAAGGACACGTGAAAAACTGGATGTACCTTTAGTGAATCCGGGAGTTCAAGTTCATATGCAACTTCATTAATTCTCCGTTTAACAGGGAAAGGTCCAAGAAATTTGGGACCCAATTTCTTGGAAGGGCAGGCCATCCTGAGGTTTATGGTGGACAACCATACCTGATCCCCAGGTGCAAGTAAGAGCTCACCTCGCCTCTTTTTATCGTAGGTTGCTTTGTTGTATTCCTGAGTTCTGGTCATGGTGTCCTGTAAAACTTGGTTGTTAGAGGTAAAGAAATCCAATTTCTCCTGGACTGCGGGTACTGTGCATTCTGGAAGAGAATTTGGTAAGAATGAGGGGTGGAAACCATAATTCGCAAAAAACGGAGTTTGCTTGATAGCAGAATGAATCGAATTGTTATAAGCGAATTCGGCCAATGGTAAAACAGCAATCCAATTATCTTGGGCAAAGGAAGAAAAACAGCGCAAATATTGTTCAAGGGTCTGGTTTGTTCTTTCTGTTTGCCCATTAGTCTGGGGGTGATAAGCTGATGAAAATGAGAGTTCAATGTCCAAGGTTTTACACAGAGCCCTCCAGAATCGAGAGGTAAATTGTACCCCTCGATCTGAAACGATATTAACTGGTACCCCATGGAGCCTGACGACCTCTTTAATGAATGCTTGTGCTGTTTCTATAGCAGAAGGGGTACCCTTCATTGGGACAAAGTGCGCCATCTTCGACAACCGGTCCACTATGACAAAGATTGAAGTGAAGCCCCCGGCCGGGGGTAATTCTACAATAAAATCTATAGAGAGCATTTTCCAGGGTCTATCTGGGACAGGCAAGGGTTTTAGTAGACCCCATGCCTTTGTTTTGTGCCCTTTGTTCCTAAGACAGGTGGTACAGGACTCTACAAATGCTTTACAATCTTTGCGCAGCTGAGGCCACCAGAAGGTGCGCTGAACCAAATCAGTGGTCTTAGCCACACCGAAATGCCCAGCCAGCGCATGATCGTGACAAAGCTCTAGTACAGGAACTCGTAGTGTTTCAGGTATAAAGATCCTACCTTCATGCCACATTAACCCATCTTTAACCTGGAGCTCTGTCTTCATGGAAGATTCTATTCCCGCGGAGGCCTGCTTAATCTGGGAAAGCAGGTCTCCCTGAAGTAGAAGAAAGTTCCCCGGAGACAAAATGGTGTCTGGAGGGGAAATCTCTTGAGGGTTGTGGAACATTCTAGACAGAGTGTCAGGTTTGGTATTCTTGGAGCCAGGACGGTAAGTGACATGGAAGGAGAACCTGGAGAAAAAGAGAGCCCACCTGGCCTGACGTGGTTTCAACCTCTTTGCAGACCTCAAATACTCCAGGTTCTTATGATCAGTAAAGATTAAAACTGGATGAGCGGCACCCTCCAACAGATAGCGCCACTCCTCTAATGCTGACTTGATTGCCAGCAACTCTCTGTCACCCACATCATAATTTCTCTCTGCCGTGGATAATTTACGAGAAAAGAAGGCCACAGGGTGCAGCAAGGCCTTGGTTCCCTGTCTTTGGGACAATACTGCTCCTACAGCAATTTCAGATGCATCCACTTCTAGAATAAATGGCAGAGAGGAATCTGGATGCTTAAGTACAGAGGCGGAGGTGAAAAGGCCCTTGAGAGTCTCAAAAGCCTTTTGAGCCTCGGCCGACCAATGGAAACGTGTACCCTGTTTGGTAAGTTGTGTGATGGGTGCAATGATGGCTGAGAACCCCTTAATAAATTTGAGGTAAAAATTAGCGAATCCAACGAATCGCTGGATTCCTTTTTTATCAGTCGGACTGGCCAATCTAGTACAGCCGTGACCTTCTGGGGGTCCATCTTAATGCCCTTACTGGAAATGACTAACCCTAAAAATGGAATACTTTCCTGTTCGAATTCACATTTTTCAGCCTTTGCATATAGACCGTGTTGTCGAAGTCGGCCCAATACACTTTTGACGTGCCTGCGATGGGATTCAAGGGAACAAGAGAAAATTAATATGTCGTCTAAATAGACGATGACAAACAGGTCTAGAAAGTCACGTAACACATCATTAATAAAGTATTGAAATGTAGCAGGGGCATTACACAGGCCGAAAGGCATCACGAGGTACTCAAAATGTCCATAACGGGTACGAAAAGCGGTCTTCCATTCGTCTCCATCCCTAATACGAACTAGGTTGTAGGCCCCGCGGAGATCAAGTTTGGTGAATATGGTAGCCGTCCCCAGTCTCTGAAACAACTCTGGTACTAAGGGGAGAGGGTACCGATTCTTCACAGTAATTTTGTTTAGTTCGCGGTAATCCACACACGGTCTGAGGGTTTTATCTTTCTTCTGCACGAAGAAGATGCCAGCACCTGCGGGGGACGTGGATGGACAAATGAAACCTCTTTTGAGGTTTTCGTCAATGTATTCCTTCAATGCCCCTTGCTCCACCTCAGTCAGGGGAAATATTCTTCCAAAAGGAATTTCAGCACCAGGAAGTAACTCAATGGGACAGTCATAGGCCCGGTGAGGGGGTAACACCTCTGCCCTCTGTTTACTAAATACGTCCAGGAAATCATGATAGGCGGAAGGAATGGATTGAAGTAGACTAGGATCTGTATCTAGGCATAACAGAGTAGAGTTCTCCTGGATGTTCTGGGTTCTGCAAAACTGTTGGCAGTAAGAAGAGGGAAAGGTCACCTCACCCGTGGTCCAATTTATGTCCGGATTATGGGCCTGTAACCATGGCATGCCGAGTATTATGGGGAACAAGGGTGAAGCGATAATGTCCAGGCGCAGCTGTTCCTGATGGACGTTGGAAATGAAAACTGGTATTGGCATAGTCTCTTGGGTGACAGGCCCAGACTTGATAGCGGTCCCATCAGCTAGATGGATAGAGAGTCCATGGGCTTTAGGTGACAAAGGTATTTGGTGTTGGATAGCAAAACGAGAATCCATGAAACAGCTGCAAGCTCCTGAGTCAATAATGGCGGTGATTTGTAGATCCCTCCCTGGAAGCTGTAGCAGAAGAGGAAGAGCAAGGTGAGTGGAATTTTTAACCGGAGGTGTCACATAGTCAGTAGATAGGGATAAACACTTACGGAGTTTGAGGGGACAGTTCCTGCCATAGTGCCTGGGTTCCCCACAATACAGGCACAAGTTATTTGCTCGACGGCGTTGTCGTTCCTCTGGGGTGAGTGAAGGCCGCAGGACTCCTAATTGCATTGGCTCAGGTAAGTTAAGCGTGGAGGTAGGTGGTGTTGATGATGGGTGATGAGGAATCTTAGGGGTAACCCAAGTTGGACGAGAAGACCCCATAGCTTTCTCAGACCTGCGCTCTCATAGGCGTCGAACGATCTGGATAGCTAAATCGAATAAAGCATTTAAAGTCTGTGGTGTACCCACCCTGGCCAGTTCATCCTTCAGAGGATCAGAAAGTCCCAACCGGAATTGATAACGGAGAGCCGCATCGTTCCAGTTAGTGTCCGCACTCCACTTCCTGAATTCAGCCACATAATCCTCTGCTGCTCTGCGACCTTGTTGAAGGGTGTGTAGGGCCGCCTCTGCAGTTACAGATAGCTGGGGGTCATCATATAACTGGCCTAGTGCGTCAAAGAAAGTGGAGAGGTTGGTCAGGGATATGTCCTTTCGCTCTAAGAGGCGATGGGCCCAGGTTTGGGGGTCACCAGAGAGTAGAGAAATTACGTAGGCCACCTTTGTAGCCTCCAGGGAAAAGGTACGTGGCTGAAGAGCAAAAAATAATTTGCAGGAGTTGCGGAAGGCTCTGAACTTATGGCGATTTCCAAAGAAACGTTCAGGTGTGGGAACCTTAGGTTCCGGAGGAAGCATCACCACCGTTGAGGAAGGCCCAACTGAAGGAGCAGGAGCAGAGGAAGCTCCCTGGGCCCAAATGGGGTTAGACAGGGTTAACACTCGTTCCTCCAGTCTGATGTATCCTTGTTGCAGATTTTTGACTGCTTCAGTCAATCCTGCCAGGTGTGCACAGAGTTCCTCCATGGGAGACGTTCCCTGCTCAGGCTCAGACATGGCTGTCTGCTACTGTCACGTACCTGGTAGGTTGTGAGCCTGAAGTGCAGGAAAAGACCTCCCTTACAGCTCCCACTCCCGTTCCCCTGGAATGGAGACAGAGGGCCAGGAGTGAAGAGTGGTATGGGTGCCTGGCAGGATCAACAGTTGCTGAAAGTCCAGTAGTGGTGGCACCCTCTGGAGTCAGTAGTCTGAGGAGTAGACTGAGGACAGAGACTGGAATGCAGGACTGGAACCAGGAACAACAGTGGGTAATAGCAGACTGGAAGCTGGACTGGAACAACAGCAGAAGATAGCCTGGAACACTGGACTGGAACCAGGAACAACAGCAGGTAATAGACTGGAACACTGGACTGGAACACAGCAGAAGGTAGCCTGGAACGCTGGACTGGAACACAGCAGAAGGTAGCCTGGAACGCTGGACTGGAACACAGCAGAAGGTAGCCTGGAACGCTGGACTGGAACCAGGAACAACAGCAGGTAATAGCAAACTAGAAGCTGGACTGGAACCAGGAACAACAGCAGGTAATAGCAAACTGGAAGCTGGACTGGAACCAGGAACAACAGCAGGTAATAGCAGACTGGAAGCTGGACTTGAACACAGCAGGAGGTAGCCTGGAACGCTGGGCTGGAACACAGCAGAAGGTAGCCTGGAACGCTGGACTGGAACCAGGAACAACAGCAGGTAATAGCAAACTGGAAGCTGGACTGGAACCAGGAACAACAGCAGGTAATAGCAGACTGGAAGCTGATGAACACAGCGAAGGGTCAACAAGCCGGTGGTCAGTAACGTTCGGACAGCAGAGGTACCAGGGGTAATGCAGAGGGATGGTCATGCAAGCCAAGAGGGTCTGGTGCAGACAGATAGCAGGATCGTCAAACAGGAAGCCGGGTCAGATAACAGGAAACACAGATCAGATCAGGTAACACTCACAGAACGCTGTAGAGCAGACAGCGGGGATGGAGTGTGACAGACAGGTTTAAATAGCCCGCCTGACACCAGCGGAAGTGCGCGCGCGCGTGCCCGTGCGTGACCGCACCCGTGAACGCGCGTGCATGCGCAATGGGACCCGTGGCCGGGTTCCCGTGCGCCTGGGACGCCGGTTACTGGCAGGATCTTCATGACACACACTAGTGCTCCAGCGTTCAGATGTAAAAACAGCTGTTGAGTGTCCTCTCCTTACACAGAATCTAGTTTGCATTTCATTCTAGTAACAAACCCATCTACACAACCAAATATTTTTCATACAAGTAGGCCCTAAAAAATGTGGGCAAATGCATATGGCCTAAACAATGGTGTTTTATAGGCCGAAAGAAAAATGTTTGATACGAACGAATAATGTGCCCATGAATATGAAAGTTGCCATTTTAAACTGTACAACACTTAAGAAAAGCACATGGAGCAGCACGAACATAATAAAGACAAAAAGAATAGGAACACAGCACAACTACTTACTTTTTTGCAGCACTCTCTGGATCTTTCTGTACTGCTCGAGCTCTCTTAATTTCAGGTCCGACCACCGCTTCCTGAGCTGATCTTTCGATCGTCGTACCCCGAAATTCCAGTGCAGACTTTTGACCACTTTCGCCATGATCTTGGCCTTTCTGATATTGGGATTGGGGTAAGGTCCATACTTTCCGTCATAGTCGGCCTTCTTCAGGATATCGACCATCTCCAACATCTCACCAAAGGACATATTTGAGGCCTTAAATCGTCTCCTTCTGGATCGGGACGTTTCCGGATCCGGGCTTTCCTCCTCGTTGCTATAATTAGCACGCACCTGCTCTGACTCCTCCATGTGCTCTTCACCCACTGTGCTGAACAAAAAGGGGCAGGGAATAGACTAGAAAGAACGTCAGGGGCGGGCAGAGTTACACGCATGCACAGTGTGTATAAAGCGTAACACGCGTGCGTAGTATGTACGATCTGTGAGCGGAGGGAGGAGTATCGGAGGTGCCGATCGTGATAACGAAGATAAGAGCCAAACTTGGGCCTATACTCTTTCTAGATTGAGGCCTATATTGTAACTAGATTAGGAGAGTTTTGCCTGACATTAGGGTTTGTCTTGTGTTGTGTCTTGCAGCGAAAATGGATATCTTGAAAGATACCGACTTTATGGCAATCTTCATAGATATGTTCAGGGAGCTGCCTTGTCTTTGGGAGATAAACCACCCTGACTATAAGAACCAAACAAAGAGGAAGGCAGCACTGGATCAATTGCTGGAATTTGTGAAGACGGTGATCCCCACGGCAGACATCACCTATTTGAAGATCCTAATTGGTGGCCTGAGGAGCACTTATCTAAGGGAGCACAAGAAGGTCCAGGATTCCCAGAGATCCGGAGCAGCAGATGACATCTATGTACCCAGGATGTGGTACTATGACAGGCTGCATTTTCTGGCAGGCCAGACTAAACCCAGGTCATCACTCTCCAGTCTTCCTTCCCCCCCAGCTGAGGCTTCTGACGCCCAACCTGGGCCTTCCAGGCAGCAACATGTGGAGGAGCCCAGCTTGAGCCAGGTATAGCATTCCTCTAAATATTTCTGCTTGTCCAATCAATGATGTTAACTAGATGTTAGTTTGGAGTACTAATTTATGATTGGGATTGATGATGCAAAAACTAAAACCATGTCCCTTTTTCATACACAGGGAAGTCTCAGCCAGGAGGTGGCCGGCCCAAGCAGGCTGCCTGATATCCAGGTCCCTCCCAGCCACCTGCAAAGAGAAAGTGGCAGGAAGAGGATAACCCTGGAGGAGGCTGCCATAGGCCTCTTTTGGAAGGCTACAGAGGCCCTGACAGCCCCCCACACTGTGGAGGAGGACTTTGCTGGCATAATTGCCTGCAAAATGCAGCAGATGGAGGAGGGCCAACAACTCATGTGTGAGTCCTTAATGTTGGAAGCTCTCAATAAGGGGTTGAGGGGCCAAATAACATCTGCTACCCACATTTGTGACCTCACACATGGTCCTCCTCCTCCTCCTCCTCCTCCAGGTCCTACTACTCCTCCTTCTCCTCCAGGTCCTACTCCTCCTCCTGTCACATCTCCAACAGCAGAGCCACAGCCAGGAAGGAAGCGTGGAAAGAAGACCAGAAAGTGATGACCCTGGGTCCAGTCTGGTCTGGCAAAAGATGCAGGCTCTTGTAGTACCACAGCCTGGGGACACAGATGTCATCTGCTGCTTTCCGGATCTCGGGGACTTCTGGACCAGACTGCACTCCCTTAGATAAGGACTCCTCAGGCCACCAATTTTAAAGTTAAAGAATTGATGTCTGCCCTGGGGGTCCAAGGCTTCACCAATTTCTGCTGTTTCTCCAGCGTTGCCTCCCTCTTTGTTTGGTTCTGAGCCCTTAATAAAGGAATTTTTGTTTCAATTATACTCGCCTATGTGTGTTTTCTTTTAAAAAGGACAGTTTGTTTGTGAGGATTCAGGTACATTTCTAAAGTACAATGTGAAATTAACAAGAGACATCAACACCAAACAATCTCCTTGAGATTAAATAATACAAGATATCAATGGTGTTGTGGTAACTTGGCACACAAAACACACACAAAAATATTCTGGAGTAAAACTAAAAATAAAATAAAACAAAGATCAGCCTTAAAAAAAAAAAACAAACCTAAAAAAAATAGAAAAAATCATGCCTTACAATAAAAAAAAAACAAATAAAACAACCCAAAAATAATTTTGTCAGATGTGACAAATCAAAATATATTGAGGGAATCCCGATAAATAATAAAGAAAGAAGTTTGTGAGAAATCTGTGTGAATATGAGCAGCAAAACTACTTCATTCTTCTCACATTATAAAGAAGAAGAGAGTGCGCTGTATTAAACCATTTTTAACATTGCACCGTGACGAAAGTGTTGTATCCATTGCGAACGCTAATTTTACCAGACCGAGCGGTTCCATCTCGGAATTTCTTCTGAGCATGCGTGGCACTTTGTGCGTCGGAACTGTCCACACATGGTCGGAATTGACGCGATCGGATTTTGTTGTCGGAAAATTTTATAGCCTGCTCTCAAACTTTGTGTGTCGGAAAATCCGATGGAAAATGTCCGATGGAGCCCACACACGGTCGGAATTTCCGACAACACGCTCCGATCGGACATTATCCATCGGAAAATCTGACCGTGTGTACGGGGCATAAGTGTAATGCCCCGTACACACGGTCGGATTTTCCGATGGACAATGTCCGATCGGAGCGTGTTGTCGGAAATTCCGACCGTGTGTGGGCGCCATCGGACATTTTCCATCGGATTTTCTGACACACAAAGTTGGACAGCAGGAGATAAAATTTTCCGACAACAAAATCCGATCGCGTCAATTCCGACCGTGTGTGGCCTGTTCCGACGCACAAAGTGCCACGCATGCTCAGAAGAAATTCCGACACGGGACAGCTCGTTCTGGTAAACGTAGCGTTCGGAATGGATACAGCACTTTCGTCACGCTGCAATGTTCAAAATGGTTTAATACAGCGCACTCTCTTCTTCTTTATAATGTGACAAGAATTAAGTAGTTTTGCTGCTCATATTCACACACACTTCTCACAAACTTATTTCGTTACTATTTATCGGGATTCCCTCAATATATTTTGATTTCTCACATCTTTTTTTTTTTTTTTAATTCTTTATTTATCATTTTCCAATACAAAACCTTTCCCAACGGGAGCATGCCAGAGAAAATACCAATTCATCTATATATTCAAGCAATAAACCTGACAACTCCGCAAGCATGCCCTCCATCCCCTCCACTTAACCCCCCTCCCAAATCCCCCCCCCCCCCAATCCTACCACCCTCCCCTGCGGGGTGTATTTCGATAGGAGCAAATATCATCTTGCCTACCCTCCTTCCGTTATCAACCCATTCATATTAAGCCCTTTTTATATTATCTCCCTTAGATAGGACCATGATTTTTTAAATTTAACCCAGCCTGCCCATTTCCCCCTATACTCCTGGTCCTCATCCGGTCCTATTCCCCTCCGATCCAAGCACTCAACGTTGAAAATTTCATTAAGATCGAATAACCAACCTCGCGTTTTGGGGCTTAGAGGGTTCAACCAGTTTAGAGCGATCTGTCTCTTGGCTGTATCTAGTATTATCGGGATCAGGGAGGTTTTGTAGCTCTTGACTGTATCCCGGGTACCGTGGAAGAGACAGACCCAAGGGTCCTCCTCAATTTCCCTCCCCGTAAATTCCTTTGACAGAGATAGAATCTTTTTCCAGAATACCTTTATGATAGGGCATTCCCACCAGATATGGGCCATTGTGCCTTTAGTCTGGCATCCTCTCCAGCAGGTATTTCCCTTTGTCCCATCCATCCTACTTACTCTGTCCGGGGTGGCATACCATCTTGTTAAGACTTTATAATGGATTTCCGTTCTCCTAATATCTAATGTTGCGTAATGGACCAGATTCAAAATTTTACCCAAAGTGTTACTATTACAAAGTGACCCCAGTTCCTGCTCCCACCTTATAATGTAAAGAGGCGTCTTATCCTCTTGTACCACCCCCAGTACTCTGTAAATTTGGCCTATAACCCCCCCTGGGTTCTCCGTCATGCAGAGTTTCTCCAGGGGTCTTAACTCTTCTATACTCCTTAGGGGCTTTGGTAGTTTACCTATAAAATGGGAGAGCTGGAGATACCTCCACCTATCCATCACCCAAAGATCTACTTCTCTACTCAGTTCCGTGAAAGTGCGTATTTTCCCCCTGCAAATAAAATTTTTCAATTGAAGGGCGTCGTCTTTTAACCAATCCCCGCCCACTGTACTCATTCCTGGTTCAAAAAATAAATTGTTTTTCATATATATTAATGGTGAATTGTACGACCATTTGTGCTGAATGTGAATTTTATCCCAAAATTTAAAAGTGTTTTGTGTTAACAGAGAAATATCAGTGCTGAATGTCCTAAATTTTGGAGGATTCCATAGTGAGTGTGCCAAATTATTGTTGCTTAAAGAAAACTCAATGTTCACCCAACGCTTGTCTGTCCCTTTCTTACTCCATTCTATAACCCGAGAAAGCACTACAGCAATGTAGTACCTATTAAAATCTGGTGCAGCTATTCCCCCTTTTTTTTTACTTCTACTCAATGTTGCATAAGAAATACGAGGTTTATTGCCACCCCAGACAGCCTCGATGATTAATTTCCTTAAAGCCCCGAGGAAATACCTAGGTAAGGGGATCGGTAGCAGTTGAAATTTGTATAGAACCTTTGGAGCGATCATCATTTTAACCGCATTCGCTCGTCCAAACCAGGAGAGCGGCCTCGACCGCAGTCTCCTAGCCTCATGCCTGATTTCATCTAATAATGGGATGTAATTACTTTGAAACAACTCTTTAATAGAGTTGGCTAACTTAATACCTAGGTAGTTGATCTCCCTTCTCCAGGGAAAGGAGAACACAGAGGTCAGATGAGCTTCTTCCTGCTTCGTGAGACTTATGTTTAAGATTTCGGATTTGCCGGGGTTGATTTTAAAATTGGAGACTTCACCGTATAGCCTAAGAATTCGCAATATATTAGGGAGGGTTATTCTGGGATTAGAGACGAAAAAAAGTATATCATCGGCAAATGCTGCCAGTTTGTGCTCCTCTGATCCCACCCACACCCCGTTGCAATCAGGACTGCTCTGGATGGTGGCCAGGAGAGGTTCGAGGGACAAGACAAAGAGGAGGGGGGAGAGAGGGCACCCCTGCCTAGTTCCGTTTTCCATTCTAAAAGGTTTTGATACAGCCCCGTTCACCCTTACCACTGCAGTTGGCCTACTGTATAGGACCTTAACCCAAGAAGTAAACCTGGGCCCAAACCCCATTGCTTCCAGTGTGTCCATCAGAAACCCCCAGTCTACCCTGTCGAAGGCCTTTTCGGCGTCTATCGACAGGAATAGAGCTGGGGGTTCCCTACGTCTACAGCACTCCGACAACAGCACCGCCCGAACCCCGTTGTCTCTGCACTGTCTCTCTGGGACAAAGCCAGACTGGTCCGGGTGTACCAGGCCCGCCATAAATCGCCTTAGTCTGATTGCCAAGACCTTAGCGTACAATTTTACATCCGCGTTGAGCAGAGATATAGGCCGGTAGCTCGAACACAACCTAGTATCCTTCCCCTCTTTTAATATTAAAGTTATCGTGGCAGCCAGTGCCTCTCGCTCCATCTCGCCTCTGGTGCCCAGGTCGTTCCAATATTGGCAGAGCCTGGGGACCAGAATGTGTTTCATTTTCGTTAGGTAGATGGAAGAGAAGCCATCCGGGCCAGGGCTTTTACCCTTCGGGGTATCTCTTAGCGCTGCCAGAATTTCCTCCTCCTCTATAGGTTTGTCCAGGAGATCTCTGTCCTCTCCAGACAGTGCCCCTAGACCTGCCTCTTTTAGGAAATCTCTGCTCCTGGCTAGCCGAGCACTAACCTCCCCTTTCCTTTGTCTAATTGAGTAGAGGTCGGCATAGAATTTTCCGAACTCGTTGGCCATATCTTCACTTGACACAAGCTCTTTCCCACCCGTACCGTTTATTTTCTCTATAAAATTCCGCCCTCTTTTTTTCCTGATTAGCCTCGCCAGATGTTTACTGGATTTATTGGCCCAAAGATATTTTTCTCTGGCCATTAAATTTGTGGCTCTCTTAGCCTCCTGCTCCATCATGTCCCTCAGCTCCTCTCTCCCAGCAACCATTGCCCGGTAGCAGTCCAGATCCTGCCCTTTGGACCTCTTATGAGATTGTTCCAGATGGAACAGGTCCGCAATCAGTTTTTCCCTTTTTTCCTTCCTTTTCTTTTTTAGACCCGCTCCTATAGATATAAAGATCCCCCGGATGTAGGCTTTGTGCGCCTCCCAGAGAATAGAGGGTGAAACCTCGCCCGTGTCATTCAATATGAAGAACTGATTTAGCTCGCTCTGGATCCGGTCTATTACTTCTGGGTCCCTGAGCAAGCTCTCATTCAACTTCCACGAGAAGGAGCTTCTTCCCAACTCTGGGAACTTCAGCCTCATCGTGACCGGCGAATGATCTGAAAGGGTTGTTATTTCAATTCTAGTTTCAACGACCCCCTCAAGCAAGCTATGGTCTACAAAAATATAGTCCAGCCTAGAGTAGGTCCCGTGCACAGGGGAGTGGAAGGTGTAGTCCCTCTCTTTAACATGTTGTATTCTCCACACATCTGTTAATTGGCTGTGGAATAATTTCCGCCTGATGGCTCCTAATGACACCTTCTTAATCCCCTGGGCACGGGACGTACTGTCCTGGGCCGGATCCATGCAAAAATTCAAATCCCCTGCCAGGACCATCTCCCCTTCGCCAAATCCCATTAATTTCTCTAGCACTTGTCCCAGGAAAACAGTAGGACTCCTATTCGGGCAGTACACATTGGCCAGCGTGAACTTTCTAGTACCTATAGAACCCTTCAGGAATATAAAACGACCTTCCGGGTCTGTTAATCTGTCCCGTATTGTGAAGTTCACTGCTTTAGACAACCCTATAGCTACTCCTTTGGACCCCCTATCAGGGGAGTCCCCATAAAACCATTGAGGGATCTTGGGGGAAAACAATCTGACCCTAGTATTAAGGGTCAAATGGGTCTCCTGCAGGAAAACTATGTCACTGCCTAGATGACCCAGTTCCCTCAGTATTTTATGTCTTTTCCTGGGAGAGTTCAACCCTTTTACATTGTAGGTTATAAATTTAATATCGGGCATCTTTAAAAAATATTCATGTTAATCTCTATACTCCGCTCGCCTCGAACACAGCCCGCCCCCACCCTCCCCTCTCCTATCCCCCCCCTCTAGGGACCCACCCTCCCCCCTCCCCACCTCCCCTCCCTCCTCCCCCTCCCCACCTAACCACCCCCTCAACCTTGCCCCGCCCCTCTCCCCCCGCCACCTGCCTCCCACCTCCCCCCCTCCCCCCCATGGCGTCAACTACGCCCAAAGCCCGCCCGTATGGAAGTACACTCATACCACACGGCGGTGCCTCTTCCTCAGGGGATGGGCTCCTGCGCCGGTGTCCAGGGCCTGCTCCTCCCATAGAGGGGGAAACAGGAGATGGAGACTCGGGACATCCCCGCCCCCAGGTGTGCCCCCCACCTCCCCGCAATCCTCCACCCCATACCCAATGCAAATTATTTTCTGTAGAAGGGGCCCTGTTGCCCTCCCCTTTCCGTCTAGCTACATTCTATTTATTAATGACTTGAGTCCTTCGTACGAAAGTCCTCATGCTCTGAGGGCAACTGCCCCTCCAGTGGGCCGAGAGGAGCGGTGGAGCAGTGGAGGGGGGGGGAGGAGGGGGGGGGGAGGAGGAAAAAAAAAAAAAAAAAAAAAAACCCTCTCTCCGCTCCCCCCCCCCCCCACACCCCAACCCCTCGCCCACCCCAGGCACCTATGGCAAAACAGGGACAGGAATGCCCAGGCTGCCGCAAAAGTCCTGCATTTCTTCTATGTATCTCATTCTGAAGGATCTACCATCTCTGTTAACTATCAGGGATGTTGGGAACCCCCAGCTGTACTTTATGTTAGCCTTCCTAAGTTGATCCAGGATTGGTCTCATCTGTCTTCTCCTCTCTAGGGTCCCGGCAGAGAGGTCAGTGAAGATCTGCAGGTCTTTGTTTTCAAATTTGAGTGGGGGGGCCCCCTTTAATTTATTCCAGATTTTTTCTTTGTCCTCATATTGGTGGAATTTAATTATAACATCTCTTGGGGTGTCTTGCTTAATATGGGGGGGCTTCCTTATTCTATGGACCCTATCGATCCTCAACACCTCATCTTCCTGCCTGTCCAGTAGGGGATTGAAAATTTTCCTCATCTTCTCTCCCAGGTCCTCGTTCTGCTGTTCCGGGATTGATCTAATGCGTAAATTTTGTCTACGGCTCTGGTTCTCCTGTTCCTCAAGTCTAAACGCCAGCACGCGATTTTCGCTCTGCACCTTCTTGACTTGTTCTTTCAAAACTGCTATATCCTTAGCTTGGTTGCTGAAGGCCTCTTCCGCCTCTTCAACCCGACGGAGAAGATGCCCCATATCAGAGCGGACATTTAAGATCTCCTCTTTTATAATGCTCTCTAGTTTCCTTTCCAGTTTAGCGAACATTTCACTCATATCTGTTTTACTTGGTACTTGGGCCATAATTCTCTGCTCTTCAGCTGCGATATAAGCAGATGTCCCCACCAGGTCCAGCTCCTCGTGAGGCCTGTCCCCCTGTCCCCCCTTTTGTTTCTGTTGATCCTTTTTCTTAGTGCCTGGATGTTTCACCTCCATTCCTGGGCTCTTTACGCCTGCTTCTTTTAGATATTTTTGAATAGAGCTAGTGTTTAGACTCTCTCTTTGGTTATTGGGTTCCACTAGTCTCGATGACCGGCCTTTCATGTTTTCCTCTCTTTCCCGGTTTTCTCTTTTTGTAGTTTAACGGAATACAGACTCACTATGCCACCTCTCTTTACTTTTCAGTTTAATAAGCCGTACCCCCCTTCAAACCGGGGGGGGTTAATAGTGTCCCTAAGGTTTAAATAAGGTCACTGAAGTGAATGTCCTTTTTTGTTTCCCCCTCCAGACACAGCATCGATGGAGAGAGTTGCTGGTGACAGCGCTGCTTATCAAAACCAGCTCCAGCCTGTGAGGGGTGCCCAGGGCTGAGAAACTTAGCCCTTGCTATCAAGGTGCTGACTGTGTCTGAACAGTTACTTACTGCAGGGGGGCAAAGAGGGCCAATGTTATCGTTGCCAGCAGGAGGGTCCAAATCTAATTGGAAAACCTGAGGGGAGGGGAGAGACCAGAGCCACCCCGTGCTTCAATCCCTTTTGAACTGTCCTTCGGGGTAATTCGTGCCCCCTAAACAAATGTTATTTCCAGACCCCCTCTAATAACCACTAAATACTCCAGCAATGGACAGGTCTGAATCGTGACCGGGAGTCGAAATTTTTGGATGGTAACATTGACGGTGAGAAACTGAGAGGCGTCTCCTACCTGTTTATCTCATCCCGGCCATTGAACATAGAAGAGGGTCCGCTGCTTCTCCCTAGTCAGGTCTCTTAGGGAGATTGTCCTGTCGGCAGTTCACTGTTCCGGACGGAGCGCGTCAGAGAGGATGTGACTGGGGACAGCCTTCACCGGGTCCGCAGCGGGTCCGTGACATATGATCGCTCCGGGATCGCTGCTACAAGGAGAAGTGGTAGGGGGGAGCAGGGCAGGTGGGTAGCCGGGCTCTCGGACCTAGACCGGCCGCTCGTGGTCTCTCACCCCACGAGGCATCACCTCGGCTTGTCGGCGTCCCGTCTCACAGCTTCCTGGAGCCGGCGCAAGGCTCCTCCCCCGTGCTGACGTCAGCCGCACATCACGTCAGCCCCGTCGAACTTTCAGTGGTCTCGATTTCTCACATCTGACAACAACATTTTTTTGTTTTTTTTGGACTTTAATGTAGATTCTTTTTTTGTGTTTCTCTTTTTTATTTTTTTTTTTTTTGGTGATTTTGATTTGTATTCCCGAAAATGTTTGTGTGTGTTTTTGGTGACAAGTTTCCACAACACCATTGATATGTTGTTCTATTTAATCTGTAGGAGATTGTTTGGTGTTGTTGTCCCTTGTTAATTTCACATTGTACTTTAGAAATGTACCTGAATCGTCACCAACAAACTGTCCTTTTTGGATGAAAACACACACAGGAGAGTAGAATTTACCCCAAAAAATTTTAGTAAGGGCTCACAACTAAACAAAGAGGGAGGCAACGCTGGAGAAACTGCAGAAGTGGGTGAAGCCTGGGACCCCCAGGGCAGACATCAATTATTTAAAAGCAAAATTGGTGGCCTGAGGAGTCCATATCATAAGGGAGGGCAGTCTGGTCCAGAAGTCCCAGAGATCCGGAAAGCAGCAGATGATATCTGTGTCCCCAGGCTGTGGTCATACGAGAGACTGCATCTTCTGTCAGACCAGACTGAACCCAGGGCAATCACTCTTTGGTCTTCTTTCCACGCTTCCTTACAGGCTTTGGCTGTGGTGGTGGAGTTGTGGCAGCAGGGGGAGGAGGAGGATCGTCCCTCTCAATGACATCCGTCTTGTGTGTCAGTTCCCCACTCTCCCCCTTACGAAGGACTTTATAAATCAGGTCCTCAGAGATCTTGCGTTGACCCTCCTGCATGCCCTGCAATTTTGTGGCAGCCATGCAGGCAAAGGCCTCTTCAGGACTGGGGAAGGCTCTGAGGGATGCAGAAGCCTCCTGGATCAGCCTGTACGCTGAATCCTGCACGGGACTCGGAGTGGCCTTCCTGGCTCGTTTATATGGCAGGCGGAGGGGAGGGACCTGAGACTCAGTCAGGCTGCGACTTGTCCCAGGCTTCTCTTGGCTGCCACTTAGCCCCGCCTCCTCCTGGCTGCCACTAATCCCCGCCTCCTCCTGGCTGACACTAATAATCCCCGCCTCCTCCTGACTGCCACATTCCACAGCCTCCTCCTGGCTGAGGTCTTCCTGTGTATGAAAAAGGGACATAGTTTTAGTTTTTTATTCATCAATCACACACAATTTTCACCTCCTGACTGCTGCAAGTTGAATGTTAACAAATATAACAGACTATCCTTCTGAGCCCAGCAGTTTTCATTCTTTTCCCAATTTTGGGTGCCCACTACTGTCTATTGATATGTAAAACACTTTCAATCAGCAATTAGTGATCAATAATAACATCTAGTAAACATAATTTCTTTATTGCCCAGAAATCTGTATAACAATGCTATACCTGACTACAGCTGGGCTCCTCCACTTCTTCCTGGCTGGAAGGCCCAGGTTGGACATCGGAAGCCTCAGCTGGGGTGGAAGGAAGTGTGGAAGGAAGAGTAGAGAGGGATTCCCTGACTTCAGTGTGGTCTGACAGAAATCGCAGTCTCTCGTAGTACCACAGCCTGGGGACATAAATGTCATCTGCTGCAGCTCCGGACCTCTGGGAATCTGTGACCTTCTTGCGCTCCCTAAGATAAGTGCTCCTCAGGCCACCAATTTTAGCTTTCAAATAAGGGATGGTTGCTGTGGGGACCACCGGCTTCACCAACTCCAGCAGTTTCTCCAGCGCTGCCTGCCTCTTCTGTTTGTGATTATAGTGGGGGTGTCTCACTTGCCACAGACAGGGCAGCTCCCTGTACTTGTCTATGAACAGGGGCAGGAAATTGTGGTCGTTGAACCCATCCATTTTCTCTGTAAGACACAACACAAGACAAAGCCTAATGTCAGGCCAAACTCCCCTAATCTTGTTACAATATAGGCTTCCATTTCGAAGCAGTATAGGCCCAAGTTTAGATCCCACCTTCGTTAGCACGATCGGCGTCTCCGATGCTCCTTCCTCCGCTCACAGATCGTACGTAAGACGCGCGCGTTACGATTTATACACACTGCGCATGCTCCTTCCTCCGCTCACAGATCGTACGTAAGACGCGCGCGTTACGATTTATACACACTGCGCATGCGTATAACTCCGCCCGCCCATGACGTTCTTTCTAGTCTATTCCCCGCCCCTTTTCGTTCGGCGCAGTGGGGGAAGAGCACATGGCGGATAGACAGCAGGATTGTGCTAATTGTAGCAACGAGGAGGAGGAGGAGGAAAGGCTGGAGCCTGAAACGTCCCGATCCAGAAGGAGATTAAAGGACTCAAATATGTCCTTTGGGGAGATGTTGGAGATGGTGGACATCCTGAAGAAGGCCGACTATGATGGAAAGTATGGGCCTTACCCCAACCCCAATGTCAGAAAGGCCAAGATCATGGCGAAAGTGGTCAGGAGTCTGCACCGGAAATTCGGGGTACGACGATCGAAAGATCAGCTCAGGAAGCGGTGGTCGGACCTGAAATTACGAGAACACGAGCAGTACAGAAAGATCCAGAGAGTGCTGCAAAAAAGTAAGTAGTTGTGCTGTGTTCCTATTCTTTATGTTTATTACGTTCGTGCTGCTCCATGTGCTTTTAGGAACTGTTGTACAGTTTAAAATGGCAACTTTCATGTTCATGGGCACATTATTCGTTCGGATCACACATTGTTATTTCGGACGATAAAATACCATTGTTTAGGCTATATGCATTTGGCCACCATTTTGACGCCCTATACTTGTCTTCAAAGAATTGGGTTGTGTAGATGGCTTTGTTACTAGAATGAAATGCAAACTAGATTGTGTGTAAGGAGAGGACACTGAGCAGCTGTTTTCACATCTGGACACTGGAGCACTAGTGTGGGACACAAGAACACCATTTTTTTTAGGGGGCCACACAGGTGCTCCAGTGTATACTATAGTGGGGGCTACATCTGTGAAGCTTGTACCAAACAGGTAAAGTATTGCAGCTTGACAAAGGGCACTAAAAAAGCTACATCTTGGAACTCGGCTAAAATAGACAATTGTACCCCACTTCCAAGCAATGTTTCATCTTTATAGTTCTGACATTAAATATCTGTGTGCTAATTATACTATTTTTGTTTTACATAGGGGAGAAAAGACTCGGAGGACACCCCTCATCCGAGGAGACTAGGGACCCCCCATCTCTGGAAGAAGGGGAAATCTACCCAACACAAGATGAGCAGGAGGAAGAAGACGTGGTGGAAGTAGTCACCACAACAGGTGAGTGTCTGCAACCACAGGCTCCGATAAGAGATGGATGGCGGCATATTTTTTAGACCTAATTTATTTTGGGTTTCCTCTCTTTTTAGGTGATCGTGAGGTTGTGGATCCAGATCCTTTCACATCCGAAAGTGCCCAGATCGTGATCGGGGAGATCATGGGGTGTAATTTACAATTGGAAAACATCAAGCAAAACATCAATGATGTTATTCCAAAATATAAAAACATCATTGATGTTTTGGGGCGAGTTTAAAACCCCTCCAAATCACTTTCTTCTTTTGTGTGCTACAATGTGCGAAATGTTTTTGTGATTTTTCCCAAAGCCAAATTTGGAGGATGCACACAGTGTGTCAACATGTGCTATCTGCCATCACGGGAGATCAATTGACGCGTTTTGGGGGTGCAACCCCTTCCTCAATAATAAAGTAGCGGTGAGGAAGGGCTTTCTCCCCCAAAACACATCCCTTGATCCCCCGTGATGGCAGCTAGCACATGTTGACATTGGGAAATTTGTGTGCATCTTCCAAATTTGGCTTTTCCAGGGGTGATTTCCCCCCATCTGAACGCAATATCAAACACAGTTCCTAAATACTCATGTCTGATATTGCCTTCCAGTTCTACCAAATGTGAACTTTGTAAGATCAAGATTTGTGTCTTTCTTGTAGGTTTTACACAGGCCTGTTTTCTATAAAATGCACATTTTGATTTTGGATAATGACACCACAAAAATTGTTATACAACAAACATGTTGGTTTGTCAGAAAAACCTTGGGTAAATGCACATGTGATTGTGCAGGTATTAAAAAGATTGTTCATCAAGAATGTGTGGATTATTGTCTCAACGCTACAACACTTTTGGGGTGATGTAATTGTTGTTTTATGAGAAAATGGGGGTTATTTCCTAAGGGGAAATCCACTTTGCACTACAAGTGCAGTTTCAGTGCAGTTGCAAGTGCACTTGTAGTGAAAAGTGTCTTTGCATTTAGTAAATAACAGCCAACAGTGCTTTGTATAAGGTTACACAATCACGACATTTTCTGCACTCCACACATTTCTGTCAGGGTCAGCTCAAACAAACACAAGCAGTAAATGTCCACAAAGAAGAGCCTGGGGGGAGATGCCTGTCGAGAACTTGAGGTCCTGCAGACTTCTCCCTGTGGCCAAATACCGCAAGGTAGCGACCAACCTCTGCTCCGGAGTGATGGCTTGCCTCATGCAGGTATCCTGCCTGCTAATATAAGGGGTCAGCAAAGCCAACAAACGGTGAAACACGGGGTCCGTCATCCTGAGAAAGTTCCTGAAATCACCAGGATTATTCTCACGGATCTCACGGAGCAAAGGCATATGACAGAACTGGTCACACTGGAGCAACCAATTCTTGGTCCATGAACTCCTCCCCACCCTGTTCATGGACTGGACTTGTGTCAAGGTCAGGACCCCAACACCAAGCCCCCGCACAGCACGAACTCTACGAGGAGTACGCATACAAAACGTGGCTAGAAAACGGTCAGCTGCTCAGAACGAAGTAACAGAACGCACTGAAGAACAGCAAGGCCTGTGAACAGCGACCTGAAAAAAAGCAACGAGCAGGCAAGATCACACAGAAAACTCTGATACGAACTGACTGCACGCACTGAAGAGCAGATACAAACCCACAAGCACAAACTGAACAGCAGAAAACGATCTGAAAGCCACGAGTCTGAAAAAGCGCGAATCGTCTCTCACCAAACTTTTACTAACACGAGATTAGCAAAAGGAGCCCAAAGGGTGCCGCGCTTGGTTCTGAACCGGCCTTTTCTAGTCTCGTCGTACGTGGTGTACGTGACCGCGTGGTTGTCGATCGGAAATTCCGACAACTTTGTGCGACCGTGTGTAGGCAAAACAAGTTTGAGCCAACCTCCGTCGGAAAAAATCCTAGGATTTTGTTGTCGGAATGTCCGAACAAAGTCCGACCGTGTGTACGGGGCATTATGCCTTAGGGAGTGAAATTAATAATCACGTTCATTTGCATGTTGACACCATCAAACATCAAATAAGTTATTGGCATGCAAAAGAGGCTGTAGCGCAGGTGGAGCCCCTTGGCCTTTGATATTGTGTTCGTGGTACGTTCAGCTACAGTATTAAAGTCCCCGCAGATAAGTAAGACTCCCTTCTGGAAGGGGGTAATCTTGCGGAGGATCTTCCTGATGAATCAGAGTTGGTTGGTATTAGGGGTGTATATATTGGCAATCGTGTAAATTTTGTTGTTGAGTTTACATATTAGTATTAG
This sequence comes from Aquarana catesbeiana, assembly GCF_042186555.1. Classification (NCBI taxonomy): domain Eukaryota; kingdom Metazoa; phylum Chordata; class Amphibia; order Anura; family Ranidae; genus Aquarana; species Aquarana catesbeiana. Next base: position 397,890,106 of record NC_133326.1, on the reverse strand, counting down.
GTATCTGCCTTCTGAGTCTACATGCAGTTCTATTTGGATGAAAGCCACTGAATTTTTAATAGCTATTTTGACCCCTCTTTGTTTCATCAGTGCTGAGGCCAAGAAGATGTAAGAAAACATCCTATGTTTGAGAGTTGCAGTACAGTGCGTTCAATACAGTGGACCACAACACCCTACTTATCAGCCTCACAGAAGTAACGGGAGTCACAGATTCAGAGCTACAATGGTTCGCATCGTTACTGGAAAATCGCTCTCAGACAGTGAAACTAAGAGCCTTCACCTCTGAAATCCGGGCAATATCGTATGGAGTCCCTCGAAGGGTCACCTTTATCACCAGTCCTCTTCAACATCTACATCCTTCCACTCCTCAAAATCATCAGAACTTCGGACCTCCGCTACCACTCGTACGCTGACGACTCGCAACTCTACTTTCGCATCACCGGACAATAAGACCACTATCAACTAGAAAAATGCCTCACATTGATAGACGACTGGATGACCACTAGGTACCACAAACTCAACGGATGCAAAACAGAGCTTATTCTACTACATGCAAACCAAAATACAAAAAACAAGACAGACCATCGCCCCAAGCACCAAAGTCAAAAGTCTTGGAGTCATTTTTGACTCAGAAATGTCAATGGATGCACAAATTGGATCAGTAGTCAGCGGATCCCACCACCTTCTTCGCCTACTACGCATACTTATCCCCTTCATTCCAAAAGAGGACAAAGCGGTAGTAGTTGGAACCATAATTAACTCCCGACTTGACTACACAAACTCCCTCTACGTCGGACTACCTAAATACCAGATTGGTACACACAGTGGGGCCGCTATACCTAGGCGAGTGAGCAGAGAGATTAGATCATCTCTCACCTCCCATCTGCATCACCGCTCTTCCATGCTCACAGCGGGGCTGCTATAATGCTGAATGTGAGGCGGGGGAGCAGAGAGCTGAGATCATCTCTCACTGCCCGCACGCATCACTGCTCCTCCGCCGACACAGCGTGGCAGAACACCAATACACTGCTGGAGGTGAGGCAGGGAGATGAGATCATCTCTTACTACCCGCACCCCCCCATTACCGCTGTTCTCCCTCACTACCCACTACTCCAGGCTTGCCTCTGAACTAATGCGCACACCTGTGCTGCCACCACTGCGGTGACAATCTTCCTGTGGTGGCAGCCGACGTGGCAAATGACAAGCTGCATCTGATGACAGGTGACGTGGCAAGTGACAATCCAAATCTGGTGGCAGGTGACGTGGCAAGGGACAAAAAAGCATCTGGTGGCAGGCAACGTGGCAAGGGACAAAATGCATCTGGTGACAAGCGACGTGGCAAGTGACAAGCTGCATATGAAGGCAGGTGACGTGGCAAGTGACAATCCGCATCTGGTGGCAGGTGACGTACAAGGGACAAAATGCATCTGGTGACAAGCGACGTGGCAAGTGACAAGCTGCATCTGAAGGCAGGCGACGTGGAAAGTGACAATCCGCATCTGGTGGCAGGCGACGTGGCAAGTGACACTCTGGCACATTCTGCATTATGGTGAGTTGAACTATTTCATTATATATTACAATGTAATAATAGAAATAATGTGCTTCAATCATCAGATGACCAATGATGGTGCCGGGATGATTGAAGCGCCAAAACCAGCCATTGCCCCAATAAATTGCCAGCGAAAAGCCTCATACACCCCCCGGGCCTTGGTACAATTTTCTTCAACAGCACCGGTCCCCGGTGCCAAAAAAGGTTGGGGACCACTGGTTTAAACCATTGACATTAAAAGAGACAAACTTAATGACCATGTGTATTAACAGCTTCCCGACCAGCCATTATACTGTGGCAGGTTGGCTCCCCTGGGCGAGCTGTCGTAGCTGTACATCGGCCGCTTTAAGACCACTAGGGGGCACGCGCGTGTGCCCATGGCAATGAAACGGAGCCGATGCGTGTGCCCAGCGGTTGCGATTACCACCAGGCACCCACAATCACTCAACACAGAGACAGAACGGAGGTCTGTAAATGTAAACAGACAGATCTCCATTCTGTCAGGGGAGAGGAGCCATTTCTGTTGTTCATACTAAGTCTCCTCCCCAGACAGTCCCATCCCCCCACAGTTAGAAACACTCCCTAGGACACACATTTAACCCCTTGATCGCCCCCTAGTGTTAACTCCTTCCCTGACAATGACATTTATACAGTAATCAGTGGCTATTTTTAGCTCTGATCGCTGTATAAATGTCAATGGTCCCAAATAAAGTGTCAGAACTGTCAGAACTGTCCGATCTGTCCGGTGCAATTTTGCAGTCTCGATAAAAAAGATCACCGCTATTACTAGTAAAAAAAAATAATAATAAATGTAGCGCCCCCCTGAGTATACTGGAAACAAAGACCACCTCCAGAAATGGGGAGCGGGCTTACATTCACCCCAGGGCTGAGTCCATGGTTATAATGGGAAGTGAGAACAAATACGGGTGCCAGTCACTTTAGTATTTTTCAATGCTTTAATAAAAACTTGAAAGAAGTAGTAGTAAAGAGGTTGAGGGGAGGTTGCAGATACCTTTTTGTAGCAGATCACTTACAGACTCTTCAGAATAAAGGACAAACACACAGCTTTCTCTTAGCGGAATCTTGTATAGCTGAGTAGGTCTCTGCCATAGACCTAACAAACAGTACAATGTCTGGATAAGCCTCTCTCACAGGACTTAGCAGCCAGCGGATACCTGGATAAGTCTCTCTCACAAACTTAGCAGCCAGGAATGTATTACCTTGATTGAATTGTAGAACAGCATCACAGTACCAGAACCTTTAAGCCATCCGGCGATACTGTAAGGGTAGTTTAAATATAGAACAGCTTCTTCACAGTACCAGAACCTTTAAGCCATCCCGGCAGTACTGTAAGAGTAGGTTAGAGATAGGTGCGTCCTCCAAGTAAGTCACCAGGCCCTTCTGAGAGACCAGCCTTCATCCTGGCTCTCTCCAGCAAGGGCCCTCCCCTGGATCTCCTCAGCTTGGCTCGGCTTCCTCCACCCAGGCAAGACAGCCTAAGGACCACCTCTGTGGTAGTAGGCCCCAGACAGGCTTCTGGGCCTACTTGCACAGCTGCAGTGAAGCAGCCCTCCAGCCTGGAGGGCCATGAGGTAAGAACTGATCTCTAGCACATGGCATCTGCCCCATAAATACTCTCCCCCAGAATGCACAGCAGCAAGAACCTCCCACTGGGCTGTTTCTGAAAAAAGAATATTCATTAAAGTTTCACTAAATTGTTATTCACACACTGTTCCGTGGTACCGTTGACACCTACTGGCAACAGTGGAAACTGCACAACCAAGTAAATTCCAGAACAGATCCAGAAAACTATATACATTAAATCTGAGCTGGTTACAGCTCAGCCAAAAACTAAATTTACCTGCGATCACCTGATCAAAAAGAGCAGGGTGCTACATAAAAATGCCATAAATATATCCCCTAATTTGTAGACGCTATAAACTTTTGCGCAAACCAATCAATATACGCTTATTGCGTTTTTTTCACCAAAAATATGTAGAAGAATACATATCGGACTAAACTGAGGAAGAATTTTTTTTTTTTTTTTTTTTAAATTGGAGATATTTATTATAGCAAAAAGTAAAAAATATTGTTTTTTTTTTTTTTCAAAATTGATTGTCTTTTTTTGTGTAGAACACAAAAAATAAAAATTGCAGAGGTGATCAAATACCACCAAAAGAAAGCTCTATTTGTGGGGAAAAAAGGACATCAATTTTGTTTTTGTACAACGTCACACAGTTGCACAATTTTCAGTTAAAACGACGCAGTGCTGAATCGCAAAAAATGGCCTGGTCATTAAGGGGCCAAATCTACTGGGGCTGAAGTGGTTAAAGATGGGAAAGAGTGAACAGTACTTCAGATGACTTCTATTTGATTCAGAGTGGTTCATATCCAGGCAGGAAGGAGCAGGAGGAGATGTCCAGCAGGCAGGTAGATTGAAGGTGAGCTGTTAGTGAGGAAAAAGCACTTTGCAGCCTTTGAGTAGGACCTTGAACAGTTAAAACAAAAATAAAAGAGAAAGTCAACATATAGAATCAATGAACAAGCAAAATAGAAGTAACATAAAAAGGAAGATTCCATCAGGAAGTCGTTAGCAGTAGTACTGCACATTACACCAGGGGTCAATTTGTGGGCTTTAAGTTCCTAAGCGCCGCCAGGTTTTGTTGCATATGTTGCAGTGTGAGACTGAGGTGATTATCTGTTGTGTTTTTTGTTGCAGTCTTTGTGGGACACCAGCTTCTAGTCCTCCTAGGTGTCCAGCTTAGGAGAAGAAGAGTGTTGCGGAGGTTCCTAATCAGGCAGCATGTCCCAGGAGCGTAGCAGTTGCAATCCCTCCTCCAAGGACAAAATCACTGAAGATCCATTTCAGGTGATTTTTAGTTTGGTAGGATATCCCCAATGATATATTAGGTTGTGTTTACACAGAGCCTTAGTGATAAGTAGGGATGAGCTTTGAGTTTGAGTCAAATGCAAGTTCAACTTGAACATCTGGTGTTAGCTTGTTCGCCGAACAGCACATTTTTGGGGGCATTTGCAGCAAATTTGAGCTCCCCATAATGCACTGCAAGACCCCAGTGCATTACTGTATGATGATTGGCCAAAGCATGCACCTGACCTGCATGCTTTGGCCAATCACAGTGCGCTCCTCAGCGACAGCCATAATTGGCCAAAGGCAAAGTGTCTTTGGCCAATCATGGCTCAGGGGGACTAAGTCCATGCCCCACACTATATAAGGCTGCTTATACAGTGCCCATATAGTGTGTTATAGTGGATGGAGATAGAGAGATTGAGCTAGATTAGGCAGGCAGGTTAGTTAGTTAGTGGCAGTGTATTTGATATATATACAGTCAGACTAGTATATAGATCTATATACTCTATTCAGCGTAGCCTATATATACAGTCTAAACTCTCTCTCTCTCTCTGCATTCAGCATAGCCTATATATACAGTGTAAACTATATATATATATGTAGTGCTGGTACATTTGTGATCTACCATCTGATAGGTAAATTTAGTGAATTGCTCATTATAGGAAGTTAGATTTGCCTCTGTTCCAGCTTAGCTGACGTTGCGTGTGGTTCCACATTGCGCCGGTGGGTGTTGTTTTCACCATCGGCGGATGTTGGAAAAGCAACTTGTTAAAGTGGATGAGTGCTCCTCTGTCCCGGAGACAACTCGGTGGAGGTGGTCCTCCGAGTTGCATTCTGGGAGAGGGTATTTATAGGACAGACGCCATGTTTAGGGGTTCGTTTTCAGCCACCTGCTGGCCCTCCTGGCCGACAGGTATGTGTTAGAGTACCACCTCGTGGTCCTCCGTTCCGGAGGCCCGCGTCACTGCGGCACGTGGGTGGGCCCAGAAGTCTGTCTGGGGCCTACCACAGCAGCTGAGGAATGGTCTTGAGCTGTCTATCCAGAGGGAAGAAGCTGGACAACTGAGAAGATCCCAGGGGAGGACCCGTCATGGAAGGATCATGCAGAGTGCTGGTCTGGAGAGGGGCCTGGTGACTCAGTTGGAGGATGTATCCTAAAGTGATTCTACCGCATAGTACTGTAGGGTTGGCTTAGAGGTCCAAGTACTGTGTCTGATATTCATCGCGAACCAGTACATCCTGTGGCAGAGGATCGTACGGGTTTATTTCAAGCAAGTCTGTGGCAGAGACTTTTGTTCGTGCTAAGTACTGGCTGCTAGGCAAGTGAGAGAGGCCTATCCAGGCGAGCAAAGATCGTGTCCCACAAAAGGGGATTTCATTCAATTACAGTATTCAACTTTAACCACTTCCCGCCTGCCCACGTCATATGACGTCCTGGGCTTTGGGCGGGTATATCTGAATGATGCCTGTAGTTACAGACATCATTCAGATATTGCCGGAATCTCTACACCATAGGAATGATCATAGCGGCCGTTCCGCCGCTTGATCGTTCCTATGGGAGGCGAGAGGGGATGTCCCCCCTCCCGCCGCCCTCCGGTGCTTGCTCCGACTCACTGTTACGATCGGTGAGGCAGAGAGCGGATCCGCTGGCGCCGGATGTAGATCATAGAGATTTCCGGCGGACCAGATGGTCGCCGGAGCCTCTATGATCATCGGAGGCCGGGCGCGATGTTATGATGTCACGCCCGGCCTCTCCATTCAAAAAAAGCGGCGCCGCTTCGGCTGGGAATCAGTGATCGTTTCATTTTTTTTTTTTTATTTCAGGATTCCCAGCCTAGTGGTGAGATATGGGGTCTTATTGACCCCATATCTCACTATTAAGAGGACCTGTCATGTTATATTCCTATTACAAGGGATGTTTACATTCCTTGTAATAGGAATAAAAGTGATCAAAAATGTTTTTTTTTTTCAAAAAAGTGTCAAAATAAAAAAAACAAAATATAATTATCAATAAAAAAAAAAAAATTTAAAGTGCCGCTGTCCCCTTGTGCTCGCATGCAGAAGCGAACTCATACGTAAGTCCCGCCCACATATGAAAACGGTGTTCAAACCATACATGTGAGGTATCGCCACGAACGTTGGAGCGAGAGCAATCATTTTGTCACTAGACCTCCTTTGTAACTCAAAACATGTAACCAGTAAAAAAAAATTTTAAGCGTCGCCTATGAGGATTTTTAAGTACCGAACATTGGTGCCATTCTACGAGCGTGTGCAATTTTGAAGCGTGACATGTTAGGTATCTATTTATTCGGCGTAACTTCATCTTTCACAATATGCAAAAACATTGGGCTAACTTTACTGTTTTGTTTTTTTTTAAAACACAAAACTGTTTTTTTCCCAAAAAAAAGCGTTAAAAAAATTCCTGCGCAAATACCGTGTGAGATAAAAAGTTGCAACAACCGCCATTGTATTCTCTAGGGTCTTTGCTAAAAAAACATATATAATGTTTGGGGTTCTATGTAATTTTCTAGCAAAAAATGATGATTTTTACACGTAGGAGAGAAGTGTCAGAATTGGCCTGGTAAGGAAGTGGTTAAAGGATGTTCTAAAGAAACCTAAAGAAAGGTATTTGAGCTTCCCTGCAGTTTTCCTCCTGCCTCTATCCTGCTACTTCCTTCGTTACTTGGTTCAATAAAGCATTGAAAACGTGGGGGGGCGTGGCCTGCAGCAGAGCCGGATGGTCGCATAATCCCGCAGCTCCGTCTACCCAGGGACACAGCGGCACCAAGCAACCTGATCCCAGCATCATTTCACCCCGTTTTCACGGCGGTTCAGACCGGGATACATCCGGGACAATGCCTAATAAACGGCGGAACGATAGCCGACCCCAGCGCCTGACAGACTTTTATTCCATCACAGAAGCTGGAGGTAAGCAAGATGGCGCCGAGGCCTATACACCACGGATGGCCTGAAACACTAAAAGCACATCAAAACAGGGCAATCGCCATTCCAAAGCAGCATCCCCTAATAATCCACACTCCTGTCCCTCTACCTCATCATCAAATAGCCCAGCTAAGTCCAAGCCCAGACTGGATGGCACTAGATGGGGTTCGCCGGTGAGCCCTGCAACAGAATCAGGGGAGGACACGAGGGAGATGCCTGACTCCATTGAAACCTTCCCCACACAGAATCTACCAGTGATGGACACAGTACTAAAAGACATGCTAATGTCCCTGAGAAGCACTATCCAGACGGATATGGCTTCATGTATGAGCAGATTCAACAAGGATATCCAAGCAATAGGGGAGTAGATCATGTGGAGGTTAAAATGGGAGAGTATGCTCACACCATAAACGATCTGGTTGATGCATATGAAGTTAAAGAAGGGGAAAATGAATGGATTAAAGCAAAATTGGCCGATTTGGAGGACAGGTCGAGAAGGAATAACTTGAAAATCAGAGGAATACCAGAGTCAGTATTTCCTTCCAACCTGCGTTCCTAAGCTGCGACTTTATTCAAAGTTCTTCTCCCAGGCCTTACTGAATTAGATGTCACATTAGACAGAATTCATCGTTTACCCAAACCATCCCACCTATCTGAGCATATACCGAGGGATGTGTTATTACGTTTACACTTCTTTCATGTCAAAGAAAATTTAATGCAACATATGAGAAAGCAGGAGCAATTACCACCAACCTACCAGAATCTGCAATTTTTTGCTGATCTATCACAGCACACGCTTCTGAAAAGGAAAAATCTGAACACAGTAACCAAAGTTCTGAGGAACCATAAAATTCCTTACAGATGGGGATACCCAACCAAAATTACTGTGACCAGAGAAAACCGCACTCATGTTATAACGTCCTTAGATAAGGGCCTTGCCTTATTGAGAGAATGGGGCATTCTCCTGGACTCAGATGAAACTTCCCCAACCACCAGCACACCACGCCAAATTGAAGGCGAATGGAAAGAAGTCACTGCTAAAAATGCAAAATCCCATGCTTAAACATCAGCGGAAACCTTTTTCAGCTCCCTATTCCCTGGGGGGGCGAAACACGGGATTTATAGGCTGAACTAAAACCCCCTAATACCAATTAGCAGCAACAGATGCCTAAGTGTGCATTGCACTAGTTATCTACGTTGCACCATGTTAAGTGCACTACAGTTATCTTATCCGTTTCACTTTCTTCTTTGTTTTCTTTTTATATTTTTCTTATTTGTTTATTGGGATATCGATGACGTCAACCCAAAAGAAGGAACACTACAACAACCCTCAACCTCAACTGTGTTCTCTCATACGAAAACATCTCTTCAACAGCCACACACAGGTATGGTTAATTTCTATTTCGCACATTACAACTACACCACAAAGATGACACGTGATACCAGCAAGGAAAAGAATTGGTTTAAGATCCCTCCAAGATCCTGAAGCACTTTAAAACCCACCAAAATGTCAATTAATTTTTTGTCTATTAACGCAAAGGGACTCAATCACCCGGCAAATCCCTATGGACTGAGGCACTTCTACATGACAGTGATATAGTCTGTGTACAAGAGACCCACTTCAGCGCAACAGCGCCACCTAAATGCACACACAAGAAATATCGTTTCATCTCCACTGCCAACGCGAATTCCAAAACTAAAGGAGTGATGATAGCTATCAGAGACTCAATAGCATTTAAAATACATGAAGAAATTAAAGATCCGAACGGCAGATTCTTAATTCTCACGTGCAATCTAAATTCAACTACTAATACGATAGTCACAGTGTACTCACCTAACAAGCGACAAGTCCATTTCTTCAACAAATTAATGAAAAAAATTATTACCCATCTTCGAGGCCTGCTTATAATTTGCGGTGACTTCAATACTATCTCTGATCCAGAAATAGACTCAACATCTTACCCAAAATGCAAAGTCCCAAAGCTACTCCCAAATACAATCACCCCAGCACTATGCAAACAAATATCGCAACTTAGACAGGATCTTAGACTATTATTACTAGACAATTTTGAAAAATGCTCCCGTAGATTAAAAATGAAATACTATGTTTAAGGAAACAAAGCAGGGAAACTACTAGCACAAAACTTAAAAGGACTTAGATATAGAACTAAAATACCCTCCATAATACACCCAGAAACTAAACAAAAAGTATTTCATCCTCAGGAAATAGCTGATGCCTTTAGTTTCTACTATGGAACACTATATAATTTAAAAGATGACCCCAACACAATACAACCCAAAACTGAAGATATTAAAGACTTTCTTTCCAAAATAAAAATACCAAAATTGACCGAAACACAAACTCAATCCTTAAATCAACCATTTACACTGCAGGAACTACATAATACGATAAGTTCCCTCCCATCAAACAAATCTCCAGGCCCTGATGGTTTTAGTGGAGAATATTATAGAGAATTCATAAACTACCTATCCCCATTTTTACTCCGAGTTTGTGACTCTGCCGCTGTCTCTGCCTCTTTCCCTCCCGAAATGTTAGAAGCTCTTGTTGTCACGTTGCCGAAGCCGGGGAAGGATCCTAATTCACCGACAAACTTTAGACCGATTTCACTTTTAAACATCGATTTAAAGATATATGCTAAGCTTATAGCAATGCGTCTAATAGCCATATTGCCTAAACTCATTCATCCTGACCAAACAGGTTTTACTCAAAACAGACAAACCTCCGATGCTACCCGTAGATTGGTGAATATCATTCACATGGCAGAACTACAGAAAAGGCCTTCTCTGCTTCTTACCCTGGATGCAGAGAAGGCCTTCGATCGCATACATTGGCAATATCTGGCCGAAGTTTTAAGATCATTTGGGTTCGATGGAAGGATATTCACGGCTATATTGGCCTTATATTCTAAACCATCAGCTAGAGTTTATATGACTGGTGTCCTGTCTACCCCCTTCACCATATCAAATGGTACCAGGCAGGGGTGCCCACTGTCCCCTCTAATCTTTAACCTTTTGATGGAACCCCTGACCTTATACATTAGAAACCACCCTCATATTAAAGGCTTCCCAACTAATGGAGGAGACCATACTATCAGCTTATTTGCTGACGATATAATTTTGATATTAACTGAAGCGGGTCCTTCGCTGGCAGCGGCATACGAAACCTTGACTATGTTTAATAGAATATCTTATTATAAGATTAACGAAAGCAAATCCCATATACTGGGTCTAGGAATAGACACACAGAAAACAGTCTTAAGGCTCAATATCCATTTTCTTGGAATGCAGAAGGTATACAATATCTTGGCATCACCTTGACGGCAAGGACTGAACAATTGTTTGAAGCAAACTACACCTCTTTTTTAAACCAACTCCCCACCAAGTTAGAAGCCATCTCCAAAACCGAATTGACTTGGTCGGGAAGCATTAAAAATGAATATACTACCACAATTTCTTTATTTATTCCGCACCCTCCCCATCCCGGCCCCAAACTCTTTTTTCTGCAGGGCACAATCACTAGTCAATAAATATCTATGGCAAGGGAAAAGAGCCAGATGTGCCTTTCAGAAATTGATCAAAGCCAGAAATGTGGGAGGAGTGGGACATGTCCTTATAAAAGATTATCACCAAGCAGCCATTCTAGCACAGATTCGCCAATGGTTCTCACAAATCCACATACCCAGATTGTATGAATTAGAAAACCAACAAAGTCCAAACAGTAAAATATCAGACCTACTCATGGCAAGCTCCTTTATGACACAAACAATCAGAGACACCTCACCCACCATCATAGCAGCTCTAGGTGCCTGGAAATCTCTTTTAAATACCCCAATATATGATACCCCTCATAAAACATTACCTTTACCCATATCATCCCTGCAACTTTTAATACCCAACTTAAAGGTAAAACATTGGAAATCTAAAGGTATTATTTACGTCACAGATCTCCAGGTAGGCCCATCTGTCAAAACTTTTATATCACTCCAATAGAGTATAATTTAAATGACAAATTTCACACTTATTAGCAAAAATACCTACGCCATCAATTAAGCTACCTTGGAAAATAGCTTTATACCTATTGAACCCCACCACTGCCATCAAAGGCATCTCATTATTTTACAACACTTTGAATCACAAAACAATCTTTGTTAAATCTACTTCCATGAAAACATGGGAGATGGACATGTCAACCATATACTCGACTGAACAGTGGAACAAGGCGTTGACATCCACCTATAAGTCCACCGAGAGTGCTAACTTATGGGAACTTTATCAAAAAATATTACTGAGATGGTACTTAACACCCTCGAGAATAGCAAGGTTCGACACACAAACGTCACCATTATGCTGGAGACAATGTGGTCACAGAGGTTCACTGATCCACATATTCTGGAAATGCCCAATAATACAGCCCACTTGGTCATCCATTTTTAACATAATAGACCAAATTACAGAGACCAAAACCAATAGGAAACCAGAATTAGCCATTTTATCTCTAGGAATTGAAATGATCTCCCCCCCATTGAGAAATATAGTAACACACATATTATTAGCTATGAGATTAGAAATCACTAGACATTGGAAACAAATAGCTGTACCAACTTATACTGAAATAATAAGAACCATTAATTTACACATCTCATATGAAATAATGTTTGCCACGTCCCAAAATAAGTCTTTGCACTCACTCTGGAAGCCATGGTTAGACTGGTATAAACTAAATAAAGTCTAAAACACAACACCCAATACCTACCTAAATGGTAACCTATGTTCCTCTATGTTAAATATATCCCAATGTTAACTCACAAACCATGTTGACTACTAGCTCAAAGTTATGTGAATGAGACACTAAAATCTCTTTAGACAGCAGTTACTGAATATAAACCACAATACCCGAAATGGAGAGGAGGGGGGCACCGGCCTCGTGGGCGTGCAGGACGTTTGTCTGTCCTTCTCTATCACCGCAGTTTGTCCCCAGTTGGGGCGGTGGGGGAGAGGGGGAGATGGGGCGCGTGCCGCGGGGTATGGAGCACCACAATGGTATTAGTGGAACCATGGCCGCATTTCAGGTTGCGGTTAGGGGCCCACACTTAGTTATACAACGTTGTATTTTTTACCCTTCTCTTCGTAGAAGAATGGCATACATATTACAAGTATGGTTATTTCGAAAGATTGTATTGAATCTACATAAGATCTGTCTATTCAAGATGCATAACTATATTCACCGTATTTTCCTATCTCTTATTTATTTTCTTTTATGCTTTGTATTGTTCAAGAAAATATTAATAAAAACCTATTGAAATGAAAACGTACTCAAGTGTTGGTGCTTATATCGTCCAGAGGTAAACTCAACAGAACCCTAGACCCAGTGCCGGTGAAAAAGAGGTATCGAGAGTGAAGGTAACAGCCCACTTAAACCAGCAGCTCCACTGAGAGTTAGTGCTACATATATATACTCTGCATTCAGCGTAGCCTATATACAGTGCATTTGACGGTGTACAGTAGATAATACAGTGCAGGCAGTGTACACAGTATTTAATACAGTGTGTACAGTTTCAAATACACTTCAGGCGGTGTACAGTGTAGTGCAGTGTTAAAAAAAAAATACCCATCATGTCTGGAAGGCCTCCAAGGAGAGGCAGACACTTACAGGCCGCTAAAAGAAGGCAAGCAGTATCTGAAATAATATTTAACAGCAGGGACCGTTTCTGCACCCAACAAGAGTAACTGTGAGGGATTACAGTGTTCTGGCACCACCAACACCTATGGCCCAATGTTTCTGCCCCTGTTTGATTGGGGCATATAATTCCAATTTTTGAAATAATGTTTAACAACAGGGATCGTTCCTGTGCCCAACAACTGTAACTGTGAGGGGTTACCGTGTTCTGCCACTGCCAACACCTAAGTCCCAATTTTTCAGCAGAATATATAGTGAAGTCTGTATAGTATATGTACTGCAGTTCAGACTATATAGTGCAGTCCATATAGTATATATACTGCGGTTTAGAGTATATAGTGCCCTCAGTGTGGTATATATAATACAGTGCAGGGTATATAGTGCAGTGTACAATATATAATATAGTGTATTGAAGTGGTTAAGGGGAGCCCTCTGACACAATTAAGAACAAAACAGCATGGGTTCCCCCTGTCCACACCAGGCCCTTTGATTTTTTATGTACAGTATATTGCCGGGATCTGGCAATACATTACAGCCATGCACAATTTTATATTACATTTTTTCCTTTAGAAATGTAATTTTGCTGCAGTATTTTTCTAAACAAGGAGAAAAATGTGTTACTTTACAGGCAGACTAAGGGGACCCCCCAGGCATGATATTTAAAGGAATATTTCATTTCTATTGTTTCACTTTAAGCATTCTTAAAATCACTGCTCCTGAAAAAAACAGCCATTTAAAAATGTTTTTTTGCATTGATACCTGTTCCCTGGGGCAGTACCCGGGTCCCAAAACACTTTTTATGGCAATAATATGCATATAAGTAGGGATGAGCTTCGAGTTCGAGTCGAACTCATGTTCTACTCGAACATTGGCTGTTCGCAAGTTCGCCGAACAGCGAACAATTTGGGGTGTTCGCGGCAAATTCGAATGCCGCGGAACACCCTTTAAAAGTCTATGGGAGAAATCAAAAGTGCTAATTTTAAAGGCTTATATGCAAGTTATTGTCATAAAAAGTGTTTGGGGACCTGGGTCCTGCCCCAGGGGACATGGATCAATGCAAAAAAAAGTTTTAAAAACGGACGTTTTTTCAGGAGCAGTGATTTTATTAATGCTTAAAGTCAAACAATAAAAGTGTAATATCCCTTTAAATTTCGTACCTGGGGGGTGTCTATAGTATGCCTGTAAAGGGGCGCATGTTTCCCGTGTTTAGAACAGTCTGACAGCAAAATGACATTTTGAAGGAAAAAACTCATTTAAAACTACCGCGGCTATTGCATTGCCGACAATACACATAGAAGTTCATTGATAAAAACGGCATGGGAATTCCCCACAGGGCAACCCCGAACCAAAATTAAAAAAAAAAAATGATGTGGGGGTCCCCCTAAATTCCATACAAGGCCCTTCGGGTCTGGTATGGATATTAAGGGGAACCCCGGCCAAAATTTAAAAAAAAAATTGACGTGGGGTTCCCCCTAAATTCCATACCAGACCCTTCAGGTCTGGTATGGATTTTAAGGGGAACCCCGCGCCAAAAAAAAAAAAAAAAACGGCGTGGGGTCCCCCTAAAAATCCATACCAGACCCTTATCCGAGCACGCAACCTGGCAGGCCGCAGGAAAAGAGGGGGGGACGAGAGTGCGGCCCCCCCCCCCTCCTGAACCGTACCAGGCCACATGCCCTCAACATTGGGAGGGTGCTTTGGGGTAGCCCCCCAAAGCACCTTGTCCCCATGTTGATGAAGACAAGGGCCTCATCCCCACAACCGTGGCCGGTGGTTGTGGGGGTCTGCGGGCGGGGGGCTTATCGGAATCTGGAAGCCCCCTTTACCAAGGGGACCCCCAGATCCCGGCCCCCCCCCTGTGTGAAATGGTAAGGGGTTACTTACCCCTACCATTTCACTAAAAAACTGTCAAAAATGTTAAAAATGACAAGAGACAGTTTTTGACAATTCCTTTATTTAAATGCTTCTTCTTTCTTCCTTCATCTTCTTCTTCTTCTGGTTCTTCTGGCTCTTCTGGTTCTTCCTCCGGCGTTCTCGTCCAGCATCTCCTCCGCGGCGTCTTCTATCTTCTTCTCCTCGGGCCGCTCCGCACCCATGGCATGAGGGGGGAGGCTCCCGCTCTTCTCTTCATCTTCTTCTTCATCTTCATCTTCTTCTTCATCTTCTTCTTCTTCTTCTTCTTCTCTTCTTCATCTCTTCTTCCTTCTTCATTTCTTCTGCGGGCCGCTCCGCATCCATGCATGGAGGGAGGCTCCCGCTGTGTGACGGCGTCTCTTCGTCTGACGGTTCTTAAATAACGGGGGGCGGGGCCATCCGGTGACCCCGCCCCCCCCTCTGACGCACGGTGAATTGACGGGACTTCCCTGTGACGTCACGGGGAATGCCACAGGGAAGTCCCGTCATGTCCCGTGCGTCAGAGGGGGGCAGGGTCACCGGGTGGCCCCGCCCCCCGTTATTTAAGAACCGTCAGACGAAGAGACGCCGTCACACAGCGGGAGCCTCCCTCCATGCATGGATGCGGAGCGGCCCGCAGAAGAAATGAAGAAGGAAGAAGAGATGAAGAAGAGAAGAAGAAGAAGAAGAAGAAGATGAAGAAGAAGATGAAGAAGAAGATGAAGAGAAGAGCGGGAGCCTCCCCCCTCATGCCATGGGTGCGGAGCGGCCCGAGGAGAAGAAGATAGAAGACGCCGCGGAGGAGATGCTGGACGAGAACGCCGGAGGAAGAACCAGAAGAGCCAGAAGAACCAGAAGAAGAAGAAGATGAAGGAAGAAAGAAGAAGCATTTAAATAAAGGAATTGTCAAAAACTGTCTCTTGTCATTTTTAACATTTTTGACAGTTTTTTAGTGAAATGGTAGGGGTAAGTAACCCCTTACCATTTCACACAGGGGGGGGGCCGGGATCTGGGGGTCCCCTTGGTAAAGGGGGCTTCCAGATTCCGATAAGCCCCCCGCCCGCAGACCCCCACAACCACCGGCCACGGTTGTGAGGATGAGGCCCTTGTCTTCATCAACATGGGGACAAGGTGCTTTGGGGGGCTACCCCAAAGCACCCTCCCAATGTTGAGGGCATGTGGCCTGGTACGGTTCAGGAGGGGGGGGGGGCCGCACTCTCGTCCCCCCCTCTTTTCCTGCGGCCTGCCAGGTTGCGTGCTCGGATAAGGGTCTGGTATGGATTTTTAGGGGGACCCCACGCCGTTTTTTTTTTTTTTTTTTGGCGCGGGGTTCCCCTTAAAATCCATACCAGACCTGAAGGGTCTGGTATGGAATTTAGGGGGAACCCCACGTCAATTTTTTTTTTAAATTTTGGCTGGGGTTCCCCTTAATATCCATACCAGACCTGAAGGGCCTTGTATGGAATTTAGGGGGACCCCCACATCATTTTTTTTTTTTAATTTTGGTTCGGGGTTGCCCTGTGGGGAATTCCCATGCCGTTTTTATCAATGAACTTCTATGTGTATTGTCGGCAATGCAATAGCCGCGGTAGTTTTAAATGAGTTTTTTCCTTCAAAATGTCATTTTGCTGTCAGACTGTTCTAAACACGGGAAACATGCGCCCCTTTACAGGCATACTATAGACACCCCCCAGGTATGAAATTTAAAGGGATATTACACTTTTATTGTTTGACTTTAAGCATTTTTAAAATCACTGCTCCTGAAAAAACGGCCGTTTTTAAAACTTTTTTTTGCATTGATCCATGTCCCCTGGGGCAGGACCCAGGTCCCCAAACACTTTTATTGACAATAACTTGCATATTAGCCTTTAAAATTAGCACTTTTGATTATTCATGTTCGTGTCCCATAGACTTTAACGGTGTTCGCGTGTTCGAACGAATTTTTTTCCTGTTCGCATGTTCTGGTGCGAACCGAACAGGGGGGTGTTCGGCTCATCCCTACATATAAGCCTTTAAAATGAGCACTTTTGATTTTTCACGGTCATGTCCCATGGACTTTAACGGTGTTCACATGTTCGCACAAATTTTTTGTCTGTTCGCAAGTTCTGGTGCGAACCAAACCAGGGGGTGTTTGGCTCATCCCTAGTGATAGGCAGCAGAATCTTGTGCTTTTGCATAGTATATTGTGACAGGTCTGCAAATATGTGAATTGCAGTAAATTTCAGTAGGAGCTTTGCAAAATGCCAGCATTAATTGATCTTTAATGTGGTAAAAATGTACCAGCATCAGTACCTCTCTTGGAACATTGTCAGCTAAGAAGGTTGGTTAGGGAAGACAATGGATCCTGTCAATCACTATCTCAGAGTTAGGTGCATCTGGAAGAAATTCTTTAATAAGATCAATGGCATATTGGTGGAATTGAGCTGGCTGTATGGTTTCAGGGATGCTACGGATTTTCAAGTTGTTTCTACGTGAGTGATCCTCTAAATCAGCAATTTTTGCTTTGAGCCAATCAACCTCATCAGCTTGCTCATTATACTGTAGGAATCAACTAGGGGATTGTAAGAGGAAGCAAACTCTCCCATCTTTCTTTCCACATGGTCGACCCTGCCTCTCAGCTCTCCTATGTCAGTTTTGAAATTTTTCATGAAGGCCATCATGTCTGAGTGAAGGGAGCTGCGGTTGGAGACCAGTATGTCCTTTAAAGTTGTATCCAAAATAGATTGGTTCATAGTGGGGAATGAGTTAATAGGGTCTATTAATGCCCTTGTGTCATCCAGAGTGATGTGCCCTTTAAGTAGCCCTGTAGCTGGAGAGTCAGTGTCTAGTCTGGGTTTGGATTTGGCTGGGCTGCTTAAGAGGGTAGTTGAAACACTGGGTGAGCTCCTTTGAGATCCTACCTGTGAGCTAGGGCTCTGTGATGCTTGGGAGGAGCCGCTGGATGCAGCAGGCGAGCAGCTACCAGCGCCATCTTGGCCCTTCTCCCGCTCTGCCGGTGGAAAGAAATGTGGCAGTTTTTTGTGGGGGTACATCTCCTTCCTCTTTCAGGTCATGACTGGTAAGGTTGGGGACCTTTTAGGGAGGTTTTAGTGGTGGTCAGGCTCACCTCTTTTCCCTGGCGCTGGTGCAGAGCTCCTGTACTAGGTGGCCATCTTGTAGCGCGGTAGCCACACCCCCGAATGTCCAGATTCTTGTCAACTAGTGATCCATATGTCTAGCTTGAGAAAATGCACAGATGGAAGGGGTGGAGAATGTATTTATAAAAATGGCAAATCCCCTGACTGACTTTTTATGGCTATACAAACATATGTAGCTTTGTTATTGTAATCCTAAATATAAATCACTGAAAAGCCTAATTTTTATAACCATTTCTTAAATCTCTTTTTTTTTTTCTTTTATGATTTAGTTTTGAATTTCAATTTCCACTGCTTAATCTAACATGTTTAAAAAAAAAAACACACAACTCACTTTAGTAGTCCAAAAAGAAATGTATTGTAGTTAAAGTATAAAGCATCTTCCTAATTGGAAAGTAGCGAATTGTCTTTGAACAAAACTGCCACTGAACTTTTCCTTTCATATAATACATGCAATCTATGGGGAAATTACACATTCTAGTGGTGCTCTGAGAATGTACAGTAGTTACAAGATAAATGACTGAGTATGCAGAAAAGATGTAATTTGGACCAATTAGTTTCACCTACATTTCTTAGAGAATGTGTGTCCCAGATCAGTAGCATGAAATATGAAAATGGAATGGACATGTATTATTACAAATTGTTCTAATTGTACTAAATTACTATGTGTTACTTACAATAATAGGCCACCGGAATATGTTAGGTACTGTATTTCCTGAATATATTTGACTATATCAAGAAAAAAAATAATGACCCCCTCCATACATAACAGATATAAAGTATCCCTTATGGTATATTATGAGGATGTTAGAAGGCAATGTAACACACTGAAATAAAATAAGTCATTAAGGTTTTGTATTTTTTTCTTTTTTACACTAGGGGGCATATTTATAAAGCAGTGAATGTCACTTGATCGAACGTTCACCACAGGTGAATCAATCATTGTCATTTAAAGCACATTTTCTGCAATAAATGTTTGATGAATGTCAAATTTAGTAATTTATAAATATACCTTCATTTCTCTTGCTCATTCAAAGCTCAATATAGAGTGAAAACTAGCAGATTTTGCTTCCATTTATACTTTGCCACTTGTAGCCCCAGAATATTTGTTTCTTTTAGAAATTCAAAAAAGTAATAGGATTCTGGGTGTTGCCCATTCTGTATTTTCATTCCATCATGGTTTTATTATTTTTTTTTTGACAGCACAATTGGAGTGCTTTTTTATTTATTTGTCTCATGTTGAACAACTCAGAAGTTTAATGCATTTGATGCATTTTTCTTTTTTACACTAGGGGGCATATTTATAAAGCAGTGAATGTCACTTGATTGAACATTCACCACAGGTGAATGAATCATTGTCATTTAAAGCACATTTTCTGCAATTAATGTTTGATGAATGTCAAATTTAGTAATTTATAAATATACCTTAATTTCTCTTGCTCATTCAAAGTTCAATATAGAGTGAAAACTAGCAGATTTTGCTTTCATTTATACTTTGCCACTTCTAGCCCCAGAATATTTGTTTCTTTTAGAAATTCAAAAAAGTAATAGGATTCTGGGTGTTGCCCATTCTGTATTTTCATTCCATCATGGTTTTATTTTTTTTTTTTGACAGTACAATTGGAGTGCTTTTTTTTATTTATTTGTCTCATGTTGAACAACTCAGAAGTTTAATGCATTTGATGCATTTTTCTTTTTTACACTAGGGGGAATATTTATGAAGCAGTGAATGTCACTTGATCAAACATTCACCACAGGTGAATCAATCATTGTCATTTAAAGCACATTTTCTGCAATAAATGTTTGATGAATGTCAAATTTAGTAATTTATAAATATACAGTACCTTAATTTCTCTTGCTCATTCAAAGCTCAATATAGAGTGAAAACTAGCAGATTTTGCTTTTATTTATACTTTGCCCCAGAATATTTGTTTCTTTTAGAAATTCAAAAAAGTAATAGGATTCTGGGTGTTGCCCATTCTATATTTTCATTCCATCATGGTTTTATTATTTTTTTTGACAGTACAATTGGAGTGCTTTTTTTATTTATTTGTCTCATGTTGAACAACTCAGAAGTTTAATGCATTTTTTTATTGGGTCAGAAATGAGTAACTACTGGGTACAGGTAGGTTGTACAACCTCACACTTCTTTCTTTACAACACTTTTGGGGCATAAGACTGGGTTTTGAGCAGAGGATCCTTTTTTTTGGAGACCAGCACCTACCAGATGCTGCAAAGAATATTGATAAACAGCAAAAAATGAATCACAAGAATATTTGATTTAGTCATTTTTCATGTGTCAAAATGTATTTTGACAGAACTTTCAGACTTGTGGAGAGTATCACAATTTATCAATCCACTAATTTTTTTAGAACTCTCCATGGCTCATTGCTCTTCCCAGAACCAATCATTCTGATAATAAGCCATCGGTTACGGTTTAGAACAAACCTCACTGCATCCATATTCTGTTCCATTTTTTTACCGATGGCTTACTATCAGTATGAGTGAAGTGAAAACAGGAATAACCTTTTTTCCCATTAAGGATAGGGTTTCTGAGTTCCTCTGGATGCCTCCTTCACTACCACTGATAATTCTGGAAATTCAATCCATTGCCATTGTCAGCCATCATAATGGCTGTTTGCACATTTTACCCAAAAGTGAATAGTATGAATAGTGCTCACTGAGTATTTAACTTTATATTTAGGTTTATTATAGAGGTGTTCCGTCATTGAAGGATAAGATAGCACACAATATTTTGGACCCCCCTCTAGATCGCCTCTCTTTCCTAACCTTTTTGGGTACTACAAGTGTGGACAGTGTCAGGTTTGTGTCCTCAATAAATGTAAAAAAGAGAAAAATGGTTGATTTTTCCTCTGTGGCTTCAAAACAATATATAGCTAAATCCTTTATGGCCTGTAGAACTACACATGTTGTCTATTTGCTACAGTGCCCATGTGGGCTACAATATGTGGGCCGTACCACTCAGGCACTGAATGTTATGCCCCGTACACACGGTCGGATTTTCCGATGGACAATGTCCGATCGGAGCGTGTTGTCGGAAATTCTGACCATGTGTGGGCGCCATCAGACATTTTCCATCGGATTTTCCGACACACAAAGTTGGACAGCAGGAGATAAAATTTTCCGACAACAAAATCCGATCGCGTCAATTCCGACCGTGTGTGGCCTGTTCCGACGCACAAAGTGCCACACATGCTCAGAAGAAATTCCGACACGGGACAGCTCGTTCTGGTAAACGTAGCGTTCGGAATGGATACAGCACTTTCGTCACGCTGCAATGTTCAAAATGGTTTAATACAGCACACTCTTTGCTTCTTTATAATGTGAAAAGAATTAAGTAGTTTTGCTGCTCATATTCACACACACTTCTCACAAACTTATTTCATTACTATTTATTGGGATTCCCTCAATATATTTTGATTTCTCACATCTGACAACAAAATTTTTTGTTTTTTTTGGACTTTAATGTAGATTCTTTTTTTTGTGTTTCTCCTTTTTATTTTTTATTTTTTTTGGTGATTTTGATTTGTATTCCCGAAAATGTTTGTGTGTGTTTTCGGTGACAAGTTCCCGCAACACCACTAATATGTTGTTCTATTTAATCTGTAGGAGATTGTTTGGTGTTGTTGTCCCTTGTTAATTTCACATTGTACTTTAGAAATGTACCTGAATCGTCACCAACAAACTGTCCTTTTTGGATGAAAACACACACAGGAGAGTAGAATTTACCCAAAAAAATTTTAGTAAGGGCTCACAACTAAACAAAGAGGGAGGCAACGCTGGAGAAACTGCAGAAGTGGGTGAAGCCTGGGACCCCCAGGGCAGACATCAATTATTTAAAAGCAAAATTGGTGGCCTGAGGAGTCCATATCATAAGGGAGGGCAGTCTGGTCCAGAAGTCCCAGAGATCCGGAAAGCAGCAGATGACATCTGCGTCCCTAGGCTGTGGTCATACGAGAGACTGCATCTTCTGTCAGACCAGACTGAACCCAGGGTCATCACTCTCAGGTCTTCCTTCCACGCTTCCTTACAGGCTTTGGCTGTGGTGGTGGAGTTGTGGCAGCAGGAGGAGGAGGAGGAGGAGGATCGTCCCTCTCAATGACATCCGTCTTGTGTGTCAGTTCCCCACTCTCCCCCTTACGAAGGACTTTATAAATCAGGTCCTCAGAGATCTTGCGTTGACCCTCCTTCATGCCCTGCAATTTTGTGGCAGCCATGCAGGCAAAGGCCTCTTCAGGACTGGGGAAGGCTCTGAGGGACGCAGAAGCCTCCTGGATCAGCCTGTACACTGAATCCTGCACGGGACTCAGAGTGGCCTTCCTGGCTCGTTTATATGGCAGGCGGAGGGGAGGGACCTGAGACTCAGTCAGGCTGCGACTTGTCCCAGGCTTCTCTTGGCTGCCACTTAGCCCCGCCTCCTCCTGGCTGCCACTAATCCCCGCCTCCTCCTGGCTGACACTAATAATCCCCGCCTCCTCCTGACTGCCACATTCCACAGCCTCCTCCTGGCTGAGGTCTTCCTGTGTATGAAAAAGGGACATAGTTTTAGTTTTTTATTCATCAATCACACACAATTTTCACCTCCTGACTGCTGCAAATTGAATGTTAACAAATATAACAGACTATCCTTCTGAGCCCAGCAGTTTTCATTCTTTTCCCAATTTTGGGTGCCCACTACTGTCTATTGATATGTAAAACACTTTCAATCAGCAATTAGTGATCAATAATAACATCTAGTAAACATAATTTCTTTATTGCCCAGAAATCTGTTGAAGAATGCTATACCTGACTCCAGCTGGGCTCCTCCACTTCTTCCTGGCTGGAAGGCCCAGGTTGGCCATCGGAAGCCTCAGCTGGGGTGGAAGGAAGAGTGGAAGGAAGAGTGGAGAGGGATTCCCTGACTTCAGTGTGGTCTGACAGAAATCACAGTCTCTCATAGTACCACAGCCTGGGGACATAAACGTCATCTGCTGCAGCTCCGGACCTCTGGGAATCTGTGACCTTCTTGCGCTCCCTAAGATAAGTGCTCCTCAGGCCACCAATTTTAGCTTTCAAATAAGGGATGGTTGCTGTGGGGACCACCGGCTTCACCAACTCCAGCAGTTTCTCCAGCGCTGCCTGCCTCTTCTGTTTGTGATTATAGTGGGGGTGTCTCACTTGCCACAGACAGGGCAGCTCCCTGTACTTGTCTATGAACAGGGGCAGGAAATTGTGGTCGTTGAACCCATCCATTTTCTCTGTAAGACACAACACAAGACAAAGCCTAATATCAGGCCAAACTCCCCTAATCTTGTTACAATATAGGCTTCCATTTCGAAGCAGTATAGGCCCAAGTTTAGATCCTACCTTCGTTAGCACGATCGGCGTCTCTGATGCTCCTTCCTCCGCTCACAGATCGTACGTAAGACGCGCGCGTTACGATTTATACACACTGCGCATGCGTATAACTCCGCCCGCCCCTGACGTTCTTTCTAGTCTATTCCCCGCCCCTTTTCGTTCGGCGCAGTGGGGGAAGAGCACATGGTGGATAGACAGCAGGATCGTGCTAATTGTAGCAACGAAGAGGAGGAGGAGGAAAGGCTGGAGCCTGAAACGTCCCGATCCAGAAGGAGATTAAAGGACTCAAATATGTCCTTTGGGGAGATGTTGGAGATGGTGGACATCCTGAAGAAGGCCGACTATGATGGAAAGTATGGGCCTTACCCCAACCCCAATGTCAGAAAGGCCAAGATCATGGCGAAAGTGGTCAGGAGTCTGCACCGGAAATTCGGGGTACGACGATTGAAAGATCAGCTCAGGAAGCGGTGGTCGGACCTGAAATTACAAGAACATGAGCAGTACAGAAAGATCCGGAGATTGCTGCAAAAAAGTAAGTAGTTGTGCTGTGTTCCTATTCTTTATGTTTATTACGTTCGTGCTGCTCCATATGCTTTTAGGAACTGTTGTACAGTTTAAAATGGCAACTTTCATGTTCATGGGCACATTATTCGTTCGGATCACACATTGTTATTTCGGACGATAAAATACCATTGTTTAGGCCATATGCATTTGGCCACCATTTTGACGCCCTATACTTGTCTTCAAAGAATTGGGTTGTGTAGATGGCTTTGTTACTAGAATGAAATGCAAACTAGATTGTGTGTAAGGAGAGGACACTGAGCAGCTGTTTTCACATCTGGACACTGGAGCACTAGTGTGGGACACAAGAACACCATTTTTATTAGGGGGGCCACACAGGTGCCCCAGTGTATACTATAGGGGGGGCTACATCTGTGAAGCTTTTACCAAACAGGTAAAGTATTGCAGCTTGACAAAGGGCACTAAAAAAGCTACATCTTGGAACTCGGCTAAAATAGACAATTGTACCCCACTTCCAAGCAATGTTTCATCTTTATAGTTCTGACATTAAATATCTGTGTGCTAATTATACCTTTTTTGTTTTACATAGGGGAGAAAAGACTCGGAGGACACCCCTCATCCGAGGAGACCAGAGCCCCCCCCTCTGGAAGAAGGGGAAATCCATCCAACACAAGATGAGCAGGAGGAAGAAGACGTGGTGGAAGTAGTCACCACAACAGGTGAGTGTCTGCAACCACAGGCTCAGATAAGAGATGGATTGCGGCATTTTTTTTAAACCTAATTTATTTTGGGTTTCCTCTCTTTTTAGGTGATCGTGAGGTTGTGGATCCAGATCCTTTCACATCCGAAAGTGCCCAGATCGTGATCGGGGAGATCATGGGGTGTAATTTACAATTGGAAAACATCAAGCAAAACATCAATGATGTTATTCCAAAATATAAAAACATCATTGATGTTTTGGGGCGAGTTTAAAACCCCTCCAAATCACTTTCTTCTTTTGTGTGCTACAATGTGCGAAATGTTTTTGTGATTTTTCCCAAAGCCAAATTTGGAGGATGCACACAGTGTGTCAACATGTGCTATCTGCCATCACGGGAGATCAATTGACGCGTTTTGGGGGTGCAACCCCTTCCTCAATAATAAAGTAGCGGTGAGGAAGGGCTTTCTCCCCCAAAACACATCCCTTGATCCCCCGTGATGGCAGCTAGCACATGTTGACATTGGGAAATTTGTGTGCATCTTCCAAATTTGGCTTTTCCAGGGGTGATTTCCCCCCATCTGAACGCAATATCAAACACAGTTCCTAAATACTCATGTCTGATATTACCTTCCAGTTCTACCAAATGTGAACTTTGTAAGATCAAGATTTGTGTCTTTCTTGTGGGTTTTACACAGGCCTGTTTTCTATAAAATGCACATTTTGATTTTGGATAATGACACCACAAAAATTGTTATACAACAAACATGTTGGTTTGTCAGAAAAACCTTGGGTAAATGCACATGTGATTGTGCTGGTATTAAAAAGATTGTTCATCAAGAATGTGTGGATTATTGTCTCACGCTACAACACTTTTGGGGTGATGTAATTGTTGTTTTATGAGAAAATGGGGGTTATTTCCTAAGGGGAAATCCACTTTGCACTACAAGTGCAGTTTCAGTGCAGTTGCAAGTGCACTTGTAGTGAAAAGTGTCTTTGCATTTAGTAAATAACAGCCAACAGTGCTTTGTATAAGGTTACACAATCACGACATTTTCTGCACTCCACACATTTCTGTCAGGGTCAGCTCAAACAAACACAAGCAGTAAATGTCCACAAAGAAGAGCCTGGGGGGAGATGCCTGTCGAGAACTTGAGGTCCTGCAGGCTTCTCCCTGTGGCCAAATACCGCAGGGTAGCGACCAACCTCTGCTCCGGAGTGATGGCTTGCCTCATGCAGGTATTCTGCCTGCTAATATAAGGGGTCAGCAAAGCCAACAAACGGTGAAACACGGGGTCCGTCATCCTGAGAAAGTTCCTGAAATCATCAGGATTATTCTCACGGATCTCACGGAGCAAAGGCATATGACAGAACTGGTGACGCTGAAGCAACCAATTCTTGGTCCATGAACTCCTCCCCACCCTGTTCATGGACTGGACTTGTGTCAAGGTCAGGACCCCAACACCAAGCCCCTGCACAGCACAAACTGTACGAGGAGTACGCATACGAAACATGGCTAGAAAACGGTCGGCTGCTCAGAACGAAGTAACAGAACGCACTGAAGAACAGCAAGGCCTGTGAAGAGCGACCTGAAAAACAGCAACGAGCAGGCAAGATCACACAGAAAACTCTGATACGAACTGACTGCACGCACTGAAGAGCAGATACAAACCCACAAGCACAAACTGAACAGCAGAAAACGATCTGAAAGCCATGAGTCTGAAAAAGCGCGAATCGTCTCTCACCAAACTTTTACTAACACGAGATTAGCAAAAGAACCCAAAGGGTGCCGCGCTTGGTTCTGAACCGGCCTTTTCTAGTCTCGTCGTACGTGGTGTACGTGACCACGTGGTTGTCGATCGGAAATTCCGACAACTTTGTGCGACCGTGTGTAAGCAAAACAAGTTTGAGCCAACATCCGTC
The DNA here is from genome assembly GCF_042186555.1 of Aquarana catesbeiana. NCBI lineage: Eukaryota > Metazoa > Chordata > Amphibia > Anura > Ranidae > Aquarana > Aquarana catesbeiana. The sequence goes on along the minus strand of NC_133326.1, from coordinate 397,863,520 downwards.
GGAAAAAATCCTAGGATTTTGTTGTCGGAATGTCCGAACAAAGTCCGACCATGTGTACGGGGCATTAGACTAAACAAGCATATAGCCAACATTCGCAAAGCGTATAAAAACCTGTGTCTCCAGACAATATGATTTAGTCCATAATAGGGACCCAGCTGGAACCCTTTTTATGGGTATAGATAGTTTTGTTTCATGCTAGAGGGGTAGACTCAAAGTTAGGGAACTGTCTAAAATTGAGACCAAATGGATTCATCTCCTTAAAAGTTATATTCCACATGGGTTAAATGTGGACTGGGATGTTAATTGTTATTTGGACAATTCATGAGTGTACCAGTTATGTATATGAATTTAACTGTAGAGTCTTATTTTACATTTTTAATAATTACATTTTTCATAGTTTCATATGAATTGCAGGATCATATGAATGTATGTACTATGTGCACTGTTGTGGCCCAATCTCACTTCCTATATTTAGGATGATACGTTTCCACGGCAAGTGGTAGAAGGTGCTGTATGATCTCTGGCATTCACCAGTGTATATCCCACTATTTTAAAATAACAGAGGTATTGGTGCAGTTCTTTATTTGGGGAGCCAGTAGGCGTAAGTTGGCGTGGAAAATTCTCAAGAACCCCACAACTATGGGTGGCCTTGCGTTCCTGACTGCGGGGGCTGTACTATCTGGCTGCACAATTATCTAATTTCTATCATATTGATAAACAGGATCAGCAAAGGTATCTCTTACTGATGTGTCGACTCTCTACATCCCATTTCCCCCATCTGTTTTGTGACCTATTGAGAGGCTTAGGAGGTTCCCCTACTATTCCTTGCCACTCTTGGCCTCTTGTTTCAGCACAAGGGGATTTGGGATCTGACGCTGGCTAGAATGAACTGCCTTGGGCTGCACAATAACACCCTGCTCTGGTACAACAAACAACTGCCCAAACTGCTCCAGGTTCAAGTTGTCTGGATCTCAAAAGGGGATATATTTGCTTTCACATGTAATACACCAAGGTACCCTTAAAACCTTTGACCAATTAAAATCGGAGTTTAATCTCTGAAACCAAATGTTATTTTGATACATCGAGTTGTGTCACACCCTTTGGATGCAATCTGAGGGTATTTACCTGACCTTGCCTAAGTGCCTACTCTAAATGCTCTTCTAGTTGTATGTGGGCATCGTAAATTAATGTCCATTTTTTATGATATGTTAATTATGCCCTGTGCATCCAAGAGTGCATATGCCCTCAAAAGTAGGTGGGTAACTGACATAGGAGAATTGGATGAGGAGGATTGGAGTGAGATAGAAGTGAGTAAAGACTCAACCAAACCTATATCCTTCACAGATCCTGCCTAACTCCAGAGTGTATGGCAAAGTTTTACCCATCTAGAAGCCCCGAATGTCCCAAATGTCTGAACTCCACTGGCACTTTTGGACACCTAATCTGGCATTGCCAGCGTATCCAGGGCTTCTGGGTACAAAGTATTCAATTTTTACATGACCAGTTTGGCTCTCTCCGGTGATGATGGACCCCTGATAATGTTTGTTCCCCGATTTTGATATGAATAAAAATACACTTTAATTTGTACATGAGATGCTGTTCGGTGCCAGGTAGGTAATCGCTAGAGGTTGGATACAGGCTATACCCCATACTTTTGATGCTTGGTTAACTGAGGTTAACAATACTCTCCCCTATAAGAAAGTAATCTATACCAATAGAGGCTGTACGGGTAAATACAATAAAATATGGGACAGATGGTTGCAGTCCACATCTACTTGTACCACATAAGGATGAGACTCCTTAGCAAATATATGTGGTGTACAGAGTTTACCAGGGCTTGTTATCTTTACTTAAAAATAGGCTACCTATACTGTAGGTCTAGGCCAGGCTACCATTTAGTATATCTTTTGGACATGTGTTGTATGATGTGTTTTTCTGTATAGACTAGAAATGGTTATGTTGAATTAGACTTGATGTTTCTTCCTCATGCTTACAGTTTGTATTTTGACTCTGCTTGAACCTCATTAAACCTTAGTTTGAACGAAAAAAAAAACAAACACATGCCATCATTACTTTGAAACATTCCCAGTTTCTCCTTCTTCCTTTCTGTAAGCCTCTGATCAATCTGAATACATAATTGGATGAATGCCTCAAGATCATTAGGAGTCTCTACTCTAGAGAGCTCATCATTTACCTGTATAGAGACACAATGCAAAAACAGTGAACAAAAAAAACAATAATTAATGAAGTTCTGCTAAAGATGGAATGCTTTCTGACATCAACAAATAAAAGTGCATAGGGAAACTGAGCAAATGATGAAAAAATAAAAAATCTGGGAAAGAGTCTGTTCAATGAAGAAAGTGATGGATAATCATTTGTTACAGGATCACCTGGGATTGTGTGTCCACCGCCCAGGGGTAGGGGTAGGTACTCTTACCGGAGAATATAGACTCCATGCCAGCGGCAGTGAGTCAAACAAATGTGAGGATAGAGACAGGAACTCTAATGAACCATCACTGGAAATCCAGATGCAATGTGCCAACATCTCATGATGATCATGGATTAGATCATAAGGGTAAAAGAAGAAACAGGACCTCCACATAGCAAAGATAAAAATGTATGGATTTATTTAAAAAAATATAAGTACAAACATCAAGGTTGATATGTACAAAATAAAATAACATAAAATCAAAGTGATCACAATGAATTCCAATGAGTGCATTGTATGGAGTGGGCTCTCTGTAACCTGACAAGTTTAATTCTAATGGACTTCAACTGGGGTATGGACTAGCTCCCCCACATTGCGCAAATATATAGAACATATAAGCAAAAAATCTTCCAATTAGCGTTAAACACAATGCCAATCTGTTCATGGCACTCAGACGGGTCCATCATGGTGAATGGCGTGTGTTCCACGCCTCATACTTAGTGCCAGTGAGCGGAAAAGGCAACGATCATGTGATATCACATATGATGCCCAAGCCTCACCAAGCAAGGAAACATCATCAACGTCACCCTAAATATGCTTGCCAAGCCTCGATATGGAAGAGTTTAGACAGCCACGATCTTGCGATAACACAGCTGAAAACTAAAAACATTATAGAACTGAGCAGGCCCTTTATGGCCACTTCATATAAAACACTAACAGTCCAAATATCCCATTGGTCAGTCAAGGCCTGGGCTCTCATACACAAAATCACTTATGATGCTAACCTGACATAAATATATAAAAATATACATGGAAAATAGCATAATGACTTTACATGTGTGATCATGACAACTCCCATTGGTGTAAGTATGTGACATTAAAATAAATTGAGCAACAGCCATAGTACACTCAGAGATGAACAGAAGAATGAATGACATAAAAATACAACGAAAAGAAAAGGGGGCACTATGCTCAGTTAATAAAGGCATTATAGTCCCAGTCAACATTCATGCCAAAGGGCGAATAAGATTTATATTCATAGATCCAGAATGTTTTTTTGTCCAGTGGGGAATACGTTTATCAATGATCTGGAACTTGGTACCTGATGGATCTTTATTGTGGTGACGGAAATAGTGTCTAGGGACACTGTGATTAGTACGACCTTTCTTAATGCTTGCCAAGTGTTCATTAACCCTCACTGAGAATGATCATATAGTACGTCCCACATATAGCTTCTTGCATGGGCAAGTCAACAAATAAACTATATATCTGGTAGAACAAGTGGTGAAATGTTTCATCTGGTACCTATGTTGAGTAATGGTAGACTCAAAAGAATCAGATTAACTCCTGCCATGTTCTCATGGGAGGGTCAATAACATTAAGAGCAATTTGTCCTCCTAAAGATGGTGTGCCACTGTAAATGACTCCTGCATGATCTGGAAGAACAGGACCCAAGAATCTGTCATTTTTAAGAACTTTTCAATGTTTGTTAAAAATGTCCCTGATTTGTTTGTATTGAACGGAAAATGATGTAAAAAAAAAAAGACCATTTAAACGTATTATCTTGTGTCTGCCTAGGGAGGTCCATCAATAGTGTGTCCCTATCAAAGACACCTTATATAATTCAGTCCCAATGTCCTCAGCTCTATATCCTTTCTCGATAAACCTATATTTCAAAATTTTGGACTGGAACTTAAAGTCAGATAGATTGGTGCAGTTACGTCAAACTCATAAAAACTGACTCCAAGGAACTGCCTTTAACCACGAGCTATGATGACAACTATCGACCGGAATGGATCCATTCCGGTTGGTAGGTTTGAAATAGGTCTTAATTTCCAGCTGATGATTGGTGACCTTAGTTAGTTTTAAGGTCCAAAAAGTGGATTGTTGCAATACTAGCCTCATAACTTAATGAAATACCTCTATTGTTATTATTGAGTTCTATCATAAACTTCTGTAGATAATCCAGGTTACCCTTCAATAGAAGGAGGATGTCATCTATATACCTAGCCCAAAGGACCAATTCTGGTCTCTTAAGGGCATAGACAACATCCTCCTCCCACTGGGCCATAAATAAGTTGGCCAAACTGAGGGTAAACTTAGCCCCCATGGCGACTCCCTTTTAGTGCAAAAACTTGTTATTGAACCAAAAATAGTTGTGTTTAGTTGCGAACCCCATGAGTTCCATAATATACTCCTGTTAGACCAAGGGAGGGATATCACTTTTGGACAAATAATGCCTAACGGCAGCAAAACCCAGATGAGGAATGTAAGTGTATAAGACTGCAATGTTTGCTGTTACAAGCAAATAATCATCACGGTAGTCAACCTTTTCTAATAATCTAATGGTATCCTTTGTATCCCTCAGATACGAAGGAACCAATTTTACAAGGGGTTGTAGATGGAAATCTATGTACTGCCCTATGCAAGATGTGACCAAATTGATACCGCTTACTATAGGACTTCCAGGGGGATGTACAGGATCTTTATGTACTTTGGGGAGATAGTACATAACAGGTATGCAGGGGACAAGTGGGACCAAATACGTTTGTTCTTTTTTATCCAAAATGCCCAACCCCAGCCCTTGTCAACAAGTTCTACCAAAGATTTCTTGTAACCAAAAGTGGGATATTTCTGTAGTTGACTATAGGTGTTCTCGTCATTGAGGATACTGAACATCTCATTATAATAATACATTTTATCAAGTATCACAATGCCACCTCCTTTATCGGCAGTGCAAATGGTCATACTTTCTGTTGAACATAACTGTTTAAGGCATATTTTAATGCCTGAGTGTCCATGTGTTAATTTATAGGGTAACTGATCAAGGTCCCTCAAATCCAAGTCATGGAATACATTGATAGAAGGAACTATAGGCCCCAGAGGGTTGAAAAGAGATGGATTTGAAAGGCCTGTATGCACAGCCATTAAGTTTCTTGGGGGGAATAAATTTCCCTTCGGCATGAATGTTGACTGGGACATTAATGCTTTTATTAACCGAGTGCAGCGTCCGTTTTTCTTTTTCTTTTCATTTTATTTTTATGTCATTCGCTCTTCTGTTCATCTCTGAGTGTATATGGCTGTTCAATTTATTTATTATAATGTCATTTATTTTATTTTAATGTCACATATTTACACCAATGCGAATTGTCATGGTCACACATGTCAAGTCATTATGCTATTTTCCATATGTATTTTTATATATATTTATGTCAGGTTAGCATCTTAAATGATTTTGTGTATGAGAGCCCAGGCCTTGCCTGACCAATGGAATATTTGGACTGTTAGTGTTTTAACTGAAACGGCCATAAAGGGCCTGCTCAGTTCTATAATTTTTTTTCGTTTTCAGCTTTGTTATCGCAATATCGCAGCTGTCTAAAGTCTTCCATATCGAGGCTTGGCAAGCATATTCAGGGTGACGTTGATGATGTTTTCTTGCTTGGTGAAAGTGAGGCTTGGGCATCATATGTGATATCACATGATCATCGCCTTTTCCACTCACTGGCACTGAGTATGAGGCATGGGGCGCACATCATCAGTCATGATGGACACGTCTGAGTGCCTTGAATTGATTGGCATTGTGTTTAATGCTAATTGGAAGATTTATTGCCTATATGTTCTATATATTTGCTCAATGTGGGGGAGCCAGCCCATACCCCAGTGGAAGTCCATTAGGACAAAACGTGTCGGTTTGCAGAGAGCCCGCTCCATACATTGCGTTCATTAGAATTCATTGTGATCACTTTGATTTTATTTTATACACATCAGCCTTGATGTTTGTACTTATGTTTTTTAAATAAATCCATACATTTCTGATCTATGCTATGCGGAGGCCCTTTTTTCTTTTTCCCTTATGATCTAATCCATGCTCATCAGCTGGACAAGACATTGGCACATTGCATCTGGATTTCCAGTGACGGTTCATTAGAGTTCCTGTCTCTTTCCTCATGCTTGTTTGGCTCACTGCCACTGGCATGCAAGTCCACATTCTCCTGTAAGAGTACCTACCCCTACCCCTGGGTGGTGGACGCACAATCCCTGGTGATCCTGTAACAGATGATTATCTATCACTTTCTTCATTGAACAGACTCTTTCCAAGATTTTTTATTTTTTCCACATTTGTTCAGTTTCCCTATGAACTTTTATTTGTTGATGTCAGAAAGCATTCCATCTTTAGCAGAGCTTCATTGATTAGTGTTTTTTTTTTGTTTACTGTTTATCCATTGTGTCACTAGCAATTGATTTTTCATGTATGATATGTTTCAGCACATATGCACTTTAATATTGGTACACACCTATCCAATACTTGTCACTTATACGTTGCTATAGTGTCGGTTTAACTCACATTGAATTTTACTGTATATCAGCGCTGCACTTTTTACTTTCACCTTTACACAATTTTGTCATATTGTTTTGTCAGCAGCTACGCTTGGAGGTACCTTTGAAAGGGTTAATCCCTGGGTCTGTCCTCTGATCTGTACTGTGTGTCAGGGGTCTGTCCTCTGAGTACTCTCGGGAATAAAGAACTGTGACAACAGAGTGCCATGGACCAATATTCAGTTTTATTACAGATGAGCAGTCAGCTTATATTATATATATACATATACACACACAAACAAAAGAGGCACAATTCCAACCAATCATTCAAAAGGCACATAAAAGGATTTACTGTATATAGATCATGTACAGCACTTACAATGTTTGGTTTGCGGCAGAACATTCGAACATTGCAAACGTTCGGAACCGAATGACGAACCCCATTGACGTCTATTGGACCTAAACTGGAAAAATCAAACGTGCCAATTTTGAAGGCTTATATGCAAATAATTGGGCATACAATGGTTATGGTGGTCTGGGTACTGCCCTGGGGCACATGTATCAATGAAAACAAAGTACATAATTTTTAATGAGCAGTGATTTACTGATGCTTAAAGTGAAACAAAAAAAATGAGAAATAACAATCAAAATGAAAAAAATCCTTTAAATATAGTTCCTGGGGGGGGTCCACTTAGTCTTAGTGGCACATCTGTACCATGTATAGAACCTGCTGCAGCAATAATGACATTAATAAAGCCAAAAAAATGAAATTTTCCCCGCAAGCTTTCTTTATATTGTAAACAATGGCTTTGGGAGCTAGTTTGTATGATGAGGCCACAATTCAGTGCACTCAGAACAAGATTTTTTGGACAAAATCTGGTGTCTCTTTCGCAGACTTTGGATAGAAGTATAAGATGTGGAAAACTTGGGCTTTGGGTAGTGGTGGGGTCTTCCCACAGTAACCCTAAGGAGGTACTCTTGATAAAAGCAAGAATTGGCCTTGCTGTCAAAAATTGAAATGATATGCCCTGGCAAACCAGTGGCTAAAAAGTTAGTCTTTGGGTGTCGGTGGCGCCTTCACAATGTGACCCTATGGAGGTACTCTTGATGAAAGCAAGAATTGGCCTTGCTGTCAAAAACTGAAATTATATGCACCTGTCAATCAGGTGTGGAAAATGTAGTCTTTGGGTGTTGGTGGTGCCTTTACACAGTAAACCTATAGAGGTACTCTTGGTAAAAGCAAGAATTGGCCTTGCTCTCAAAAATTTTAATGATATACATCTGTCAAACAGGTGTGGAAAAATTGGTCCCTGGGTGTTAATTGTGCCCATGAAACCTACACCAAAAAATTCCTTCCAGATGAAATCAACACCCACAAAGCTAGGCAACCTAGACAGTCTTTCAGAGATTCTAGATCCAGAAAGCACTTAATCAGTGACATCGGCATCAGGGGCTTGATACATGTCACAAATCAGGCGGTTTATGGGCAGGTGGAATTCCCACTGAATTTCAGCCAACCGAGCACTGGCTATGTATGACCACCTGAATGGCTTCAGACTCTTCTGGCCTGCTTTAGCAGATCTTCCAACCCTGGGTACCTACTTAAGAAACGATGCACTACCAAATTGATTATATTAGGACCCTAAATAGGGGCACTAGTACCCCCCCGGTACAGCGGGACTTTAAGGGCAAACAAAAACTATATTGGTGCATCATGAAATATCATTTATTAGAAAGATTTAAAAAGTATGTATAAAAGAACACATGACGATTACTACAGCACTTATTGGTGCATCACAGAAAAAATACATTTTCATCACATTATATTGTTTACATATTCCAAAGATGAATATAGTTTTCCTCCACATAGCCTGACATGTTTCAGGAAAAATCCCTTCCACAGAGGCATTTGTAGGAGATGATATAGTATATTATGAAAAAAGAGGGTTGGAATGGTTTAGACACAGCAACTTTCAAAGTCACATCGACATTATACGACAAAATAATGTATGAGCATATCCAGCATATGTACCAATTGTGAAATATATGAAAAAAATATATATATATTGGTTTTGTTTAAAAAGAAGACAATTTTGCTTGGAAACCCAAGATTTTGCCACTGATAGTCCAACAAGAACGATGGACCCTGTCTTTGCTCAGAACAGCCCTCACAAGGGTCCCCGCAGAACGGCCACCACAACACAGCCACAAAGAAGGCCCTAGAAAGTAGTGGAATATCTTAATAAGATTGAGTGTATATACATATATGTATACATATACACACATATATATATATATGTAAAGGTTGTATTGAAATATATATCAAAAATATATATTGGATAGATATTTTTTGTAAAGAAATTAAAAATTGTTACTAAATGAATTTAACGGCCTTTGTCTACCATCAAGAGATGTTTGCTACGGCAGTTTGCTTGAGCACTTTCGTGAACTTTGCAAATTAAAAATTAAAAAATAAATAAATAAATAGATTGTAATTGTCTGAAAAAAGGGGGGGGGGAGGGAAGGGGGAAGACAGGTGGGGGAGGGGAGAAGAAGGGGGGAGGAGAGAGGAAAAACCCGGATAGACAGGGTAAATTATGATGTTTCCTGATGTTTGAAAAATAAATAGAATGTCTATAAAAAGAAGACAGAATAGAAAGGCACTAATGGGCTGAAACAAACCTTTTTCTTTGCTGGTGATGAGTATATGACTGTTCGTAGCTGGATTGTTGGATCTCAAGGTTTAGACTGAGAATTGCACCAGCTGAGGGTTTAAAAAGGCTCTGGCGCATGCGCAGTGTTGGTGAAAGCAAGGTATGTTAGTTTGTGCGACCTCGTCGCATACGGTGACGCGATGACGTCATCACACGGCGACTCAAAACAAAACAATGGGTAAAACACATGCTCCCGAGTAAGTCATCCTAGTGGGCGGGCCAGAGTGGGAAAGCATTGTCGGCCGTCCCCGCGGCAACAGTCAACACACATAAAGTGTGACCGATGAACATAAAGCAACAAACGAATACAATTAGGGGAAGGGGACTCAAAGTCCAAAAAGGAAGGGCTATGAGGAAGCACATAAAGGGGACCCCCAGGGCACAGAATGCACTGCTCTCCCCCACTGCCAAAAAACAGTTTGCAGATCAAGCCCTCCGGCGCAAAAACAGTTGCAAATGCACAAATCAACCAGGGCCGATAGGGCATGCAGCATGTAACAGCGGCCCACCACCCCAACCCAGACCTATAAGGAGGGAGGGGAAAGACGGGCCCCTGTGCGCCAGGCGGGGATGGACTGAGCTCCCTGGGGGGGAAGAAACAGACGGGAGGTTGAATGGTGGCAAAATTGTAGAATGTTAATAATTGATATTGATTCACAAAACATAAAAGAAATGCTAAGCAAAAGTTAATAAATTTAAATATATGATGGCAAGCATGCAGGCATGGTCAAATACATTATATGGAGCTGAGGTAGATGGCATGAGAGGCATACAGATATGGATCGGCTTCTTACAGCATAAGTATATATTACAGTGTTCTCAATTGGCACAACAATGTGAGTTATTTGTAGTACTCATCTTACCAAAAGCATAAAACACAGATAGAATAGATGCAAAACATATTGAATATTAATTAATGAACTACATTTACCAAAGATGCCCAGGAAGTAATGGTTCATAATGGTTCATATAGATAACCCCAAGAACAGACAGAGAATACCCAGATGATTAGTCCTTTTCACCTCCTCCCGAAACAAACCCTTCTAGAAAGGGATGGAAGCTTAATTGAGTATTGAGTCCTGGGAAAGAGGTTGCATTAAGGTCATCAATCCAACGGGCCTCCCTCTGGAGCAAGATTTTATTCCAGTCACCACCTCTGGTATCCGGGTGAACCCGGTCGAGGATGGTGAAAAGAAAGTGGGGAGTCTTGCCCGCATGGTGGTCTCGTACATGTCGCCCCAGAGGGAGGTCCGGGTTTGCATGTTTCATGCTGGTGATGTCTCGTGTTGCTCTTTTGTAAAATTCTAGTTTAGTTTTACCAATGTAAAAACATTTACATTGGCAGGTTAGTAGATAGATAACTCCAGGTATTTTGCAGTTGGTGTAATGTTTGGGTCTGTGCAGTTTGCCATTGGGTAGTACAAATTCTGACTGTGTATTCATGTATCGGCAGCACGTGCAACCCACACATGTGAAGATCCCAGGTCTCTTACAGATGTCAGATCGAAAGGTGCCTGTGTACTCACTTTTGACCAAATGGTCTCTTAGTGAACGTGCTCATCTGAAAGTTATAGTAGGAGTTGCAGATATATGTGACTTTAAGTTTGGATCAATTTGTAGCAGATGCCAATGCTTTTGTAAAACTTTCTTGATAGCTTTGTGTTGTTTGTTGTAGGTGGTTATAAATCTAATGATTGGTTTTGAGTTGTTTGGTATCTGTTTGGAGAAGAGTACATCTTGCCTTAATTGTCCGTGTGCGTTTAAATGCCTTTTTAAGGCAGGTGGGTGAGTACCCTCGCTCTAAGAGTCAATTTTTCAGTAGGTTTGATTCACGGATGAATTCTATGTCCGTAGAGCAGTTGCATCTGAGCCTCAGATACTGTCCATACGGAATAGACTGAACTAGGGTGTGAGCTGGACGCATGCAGAATGGTATTTCCAGCAGTCTCTTTGTGATAGAGACTGCTGGATATTGAACCATCTGCTGATTTAGTGATATGTAAATCAAGGAATGTGATGGAAGTATCACTAAAGGACATGGTAATGTACAAATTAAGCACATTCTTGTTCATAACGCATATAAAGTCTGCTAGGTTCTCTGGTGTGCGGTCCCATACCATAAGTATATCATCTATGTATCTGAACCATGCCAACACGTGGGTGGTATAGGGTAATAGACTGTCATCAGATAGCAGAGATTGTTCCCACTCCCCCAGGTACAGGTTGGCATACGATGGGGCACAACATGTCTCCATCGCAACCCCCTGCACCTGGAAGTAGTGGGATCCATTGAAGGAGAAAACATTGTGCGTTAGGATGAATTCCAGTGCTTCTAACAGAAAGGAGTATAGCTTTCGATCATCATCGTGGGATTGTGATGTGATGTGTTTTATATCTGAAAGACCCAGATTGTGAGGGATGGCGCTATATAACGCTTCCATGTCAATAGCCACTAAAAGAGAATGGGATGGGATATGTAATCCTTCTAAGCTTTGTAACAGGTGAATGGTGTCTTTAGTATATGTAAATAGGTTGGCAACAAAAAATCAAGATGACTGATTTTTGGTTATGGAACCGTTCGCCGAAATGATGGGCCGGCCACTAGGATTTTTTGAATTTTTAGAACATGTGTCAGGCATGGCACATGTGTCAACTTTCCTTGCCTAAGGGTGGACAGGAGGTGGATATGAGGTGTGTGCCATTATCACACACCACCATTCCAGGCCAACCACCTATGGTCCTGTCCTTGCAGAGCTGCAAGAATCTCTGCTCCAGTGTGGCTCCTGTCCCCTAGACAGACCATCTGAAGCACTGCATGGCACCTTTTAGCCTGACTCATTGAATAGCCCCTTGAACGCTTAGGGGTACTTTTGGTTCAGAGGACAATTCAACAGAGGAGGGCTTGGAGGAGGAGGAGGAGGAAAGGGTATAGCTGACAAATCTTGCAATATCACTAGCTGTATGGAGATGTGGCAGCATCCAAGTTCCGAGTTGCAAGCAGAGTTACCCAGTGTGCTGTGAATGAAATATATTGTCCCTGATCATGTTTGCTGGACCACGTGTCAGCCTTACGTGAAAAGAAATAGTTACTAGGAACCTGACATTGTGGCAGGTACAGCACATTCTGCAAAATCACAGAAGGGCGCAGAATCCACCAGAAAGAAAGGCAGGAGTTGTAAAGCCAGCAGCTTTGACAAGCTTGAATTTAGATGCTGGGCATGTGGGTGGCAGTGACTGTATTTTTTTTTCTTCGCTGCAGCAAATGAGGCAGAGAAATTTGCCTGCTGTAGTCTACAGATGGTGGTGTGCTGGCAGACATGCTGTAAGGACCTGGGACACCCTGCATTATATCATCATCCCTGTCAGTGGAGGCTGCTGAGAGGTCATAAGGTATAGCAGGGGTTCACCGGAAAGGTAAGGAGTGAGGAGGAGCAGAATTGCGCCCCTTTTGTGTGGCTTTCAGGTGCTCCTGCCAAAGAGCTGAAATGCCTTGTCAGGCATGTGGTACCCAGATGACTGGTATTTTTGCCTGGCTTGATGTGCTTGAGGCAAAGTTTGCAAATTGCATCAGTGCGATTGGCTGCACATGTGCTAAAAAAGACCCAAACAGCTGAGCTGTGGGAAGTGGTCAGGGAGGTAACAGCTCCACAATCTGGTGGAATAGGGTGGCTTCTCTCCACTCTTCCATGATAGCTGCCACTTTGGGGTTATGCCTCACCCTCACTTTCCTCCTCTTTGACCCAATTCGCATCAGTGATCTCATCATCATCATCATCCCCTCCATCCTCATTATCACTGGAGACAATTTGGCAATACGCTGTGGCTGGGGGAACATTACCTCCAATTTGTTGTTTACCAGTGTTCTTCCCTTTCTGTAGGCTCATGCTCCTACCTTCTTCAACCTCAGAACCAAGATCTGAATCAAGTAATGGCTGTGCATCGTCAAGGAGCAAGTGGCTGATGCTGTGCTCAAATAACTCAGCTGACTCCTCCATGCCTGAATCTGGGGCTATGACTGGAGTAGCTGTTGACAAGGAGGCAGAATAAGCCACTCTGGCAGCTGCAGTTGAATGCGCACTAGTCTCTGCTTGGGTGACGGAGGATGAGGAGGATGAGGAGGAGGAGGATGGTTTAGTAAGCCAGTCCACCACCTCCTCTGCATGCTGTGGCTGAATGGCACAGGCAACATCACTAAACAGAGGAAATTATGCGCTGCTTGTGGATGGACCACGTCCACCTTTGCCTGTGGACACATACGCTGCTGGCCACCTCACAGTGCCACGGGAATGTCTGCCTCTCTTTATTGGCCTCCCAAACATGATGGGGGAGTTTATTTAAAATGTAATAAAGATGTGGAAATGTGTATGTCAATGCACTTTAATCAATGGAAAGTGGTGCTTGGTACACTTTAACTTGAGTACCCACAGACACACTCTACTGACACACTACAATATACTGCAGTAAAACTGCACTGACTCACTGCCATATACTGTGGTAAACATACACTAACGCACTGAAATATTCTTTGGTAAACACACTGAACTATACAGCATTAAACATGCAGTAACGCACTGAAATATATTGTACAGCATTAAACGTGCAGTAACAAACTAAAATATACTTAGTTAAGCATACACTAAAGCACTGAAATGTACTGCATTAAACTAGCAGTAATGCACTGAAATAAACTGTGTTAAATGTGCAGTAAAGCACTGAATAAACTTTGTTAAATGTATAGTAATGTACTTAAATACACTGCGTTAAATGTGCAGTATTGCACTGAAATATACTGCAGGAAACCTGCCCTGAAAAAATAAACTGACGCTAAAGTAAAAATGAATGATCAAACTACACTCACACTACACTGTTACTAGATTCACACTAAACTGATATTCTACACTGACATAAAAAATCACTATAGTACACTATAGCACACTAACTCGCTAGTAGCACTGAACAGAACCCTGTTCTATCGCTCTGCATGCCAATATCACCCTGGAAATGGCCGCTATGGGGAGAATATTTTTATAGTGTGGGGCGGGACTAAGAGCAATGAGCCATGATTGAATAATTATAATTACTTTCTCCAATCATTGCTTTGACAGTGCTTTCATTGTCTTAGCCAATCAGGGCTTCCAATGCACTGTGCAGCGAAGCAGTGCATTGTGGTTATTCGGCAGGCTGGGCAAACAATCAAAACGCCCGGAATATTCGGGTCTTTGTCGTACGAGCTAACAGGCAATGTTGGCCAAAACGTTTGTCCAACTCTGTTAGGACAGATACTGAGTAGGGATGAGCTTCGAGTTCAAGTCGAACTCATGTTCGACTCGAACATCGGCTGTTCGCCAGTTCACTGAACAGCGAACAATTTGGGGTGTTCGCGGCAAATTCGAAAGCCACGGAACACCCTTTAAAAGTCTATGGGAGAAATCAAAAGTGCTAATTTTAAAGGCTTATATGCAAGTTATTGTCATAAAAAGTGTTTGGGGACCTGGATCAATGCAAAAAAAGTTTTAAAAACGGCCGTTTTTTCAGGAGCAGTGATCTTAATAATGCTTACAGTGAAACAATAAAAGTGTAATATCCCTTTAAATTTTGTACCTGGGGGGTGTCTATTGTATGCCTGTAAAGGGGCACATGTTTCCGTGTTTAGAACAGCCTGACAGCAAAATGACATTTCAAAGGAAAAAATGTAATTTAAAACTACTCGCGGCTATTAATGAATTGCCGGTCCGACAATACACATAAAAGTTCATTGATAAAAACGGCATGGGAATTCCCCACAGGGGAACCCCGAACCAAAATTTTTTAAAAAAATGACGTGGGGGATCCCCCTAAATTCCATACCAGGCCTTTCAGGTCTGGTATGGATATTAAGGGGAACCCCGGACAAAATTTAAAAAAACATGGCGTGGGGTCCCCCTCATCTATATCAGACCCTTCAGGTCTGGTATGGATTTTAAGGGGAACCCCGGCCAAAGTTTAAAAAAAAATGGCGTGGGGTCCTGGGGTCCCCCTCAAAATCTATACCAGACCCTTCAGGTCTGGTATGGGTTTTAAGAAGAACCCCGCGCCAACATTTTTTAAAAAAATGGCGTGAGGCCTCCCCAAAAATCCATACCAGACCCTTATCCGAGCACGCAACCTGGCAGGCCGCAAGAAAAGAGAGGGGGATGAGAGAGTGCCCCCCCTCCTGAACCGTACCAGGCCACATGCCCTCAACAATGGGAGGGTGCTTTGGGGTAGCCCTCAAAACACCTTGTCCCATGTTGATGGGGACAAGGGCCTCATCCCCACATCCCTTGCCCGGTGGTTGTGGGGGTCTGCGGGCGGGGGCTTATCGGAATCTGGAGGCCCCCTTTAACAAGGGGACCCACAGATCTTGGGGGTAGAAAAGTACCCCTACCATTTCACAAAAAAGTGTCAAAAATGACAAGAGATCGTTTTTGACAATTCCTTTATTTAAATGCTTCTTCTTTCTTCTATCTTCTATCTTCTTTCTTCTATCTTCTATCTTCCTTCGGTTTCTTCCTCCATGTTCTTCTTCTGGTTCTTCTGGTTCTTTTGGTTCTTCCTCCGGTGTTCTCGTCCGGCATCTTCCTCCGTGGCGCCGGCGTCTTCTATCTTCTGGGCCGCTCCGCATCCGACCATGATGGGAGGCTCCCATTGTGTGATGCTTCTCCTCTCATTTAAGGAACTGTCAGAAGAGGACACAGTGGGAGCCTCCCATCATGGTCGGATGCGGAGCAGCCCAGAAGACGAAGGGAAGAAGACATTGGTGCCGCGGAGGAAGATGCCGGATGAGAACACCGGAGGAAGAACCAGAAGAACCAGAAGAACTAGAAGAAGAAGAAGATGAAGGAAGAAACCGAAGGAAGATATAAGAAAGAAGAAGCATTTAAATAAAGGAATTGTCAAAAACTGTCTCTTGTCATTTTTAACATTTTTGACAGTTTTTTGTGAAATGGTAGGATTTCACACAGGGGGAGGGCCAGGATCTGGGGGTCCCCTTGTTAAAGGTGGGTTCCAGATTCCGATAAGCCCCCCCACCCACAGACCCCCACAACCACCAGGCAAGGGTTGTGGGGATGAGGCCCTTGTCCCCATCAACATGGGGACAAGGTGTTTTGGGGGCTACCCTGAAGCACTCTCCCAATGTTGAGGGCATGTGACCTGGTATGGTTCAGGAGGGGGGGCGCTCTCTTGTCCCCCCCTCTTTTCCTGCGGCCTGCTAGGTTGCGTGCTCGGATAAGGGTCTGGTATGGATTTTTGGGGGACCCCACGCCATTTTTTTTTAAATTTTGGCGCGGGGTTCCCCTTAAAATCCATACCAGACCTGAAGGGTCTGATATAGATGAGGGGGACCCCATGCCATGTTTTTTTAAATTTTGTCCGGGGTTCCCCTTAATATCCATACCAGACCTGAAGGGCCTGGTATGGAATTTAGGGGGATCCCCCACGTCATTTTTTTAAAAAATTTTGGTTCGGGGTTCCCCTGTGGGGAATTCCCATGCCGTTTTTATCAATGAACTTTTATGTGTATTGTCGGACCGGCAATTCATTAATAGCCGTAGGTAGTTTTAAATGACTTTTTTTCCTTTGAAATGTCATTTTGCTGTCAGACTGTTCTAAACACGGGAAACATGCGCCCCTTTACAGGCATACTATAGACACCCCCCAGGTACAAAATTTAAAGGAATATTACAATTTTATTGTTTCACTTTAAGCATTATTAAAATCACTGCTCCCAAAAAAACTGCCATTTTTAAATTTTTTTTTTGCATTGATCCATGTCCCCTGGGGCAGGACTCAGGTCCCCAAACACTTTTTATGACAATAACTTGCATATAAGCCTTTAAAATTAGCACTTTTGATTATTCATGTTCGTGTCCCATAGACTTACACGGTGTTCGCGTGTTCGAACAAATTTTTTGCCTGTTCGCATGTACTGGTGCGAACCAAACAGGCGGGTGTTCGGCTCATCTCTAATACTGAGCAGTAGGGATGAGCCAAACACCCCCCTGTTCGGTTCGCACCAGAACATGCGAACAGGAAAAAAGTTTGTTCGAACACGCGAACACCGTTAAAGTCTATGGGACACGAACATGAATAAACAAAAGTGCTAATTTTAAAAGCTTATATGCAAGTTATTGTCATAAAAAGTGTTTGGGGACCCAGGTCCTGCCCCAGGGGACATGGATCAATGCAAAAAAAAGTTTTAAAAACGGCCGTTTTTTCAGGAGCAGTGATTTTAATAATGCTTAAAGTGAAACAATAAAATTGTAATATTCCTTTAAATTTTGTACCTGGGGGGTGTCTATAGTAAGCCTGTAAAGGGGCGCATGTTTCCCATGTTTAGAACAGTCTGACAGCAAAATTACATTTTGAAGGAAAAAACTCATTTAAAACTACCCGCGGCTATTGCATTGCCGACAATACACATAGAAGTTCATTGATAAAAACGGCATGGGAATTCCCCAAAGGGGAACCCCGAACCTGACGTGGGAGTCCTCCTAAATTCCATACCAGGCCCTTCAGGTCTGGTATGGATATTAAGGGGAACCCCGGCCAAAATTTAAAAAAAAAAATGACGTGGGGTTCCCCCTAAATTCCATACCAGACCCTTCAGGTCTGGTATGGATTTTAAGGGGAACCCCGCGCCAAAAAAAAAAAAAAAAACGGCGTGGGGTCCCCCCAAAAATCCATACCAGACCCTTATCCGAGCACGCAACCTGGCAGGCCGCAGGAAAAGAGGGGGGGACGAGAGTGCGGCCCCCCTCCCTCCTGAACCATACCAGGCCACATGCCCTCAACATTGGGAGGGTGCTTTGGGGTAGCCCCCCAAAACACCTTGTCCCCATGTTGATGAGGACAAGGGCCTCATCCCCACAACCCTGGCCGGTGGTTGTGGGGGTCTGCGGGCGGGGGGCTTATCGGAATCTGGAAGCCCCCTTTAACAAGGTGACCCCCAGATCCCGCCCCCCCCCTGTGTGAAATGGTAAGGGTATATTACCCCTACCATTTCACGAAAAAAGTGTCAAAAATGTTAAAAATGACAAGAGACAGTTTTTGACAATTCCTTTATTTAAATGCTTCTTCTTTTTTCTATCTTCCTTCATCTTCTGGTTCTTCTGGTTCTTCTGGCTCTTCTGGTTCTTCCTCCGGCGTTCTCGTCCAGCATCTCCTCCGCGGCATCTTCTATCTTCTTCTCCTCGGGCCGCTCCGCACCCATGGCATGGGGGGAGGCTCCCGCTCTTCTCTTCTTCTTCATCTTCTTCTCTTCTTCTCTTCTTCATTTTCTTCTCCGGACCGCTCCGCAATCCATGCTGGCCTGGAGGGAGGCTCCCGCTGTGTGACGGTGCTCCTCGTCTGACAGTTCTTAAATAACGGGGGGGCGGGGCCACCCGGTGACCCCGCCCCACTCTGACGCACGGTGACTTGACGGGACTTCCCTGTGACGTCACGGGGAATGCCACAGGGAAGTCCCGTAATGTCCCGTGCGTCAGAGGGGGGTGGGGTCACCGGGTGGCCCCGCCCCCCCGTTATTTAAGAACTGTCAGACGAGGAGCGCCGTCACACAGCGGGAGCCTCCCTTCATGCCAGCATGGATTGCGGAGCGGCCCGGAGAAGAAAATGAAGAAGAGAAGAAGAGAAGAAAAGAAGAAGAGAAGAGCGGGAGCCTCCCCCCCATGCCATGGGTGCGGAGCGGCCCGAGGAGAAGAAGATAGAAGATGCCGCGGAGGAGATGCTGGACGAGAACGTCGGAGGAAGAACCAGAAGAGCCAGAAGAACCAGAAGAACCAGAAGATGAAGGAAGATAGAAGAAAGAAGAAGCATTTAAATAAAGGAATTGTCAAAAACTGTCTCTTGTCATTTTTAACATTTTTGACACTTTTTTCGTGAAATGGTAGGGGTACTTATGTACCCCCTTACCATTTCACACAGGGGGGGGCCGGGATCTGGGGGTCACCTTGTTAAAGGGGGCTTCCAGATTCCGATAAGCCCCCCGCCCGCAGACCCCCACAACCACCGGCCAGGGTTGTGGGGATGAGGCCCTTGTCCTCATCAACATGGGGACAAGGTGTTTTGGGGGGCTACCCCAAAGCACCCTCCCAATGTTGAGGGCATGTGGCCTGGTACGGTTCAGGAGGGAGGGGGGGCCGCACCCTCGTCCCCCCCTCTTTTCCTGCGGCCTGCCAGGTTGCGTGCTCGGATAAGGGTCTGGTATGGATTTTTGGGGGGACCGCACGCCGTTTTTTTTTTTTTTTGGCGCGGGGTTCCCCTTAAAATCCATACCAGATCTGAAGGGTCTGGTATGGAATTCAGGGGGAACCCCACGTCATTTTTTTTTTTAAATTTTGGCCGGGGTTCCCCTTAATATCCATATCAGACCTGAAGGGCCTGGTATGGAATTTAGGGGGACTCCCACGTCATTTTTTATTTTTAATTTTGATTCGGGGTTCCCCTTTGGGGAATTCCCATGCCGTTTTTATCAATGAACTTCTAAGTGTATTGTCGGCAATGCAATAGCCGCGGGTAGTTTTAAATGAGTTTTTTCCTTCAAAATGTCATTTTGCTGTCAGACTGTTCTAAACACAGGAAACATGTGCCCCTTTACAGGCATACTATAGACACCCCCCAGGTACGAAATTTAAAGGGATATTACACTTTTATTGATTGACTTTAAGCATTATTAAAATCACTGCTCCTGAAAAAACGGCCGTTTTTAAAACTTTTTTTTGCATTGATCCATGTCCCCTGGGGCAGGACCCAGGTCCCCAAACACTTTTTATGACAATAACTTGCATATTAGCCTTTAAAATTAGCACTTTTGATTTCTCCCATAGACTTTTAAAGGGTGTTCCGCGGCATTCGAATTTGCCGCGAACACCCCAAATTGTTCGCTGTTCGGCGAACTTGCGAACAGCCAATGTTCGAGTCGAACATGAGTTCGACTCGAACTCGAAGCTCATCCCTACTGAGCAGTAGATAAAGCAGAACATAACATTTATTATATGCATTAAGGCATAACTCTTACTATATATAATACCTCTCAACCTCTACTCCTCAAATGCTAATTTGATTGCCAGTAACTCCCTGTCACCCATGTCATTTTTTTGAATTAGTACAACTTTTAGGAGAGAAAGGCCACAAGAAAAAAAAAAAATCTCTGAATTCCCTACTTGTCGATGTGTGCTGGTAATTAAAAAATGATGGATACCTTCTGAGGGTCCATAGTAGTTCCTTCTGTTAAAATCACCAGTTCCAGGAAATGGATGGACTGTTTTTCAGATTCCCATTTCTTTGCTTTTTCACAAAGTCTGTGTTCCCTCAAGTAACCAAGACTTTCTTCACATAAGAACAGTGTACCTCCAGGGAAAGAGAGAAGACCAGGATGCCATCAAAGTAGAGTATACAACTAGGAAGAGGTCATGGTGTTCTAGCAGGATCATTGCACAGACCAAAAGGCATCATCAGATACTCAAAATGACCAAAGTGGGTCTGAAAAGCTGTCTTCCAACCCCCCCCTTTCTGATGTGGACCAAAATACCCAGGCCAACTGGAACCTTTGGAAGAGCTCAGGAATTAAGGGGAGCAAGTAACGATTCTAACATTAATTTTGTGGAGCTCCCAATAGTCCACACATGGCTGAAGGGAGTGATTTTTTCTTTTCTACAAAGATTATACTGGCTCCCGCTGGTGAAGATGAAGGGCAGGTAAATCCTTTCTCAAGATTTTCATCAATATACTGTCAGAGAGCTTCCAATTCCAGTTTGAACAGGGGGACGATGTGGCCAAAGGGAATTTCTGCCCCAGGGAGCAGCTCTATGAGGCAGTTACAGGACCAATGTGGTGGAAGGGTGTCTGCAGCAAGTGGCTTATCTAGTGCCGCTCATTACTAACAGTATCAGTAACAGCTGGCATACAGGTGAGCATCATAGGCAGTGGGAGGGGTCGCCCTCCAAATCCCCGGTGCGCAGGCCCGCCCCCTGGATCACACACACAAATCAAAGTGCAGAGGGAGGAAACATCCAGCTCTGACAACAAATGACCCGTGCTGGGAGGGAACCGGCGTCCGCGTCAGGGACCCGTGGCGCGTGGTCGCCCTGGTAACAGAACAAAGCATTGTCACGGCCCAGAGCGATCATGGGAACGGGAGGCCAAAAGCGCCAAGAAGGAATGGCACATTGGCCCCCGTGCGCCGAGTGGACTGCTGGGGCACATACCGACCATTCCTCCAGCGCGGCATCAATCCAGGGGCCAGATCCACAGCAGTGCACAACATCTGTGCCCAGGACTCTGAAAGAAGGGAGAAGGGATATAAATGAATAGGAATTCACGAAAGCAGGATTGGTGAATGAAGGGAGACACAGGAAGAAGTAGGGAGAGCAGCAAATAGACATAGTAATGCCAATAGCCATATATATAAAGGATTGTATATGCAATACCTGTTAGGCTGCAAGACAAAAAGGCAAAAAAGGAGAAAGAAAAGCAAAAAGAACGACAAAGCTACCAGAGTCACAGATCGAGACAGGTATATATCACAGGCCTATATTACAATCATACCATGTACATATATAGTTTACTTGGAGGACCAAATAATAGATCCTGTCTTATTGACTCACATTGTTGTAAGGTCTGATATGACCAGCCTGCCACTTCCACCAAAATTCAAATAGAAAATTAGTGGCTTATAACTTTTCAAGACATGCGGATATAATTAGGAGCATGGTTTAGAAAACCAGATGTAAATCCTGCCTTATTGGCTCGCGTTGCTATAAGGTCTGAAAATGACCAGCCTGCCACTTCCACTAAATATTCAAACAGAAAATTTGTGGATTGTAACCTCTCAAGAAAAGCATGCGCATATAATTAGGAACATGGTTTATGAGGATTTTACCAAAACTGAGGTATGTTTACCTCAGGGGATCCCATTTGGGCCCCCCCGAGGCAAAGCCCTCTAGGAAGGGTCGAAAGGAAATAGCATCATTCAGGCCAGGAGGCTTAGTAGCCTGCAGGCGATAAATCCACTTCAGTTCTTTCTGAAGCAAAATTTTGTTCCAATCCCTGCCACGTAGTCCTGGATGGACACGATCCAAAATCAAAAAAGACAGTTTGGGGAAGTTCCCTGCGTGAAACGCTGAGACATGTCTTCCCAGCGGTAAGCTGGGGTTGCAGGATTTCATGGAGGCTATGTGGCGGTATGCCCGCTGCCAGAACTCCTGGCTGGTTTTGCCCACATAGTAGCATGCACAATCGCAAATCAGTAGGTATACAACACCCACTGTCTTGCAATTTGCAAAGTGCTTGGGAGCATACTTGTGACCATTTAGAAGTTTGATGTTAGGTTTGGTGCTCATGTACTGGCAGTACGGGGCATCCGCCACACCGAAAGGTGCCTGGGCGTTTGCAAGGATCTCGTTTGCCCACACCCCCCCCTGAAAATTCACTAGATACTAAATTGTCTCTGATGGATCTGGCCCACTTAAAGGTGAAGGAAGGCTTATCCTGCACAAAGGGGCCAATTATGGGATCTAGTTTGAGGACATGCCAATATCTTTCAACAATGTTCTTTTTTTTTTTTTTTTTTTGCCACTTCAGGCGACCTTTATTTGGGGGACTAAAATCAACTTTACAGTTCATTTTGATTTAAATGATCCTCCAATGTCTCATCATCGTGGCCTTTTGCCGTACAAAAAAAAACGAAACTGAAGAGAAAAGGACAAATGGTAGGGGTGTGTTATACAAAAAAAAAAGAGAAAAACATAATTTCTTACAATTCCCACTACTTCACTTTATCACTCCCAAATATCAAAATTTTAAATCCCTTTTCCCTTTACTTCTAATCCCCCCCCCCGTAACCCCCCCCCCCCATATCGTCCCCATCCCACTTCTCCAGGGTCTAATTTTCCTTCTAGTCTCCTTCTTTAGACTAAGGCTTTGGTCTCTTTAGCATAGCTCCATGTTTTTTTGAATTTTTTCCAGCAGTCCCACCTACCGATATTCACACTTCTTATTTCCTCAAGCATACTCCCCAGTGTCTCCATATTGCAGCTCTCCTCTATAGCATCAAACCACTCCCATATCTCTGGGCTCTCCCTCCTCTGCCATTGCCTCGGAATCGTTTTTTTTGCCGCGTTCAAAAGCTGCAGGACCAGAGACTGCTTGTAATTATTTAGGTCCCCCGCCCCCCCATGGAACAGGACCACCCAGGGGTCTTCTACAACCTCTATTTCCGTGATTTCCTTTATAAGGTCTAGTATTTTTCTCCAGAAGTTTTTAATTTTGGGGCAACTCCACCACAAGTGTCCCATTGTACCAACTTCTTGGCATCCTCTCCAACACGTGGGTGACCCTTTTTGGTATTTACTTGTTATCTCTGGAGTAAGGTAGCTTCTGCTGATGCATTTGTAGTTCATTTCTGCCGTTCGGGTGTCTATTGCTGAGTTGGCGCTCATTTTCAAAATTCTTTTAATTGTATCAGTATCCTTATTAGTCCCTAAATCTCTTTCCCATTTAACCAGAAATGGCGGTATTTCCAATTTTTCTGAGGTCATCAAGATTTTATATATAGAAATTATATTTCTTGAAGCCTCCTTATCCCACAACCTTTCGAAGTCTGTCAATTGTTTCCCGGTCCTGATCGGCTGTGGTAATTTATTTACGAAATGACTTAATTGGAGATATCGCCATCTATCCAATCCCCGTGTTTTCCTCCCACGTGTAAGATGCTGCAGTGACATAATTTTACCTTCATTTATAATTTCTCTCAATTGTGTTTTCCCCCAAAGTACCTCTTTTCCTCCTGTGCCCTCCATTCCTGGTGTGAAAAATATGTTATCTATTAGTGTAATCAACAGTGAATTATATTCTCCATTTACTTTCCTATATACCCCATCCCAAATTTTAAAGACATTTCGTGTTATTACATGTGTACTGTTCTCTAATAATCTAAAATGTGGGGGATTCCAAATAATGGTGCCTAATTGTGATTTACTTAAATTTTCTTCTATATTCACCCATTTTTTTTGCTTTTATTTCCTTGCCCATTCTACTACCCTAGAAAGTACTATGGCTTTATAATAAATCTGCACATCGGGAACTGCCAGGCCACCATCTATTTTCCTTTGTTTTAACATCTGAAAAGAGACTCTCGGTCTTTTGTTTTTCCAGATGAAGGTCGTGATTATTTTCCTTAACTTCCTCATATAGTACTGGGGAGGGGCACTGGTAGCATCTGGAAAAGATACATAATTTTGGGTAATACGACCATTTTAATGACGTTAATACGTCCTATCCAGGAAAGGGCCTTGCGGGAGAATCTATTACAATCCAATCTAACCGAATCAAGTAAGGGCAAATAGTTGATAGTGAGCATCTTCTTGATTGAGTTAGTTAGTTTAATACCCAGATACTTTAGTTCCTTAGTCCATTTGAA
The DNA here is from genome assembly GCF_042186555.1 of Aquarana catesbeiana. Classification (NCBI taxonomy): domain Eukaryota; kingdom Metazoa; phylum Chordata; class Amphibia; order Anura; family Ranidae; genus Aquarana; species Aquarana catesbeiana. The sequence goes on along the minus strand of NC_133326.1, from coordinate 397,838,622 downwards.
GGTAAATTCTTTTTTCAAGGTTTCAACCACTGACTTGCTTACATTTATGTTTAATATTTCTGATTTATTCATATTTATTTGGAAGTTAGATACCTCATCATATTTCCTTATTGCTTTTATAAGGTTGGGCATAGTCGTAACCGAGTCCGTTACAAAGAATAACACGTCGTCCGCAAATGCTGCGACTTTGTGTTCCTCCCCTCCCACCGTAACACCCCTGATTTCGGGATCTCTTCGAATTTATGCCAAAAAGGGTTCCATAGCCAAAACGAAGAGCAGCGGAGACAGGGGGCACCCCTGTCTCGTACCATTCTCCATCTCAAATGGTAGAGATATTAACCCGTTAATTTTTATTGTGGCAGTTGGATGGTGGTATAACGTTTTTATCCTCCGGATCATTTTAGGGCCCAGCCCCATGGCCTCTAAAGTCTGGATCATGAACCCCCAGTCTACTCTGTCAAGAGCCTTTTCGGCGTCGATTGACAGAAGTAGTCCTGGGGGCCCACTCTCCTTCATTTTTCCCAACAAGAGAAGAGTCCTAACTCCATTGTCCCTCCCCTCCCTATTGGGGACGAACCCTACTTGATCTGGGTTGACCAATGAGTTCATAAATTCCTTCAATCTTTCTGCTAGCACTTTTGTGTATAGTTTTGTGTCGCTATTCAGCAAGGAGATTGGGCGATAGCTTGAGCACAATGTTTTATCTTTACCTTCTTTCAGTATAATGGTAATGGATGCTTTCAATGCATCTCTACTCATCTCAAAGCTGTCTCCCAACCCATTCAGATAACGACACAACCTAGGTACTAATACTTCTCTAAATGTTTTGTAATAAAGTGTTGTTAGGCCGTCCGGGCCAGGACTTTTCCCAAGGGCCATTCCCGCTAATGCTTTACTTATTTCTTCTTCAGTGATTGGTCTTTCCAATAAGTCTCTGCCTTCCTCAGAGATCTTGGGGAGCGCTGCCTTTTTTATATAGTTGTTATATCTCAATGTCCTATTTTTTAAGAAGGTGTCTTTTTTGGGGACTGAGTATAATTCTTTATAATAGTTCTTAAAAATATCCGCCACCTTCCTGGTTGAATACTCCATGAGGCCTTCTTTAGTCTGGATTCTTTCTATGAAATTCCTAGCTTTCTTCTTTTGTACCATTTTTGCTAACTGTTTGCTAGGTTTATTACCCCATCTATATCTCTCCCAGGCTATCTTATTGAGTGATGCTCTGGACTCCTGCTCCAATGCTGTTTTTAACTCAGATCTTTTGATAACCATCTGATGATGTATCTCTTGGGGTAGCTGGCCCTTGTGTTTTTTATGTTTTTGTTCTAACCCTGTGAGTTCAACCGTTAATTTTTGGATTTTTTCCCATCTGTCTTTTTTCTTCCTCGCCCCCATTTCAATCAAGACACCTCTAATATAGGCTTTATGTGTCTCCCAGAGTATAGCGTCTGATACATCCCCAGTGTCATTTGCCTCAAAGAAGTTCTCTAGTTCCTGTCTAATTCTATTGACCCCTTCCACCTCCCTTATCAGCTCCTCGTTTAATCTCCACTGCCCCCTCTCGGCCTGGCCTCTACCTGTTGTCATTTCAATGGTCATAGGTGCATGGTCAGAGTAGGTTATGTTTCCTATCGTGGACTCCAGTATCTTATCGATCGCCCTATGCTCGACTATACCCCAATCAATCCGAGAGTAAGACCCGTGCACAGGGGAATAGAACGTATAGTCCCTTATGGTTGGGTGTTGGACTCTCCAAATATCTACCGGTTGCCAAGTGGAACGTTTTTGCTTTATCTCTTTCAGTTGGGTGCAGTTCTTCCCCTGGGAACGGGCCGTACTATCTATACTTGGATTAAGACAGAAATTAAAGTCCCCCATTAATATCAAGTACCCTCTCGTAAACTCCTTTACTTTTCCCAAAATATTTGCCAAGTATTTCATCTGGTTTTTATTAGGGGCGTAGATATTGGCTAATGTAAATTCCCCTTCATTTAATCTACCTCTGAGGCACAGGTATCTACCTTCTGGGTCCACTAATCTTTCCTCCAGCACAAACCTTGTTTTCTTTGCAAAGCCAATAGCTACTCCCCGTGACCTACTAGAGATAGTATCTCCTTGGAACCAGACCGGGTATTCATGTGAGAATAATCTAAGTCTCGATTGAAGTGAGATGTGTGTCTCCTGCAAGAACACCACGTCTGGTCCCAATACTTTTAGCTCGTTAAAAATGTCAAGTCTTTTCTTGGGAGTATTTAAGCCTTTGACATTATATGTTGTAAATTTTATTGTTACCATGGCCCTTTTTCCATACTTCTGAGATCTCCCTTAGCCATAGACCCTGGAGAGTTTTCCCCATTTCCCCTCCCCCCTCCCACTCCTTCCCCCCACCCCTCTCAGCTCCACCCCCCTGCCTCCCTCCCCTCTCCCTATTGCTCCCCCCTATCCCACCCCCATCCCCCATCTCCTCATGCCCCCCCACTCCACCCTCCTCTCCCCCCACACCCCCCCCCTGGTCCCTACCGAACCCTTGGACCAGTGAGGGTCACACTTGTAGTGTCCCACCATTGGTCTCCTCCTCCAAAGGTGGAGTCTTAGGCGTGTCGTCTCTCCAGTCTGCACTGCCTTAATAACCGGGAATTCTGGGCTTCACCCGACGGAGCTTCCTTCTTCATTAAATTTTAGTTAATAATAACCTTTAACTCGCCCACCCCCCACCTCCCCCCCTCCCCCCCGAAGCCTCACCCCTATCCCACACTCAGATCTATCCAGCGTTCCATGGACCAGTCCAGCATTGGGGGCACTTGCATGCCCAATTTCTCACAGAACTCTTCTAATTCTCCCGGAAATCTTAATCTTGCAGCTCTCCCATCTTTGTTGCCTACCAGGCAGGCTGGGAATCCCCATGTGTATTTTATATTTTGATTCACCATCTGTTCCAATAGGGGTTTTAAATGTCGCCTCCTCGCCAGTGTACCTTTGGCCAGATCCGCAAAGACTTGGACCCTTGCCTCTTCAAACTGAAGTGGGGTATGTCCCTTAAGTTTGATCCAGATTTTTTCATAATCCTCATAAAATCTAAACCTCACAATTATGTCACGACTTCTCTCTGCCCGTCTAGTATCAAGCCTACCCACCCGGTACACCCGCTCAATTTTTGGGAAGTCTTCTCCGCCCGGTCCCATGAGTGGGCTGAAAATAGTCGCCACAGTCCTCCTCAAATCTTCTCCCCTATTTTCTGGGACCCCTCTGAGTCTCAAATTTTGTCTACGATCTCTGTTTTCTTGGTCTTCTAACCTGTAACATGTTTTTATCTGGTTTTGTTGGGTTGTTTTAAGTTGTTCTTTTAGTTCAGAGATCTCCCGCTCTTGTTTGTCCATCTTATCCTCGACCCCTTCCACTCTGGTCAGTAGGTTGCCTAGATCTGACCTTAACATGGTGATTTCAGCTTTAATTGATGTCTCAAGGGCTTTGAGCATTTCTGCCAGGTCGTTTTTCGAGGGTAGTTGTACCTCGTTCCCTATGTGCGTCAATTCTAGATGCCTCCAGTGTGTTTTCAGCTAGCACCTCTTCTCTAGAGTGGTCTGGGGTCAGGTCTTTCCTCTCATTTAGTTCCTTATTCTTTTTCTCTGCCATGTTTAATTTTTGGGACTCTTGATGGGAACTCCCCGGGCTCCCCCCTTTCACCATATATTGCTTAATTGTGCTTGTGCTTGCAGGAGTGCTGCCTGCAAGATTGTCTTTTGGGGTTTTCGGTGGGCCCCCCTTCCCGGTTTTAGATGCGTTCCGACTCATGCTTCTCTTCCTACTGTCCATACACTTGATTTTAGTCAGTGTATCCAATGTTGACAGTGATGGGCCAAGGTCCAGCTATCACCATTTAACTGACCAATAAAGTTGGGTTCAGAATGTAGGTACCAATGTGGTGGTGATCTAGTGTAGGCACCTGGAGTGAGCCTCAATGGGTCTAGGTTTGAAAACGTATCTCAGAATCCAGAAAATTTGTTTCCGGGATGTCTTCCGGCTTTACCCCCTTTTGTCCAAAAACACCCGTATTGCTATAATATAGGGTTCCTAGGTTCGCTTTACTGTGAGCTGGCCGGTGTCAGGCGTCCCCTACTTTAAATACGGAAATGGCGAGTAAATGGCCTGATAGACGGTTGTAGTGTGGTATTTATGCTCTAAATCCCGCCTCTTGGCCTTGTGCCTACAATATACCACCCTCCAGGCCGCTTAGGTGTTCAAAGTATGTGTTTCTGTGAATATTTACTGGGGAGTCGCTCATATCTATTTTCTCCCTCCCTGAGAGTCGCCGTGTCCACTTTCCCAGTGTTAAATTTTCCCCTAGGCTAGGGGAGAAGATATGAGGGGGTTGAATTAGTGTATTGGATTGGTTATCTATGTCCCAGCATTCCCTCCTATATGGATGCTGAGATACCTGTATATAGACTTACTAGCAACGTTAGACATGTCATGAGTGTTTTTACATTTCAGCGAAATCAGTCAACCCACTGTTCCACCACAGAGTGCCAGCTATTCAATTACAACCCCAAGTTACCGTGCTCTATTTATGTTATAATGAATTTGGAACAGTTCATGATGTGGAGAGTATATAATATATAACCAAGGTTCCCATCGTCCCTCTACCGGTTTACAGGCTCAAAAGAGATTACCACACACAGGCTACTTTACTAAGTTTTCCTCTTTACAGACCACCGACTTACTTCTCCAGGCTTGTTTCTAGTGCACTCTTACCTTTGGGGTTGTTAAACTTTATTGAATCTCTTACCACCACCACATGTACTTCTATCCCAGCGACCTGCTTTCTGTGGAAGAATCCAGTGTTGAGTTTACTTGCCGCTCTCAGGGCTATGCAGCTCCTGTCTTGTGTCTCTCACTGTAGCGTCCAGATCGATACCTGACTCATGAGCTGCCTCTCCGCGCAGGGAGGGGGGGCGGGGATCGGGGGAGGGGGAGCGGGGATCCCCGAGCGGGCGGCCGGAATTATCGCTCTGTCTTCTTTCCTCGGTTCTCCGCGCTGGAAGCAGGCTCCTCAGGCTCCCAGCACACACAACACCTCTCAGTTCTCCCGGAGCAGTGTCTCTCCCATACCCTCTCTGTTAGCTCCATCCAGCCATCCCGCCCTATAGAAGGGAGAGAGAGCCCGCCAGAGCGTCTGCGGGATGACATGCCTCCTTCTCTTCCCTTCCCGTCCGACGTCTCACGTCATGACACCCTCCCCCTCAACAATGTTCTTAACAATCTTGTGTTGATTGGAAAACCTAGTTATAATCCAAATTGGGTTGGTTTTGTTACTCTTGGATTCTGAGTTAAAAATTAGTGTATGTCTAGGTTTCAAGCATGCCCGTCTGAAAGCCCTCTTTAGACATTTTTTTAGAGTACCCACATGTCAGGAGTCTCTCTTTTAGCTTGTCAGCCTCTCTTTTAAATACAATGTCATCAGTACAGTTCCTCCTGACCCATAGGTACTGACTGTAGGGAATCGAACGGATCAGTGGTTGGGGGTGAAAGCTGGTGGCGTGTAGGATGGAATTTCCCGATGACAGTTTACGGTATAAGAAGCTAGTTAGTAAACCATCATGTTGCTTATGGATGGTCACATCCAAAAAAGTAATCTCCTGTTCATGGAATGTCATGGTGAAAGTAAGATTGAATGGATTGGTGTTTAATTCATGCACAAAGGTTTGGAGATTGTCCAAGGCGCCATCCTAAACTAACAAAATATCGTCTATGTACCAACGCCACATCACCACATTATCATTGTGGAGACGTGTGGATACAGACTGTTTTAACCAGCTTTCCCATTCCCCCAGGTACAGGTTTGCATAAGATGGGGCACAAGACGTCCCCATATCAACGTCACCGTTAAATGTAAAATAGTTGTAGTTTAAGATGAAATCTAGAGCATCAATCAGAAAAATGTCTTTTGTTATCACCCACACAGGCATCGCGTAACAACACCTGCCGAATACAGGCCAGTCCCCTATCATGAGGTATTGAGCTTGTCACAGACCTAGCCAGAACAGAGGCTGTTGGAGAGGACTGTATGCAAGCCTGTTGCCCACCGATTATGGGCCCTAGCATTTGGGGGAATGGTGCTCTCTGTGAGCTGTATGTCTGGGGACCCTGGGGTTGGTGTTACTTTGGATTCAGCTCCATGTCCCCCCAAAACACACAGACTCTGGAACCCGTTTTATGCCATATTAGAATGATAAGACTGAATTATACTGTTGGGACACATCCTGTGAGGAGATGCTAATGTCATCATCTCCACTCACCTGTCTGATGTCAGCTATAATGGGTTTAATGTAAATAAGTTTAGTCTAGGTTCTAAAGGTATTCAACTCATTGTTGTTTGTTCTAATTAACCCTGTGTTGATGTTTATGGTAATGTGTGTTAATTGAATGAGCTGATCACATTGTCCTCTATACAATGTAGGAGACGGGACGACTCCTATTGGAGCTCATGTTAATTAGGTTAATTAGGTTATGTTTGTATTGTTAATTGTAATTAGCTCCAGCTATTGTGTTTATATTCCTGTGTGAAGCTCGGTGACCACAAGTCTGGGCGAAAGTTCATGTCTCAGCCACCTAGGCTGTATAAAGGATGAGATAATTAGCTCATGTTAATTAGGTTAGCTTTGAGTCAGCCTGGTGTATAAATGTGTGTGATATCTCAAATAAAAAACAGTTCTGATGTACTCCAAGACTGGTGTTGTCTAGTTCTTGGGGTTCCTATGGCCAGATCCATTGGACTCGTGTTCCAGAACTTAGGAAGCGGTATATGACGGAAGCACTCAAGCGGAGTGTGGGGCGTTCCGTGACATTGGTGGCAAGCAGCGGGAAAGCTTCCTACAGTCTGGGACATCCAAACTTCCATCTGGATCCAAGGTCCAGATAGCAGGAGAGGAGAGGTACAGATACCAGCCGCCATGGATGAGGAATTCAGAAGGAGGTTGCGAGAGATGCAGATACAGCACAGAGGACCAGTATCGGAGCAGGTCCTGCTGGGATGGTGTGATTCTATTCGCTGCAAACTCTGGAAGGAAGCGCTAGCCCTTGAGCAGCGACACCAGGGAAAAGTTCTCCCTTCCATCGAGGAAAGGTACTGGTCGCAGTATGGACTGCGGGTGCGGTTTTTGGGAGAAAAACCACACAAGAAGCAGACAGCTGAATTAAGCAGGCTGGTCTGGGCAGAGATAAAGCTGGATGAGAGCTACAGAGCCCTCCGGTGGCATGTATCCCAAGCATGTCCCTGGATAGCGGATGACAGCCCAACGGAAGGCTTAAGCTACGGCGGCTTGGGACTGTTGTTTGTGAAGCTGACAGGGGACCCTAACTTTGGGAGTGATTTGGAGCGGCGGGTGGACGAAATCATGGATTTCAGAGAAGGGCTACTGAACATTTCGGAAATGCACTGGGCACAGGAAGATTTGGAGTTTCTGGCCGTTCAGGAATGGGAGCTAGAGATCGCCTACAGACGGCTGCTAGACATTGCTCAGTGCCAGGGCTGGGCTCCCTTTGCCTGGGACTATCAGGAAATACCAGCTGAAGATCTGGTAACTGAACAGAGGGTCCAAGACCTCTGTCCCACACTTTTACCAAATCCAGAGACTGGGGATTTAATAGACGTTTCTGTAGAGGAGGAACCACCTGGCAAACCCCCAGCAGAAGTGCTGGCAACCGGACAGAGGGTCCAAGACCTCTGCCCCACACCTGCAGCAATTGTGGAGGCTCAGGCTGAGAAGATGGCAATCACTTCCCAGCAGCAGATACAGGGGGAGAAGGGAGAGGAGGTGTGTGTTGTCCCTCCCCAACAGTTGGCCAGGGTGGAGGAAGTGGGCTTTCCTCCCCAGCAAAGATCCGTGTACCTGGGAGACAGTACCATCGACATGTCGTCCCAGCAGCCAGATGAGGGAATGGAAAAGGAAGCAGCCGGCTCACCTCCCCAATGGCAGCTACACAGTTTGGGAGTGGAGGAAGCCAGCCTCCTGCCCCAACAGTTAGCCGGAGCAGAGGATGCGGAGTCCCCAGCAGAAGTGCTGGCAACAGGGCAGAGTGCTACCAACCTCTTCCCAGCACCGGCAACAACTACAGAGTTCCAGGGAGGCGGGGCAGTCGGCCTCCCTCTCCAACAGTTAGCCGCAACAGATGGTGTGGGGTTTCCAGCAGAAGGGCTGGCAACAGGGCCGAGGACTGCTGGACTCTGCCCTCAACTAACAGAGGATGGATTTCCTGTGAAGGTGGATGGGACTTCAGTCTCCACCTGTATACTCCAGGGATGCTGGGCAGTGGGCCCAGATCCTCAACAGCATGACAGAGTGAGCCCAGACACCCTGTCCTCTCTCCAGCGGCAGAAAGGATTCCAGGGAGAAAGGCCAGTCCAGGCCTCTCCCCAGCGGCAGATATGTTCTCTGAGAGAGGCAGAGGTTGGCTGGGTGAGTAATGCTTTGTTTGGAACAATTTATTTGGGGTACTGTGTGGGTACAGGCAGTAGAGGACTGGAGCTGTTTACTAACTTCGGAGTCAACCCGTCTGGGGTCACCTCCTGTATTAGTCTCCTGCCGAAAGGGGAGAAATGTCACAGACCTAGCCAGAACAGAGGCTGTTGGAGAGGACTGTATGCAAGCCTGTTGCCCACCGATTATGGGCCCTAGCATTTGGGGGAATGGTGCTCTCTGTGAGCTGTATGTCTGGGGACCCTGGGGTTGGTGTTACTTTGGATTCAGCTCCATGTCCCCCCAAAACACACAGACTCTGGAACCCGTTATATGCCATATTAGAATGATAAGACTGAATTATACTGTTGGGACACATCCTGTCATCATCTCCACTCACCTGTCTGATGTCAGCTATAATGGGTTTAATGTAAATAAGTTTAGTCTAGGTTCTAAAGGTATTCAACTCATTGTTGTTTGTTCTAATTAACCCTGTGTTGATGTTTATGGTAATGTGTGTTAATTGAATGAGCTGATCACATTGTCCTCTATACAATGTAGGAGACGGGACGACTCCTATTGGAGCTCATGTTAATTAGGTTAATTAGGTTATGTTTGTATTGTTAATTGTAATTAGCTCCAGCTATTGTGTTTATATTCCTGTGTGAAGCTCGGTGACCACAAGTCTGGGCGAAAGGTCATGTCTCAGCCACCTAGGCTGTATAAAGGATGAGATAATTAGCTCATGTTAATTAGGTTAGCTTTGAGTCAGCCTGGTGTATAAATGTGTGTGATATCTCAAATAAAAAACAGTTCTGATGTACTCCAAGACTGGTGTTGTCTAGTTCTTGGGGTTCCTATGGCCAGATCCATTGGACTCGTGTTCCAGAACTTAGGAAGCGGTATATGACGGAAGCACTCAAGTGGAGTGTGGGGCGTTCCGTGACAGAGCTGTACAATACTTCAACATCCAGGGCCACCAATAATGATTTTGGTGGAACATGGATGTTGTCTATGATCTGCAGAAGATGCATAGTATCTTTTACGTAGCTGGGTATACTTAGCACGTATGGTCGCAGATATTCATCTATGTATTGGCTCAATTTCTCGGTAAGGGAACCGTTGCCCGAAATAATTGGCCAGCCTGATGGTTTAAGTATATCTTTATGTAATTTTGGTAAAGCATAAATGGTTGGGGTGCGGGGTAAGATGGTTCTAACAAAGTCATAGTCTGATTTAGTGAGCACATTGGCGGCATATGATTCATCCAAGAGTCTGTAAAATTCCTTGTTGAACTTTTCAATCTTATTGGATGAGATCCTACAGTACCATTGTTGATTGGACAATATTTTGTTGCAAATCGCAACATACTGGTCATTGTCCAATATAACAATGTTTCCCCCCTTATCAGAAAGTTTTATAGTGATGGAGGGATTGGAGGCCAGTGTTTTTAGAGCTTTGCCTTCTTTTGGGGTGAGATTATGTTGTTGCTTTGAAGTGATGTTAATTTTATGGATTTCACTGCATGTCAATCGGACGAAGGCCAGTACGTTGGAGTTTGTTTGTAATGCGGGAAATTTGTCTTATTTTTTCTTAAAGGATTTGGTAGGGAGTTGAGGAAGATCCGATTTATCAAATCGGCCGAGCAATTGCTCAAGGTCGATCTGGTCAATCAAATCTGGGAGTTCATTGTCATCCAATAGTGATATTAGATTATCCAATGCCTGAAGTTCTTGTGATTTAAAGTTGGGTTGTTTGGGTGTCTGTTTGGAATATAATTGTTTCAGGATAAGCTTGCGTGCAAACAATTGAATATCCTTTGTCACTTCAAACTTGTTTAGATCTTGGTCCGGGCAAAAGCTTAGACCGCGAGCCAAGACAGAAAGCTCAGCCTCATTTAAAGTATAAGAAGAAAGATTCACCACATTGAGATTGTGCTTATTCTCTACTGGAGGAAATGTTACATGGGAATCAGAATGGTTTAAATTGTGGAGTTGTCGGTTGGACTTACTAAAAAATTATCTGGTAATGTTCTAGGCGGTTGGATCCCACTACTTGTGTGTTCCATTTGGACAGTGTTGGGCTCCAAGGACGCAAATGGAGCAGACCCAGCACCGCCTGTTTTACCTGTCACCACGTGAGGACTGGGGAGATCGGTCGTTGCGTGAGAATCGGTAATACGCTTTTTGGGATTCTTTTTGTGTGACCCATTCTCCTGGGAGTTCCTTTTAGTCTTTTGTGATGATTTCTGTCTAAACGATCCCTTAGATGAAACAGAAGACATAGATGAGGCCTCAGACATAGCATCGGCATTTTTAACATAGCGATTTTTGCTTTTATTTGTTGTCACATTTTTCCAATTATATGCCCTAGATTCCTGAAAGGTCAAAAATAGAAAAAGGAGGTTCCCCTAAGTGGATTTTCCCAGCACTTGCACATAAATTGAATATGTAGAAAAGTACAAAATAATATAAAGAATAAAAGAATATTTTTTATTTAGTTTAAACTTTCTTTATTGTTGTCCATCACATCTCAACAAATACAGTACAATACAAATTCGTTGGTGACAGATTTTTCTCATATCAACATTTAGCAATAACCTGCATATTTGTATTTAACATTGTTAGGTTCAACTTTAAATAAGTTGCTTTAAGTTTATATTGCTTTGTCAAATTTAAGCTCTTATTAAAGAAATAGACACAGAAACAGAGTATCTGTATATCAATCTACGAGCCCTGGTGTCCCGTATTCATCTGAACTGTCTTGGTTTATTGAATATATTTATATGATTAGTTACAATAAACGCAAGTATCAAAGTGCAACATAATTAACGCAGTTTCGACAGATAATGATTGTATCAGCAGTCAAAGGTTACAATAAAAACAGTTTCATCGAGAATAATGTATCAGCAGACGAAGGTTAATTTCATAACAGCTGCAAAGCAGGCATTTCAACAGACTATTTTACACGTAGGCATTAAATTTAAGTAAGAACTCTGAATCAAATCCGTAACCCTATCAATTTCCCCCTTTGACATCATCCTCTCCTTCCCCCTGGGTCCTCATGAATAAGTTCTAGTCAGTTTTCCCCAGAGTGCTTTCCCTGACCGCGAGTTGTCAGAGGGGTAAAACCCATCCCCCTAGGTATTACTAACATCTTAAATTCAAGAAGAGGAGTTTTGTAGGAGTAGGGTGATGTCAATACACATTTATCAGTATGCCCTGTCTATTCTCCTAATTTTCCTATTTATTTTCCTATATACACATATATTTGTGATTGTAAGTGAAATTAATATTGAAATAATAATAATAACCATTGGACTTAACAACCAGTGAAAGGTATTGGTCGCTGTAGAAGACATTCCACTAAATATATCCCACCAATGTGGTGCAGTATCCTGTTGTATCTGTGATGAAAGATGCACTAGTCTTCCTTTGTCAATTATTGCAGATACGAGGTTATTCTGTAGGGTATGTTCTAGTGTTTCTATGTGTCGTCTTAACAACTCTGATTGTTCCAAAACCTGTTTTAGTGGATCTAAAGAAATTATAAAGGGTGTAGTGTCAGTGAGATTATGTACCTCATAGACTGAAGAGAATACCTTATCGGCGTCTAATTCAAAAAGATATGTGTCATTTTTGCTCACATAATACGATTATTGTTTGTAATGATACAAATATGTTGGGGTCCTATTTCCATGAATCTATTGTTCACATTTATTGGTGTTCTTTGCATTTTGCATATGCTAGTTTTGTATTTTAACAAGCAAGGTTCATATACTGGGGAACTTCTGCCACATACCATTCCCTTATTAGTTCCTTCACATAGAGTTAAATCATGGGTTCTGTTTCCTTTATCTACATATTTCCCATATATTTCTAGATACTAAAACTCGTCTTTAATTACTAGTGGCATGACCACTATTTTACACATTTCCATTACATCTTCTACCCGGTATGCTTCAAACCTTCCTACACACCATTTATCCTCACATTCTACCTTATCCCCTTTTACTTGGAACCATACACCATCGTCAGTTAGACCTTTAAAATATTTCATCCAGGTATGATAATTTCCCAACTGTAGTTCAGTTCTGGCCCTATTTATTTGTTTATGATAGGACAAGAGGTTAAAAGAGCACTGTGTGAAATTTACAAACTGTTGACTTTGATTCCACAGCTGGAGCTCTGCTCCTATAGTGTGATTTATTAACCCTCCCAAAAATTGTAATAGGGGTATTTCTTACAGTTGGGTTTCAAAAGCTGTGGGTAGCCATTTACTTGTAATTACCAGACTATCGGCTATGTGTCCTCCTGCATGTTTCCATCTATTAGTAAAGTGTCATACCATGCTCATCAGTACCTACATTTTGGAATTTCAGGAAAAGTTACATTAAATTTGACTTTTGTCTTTTGTTGTGATACTGATACATTGATACAAGTGTGGGGCACGGGTGTTAATATGGAAGATTCAAATGTGGAAACTACTTCTTCCTCCATCTGTATGCGAAACCCATAGGACTGTGCATTCCAATACCACCCGTCCGTTCTGTTTTCTCTCCACCAGGAGGCACAGAGAAAGGTGCTTGATTGATTAACGGTAATATCTGCTAGATTGAACATCCCTTCTGATATATTTCCTCCCTCTGCTTTATGGACTAATATTTGGTACATTTGTCCTACCACCCGTTCCCGTGCTTGTTTCCACGTCTGTGAAAGGGATATTTTATGGCACCTATGATTTTTACTGTTATTGAAAGGAAAGCGCATATTGTCATTCCACTGGAAAGTTATAGTTACTTCTGAGAGTGGGTCTGCCTGTATCCATGCAATACCTACATCTATATGAAATGGTCGCCTGTGTCCTTTAACAGTGTAATTACCTACATCATAATACTTATTCATCTCATATCCTGAATCATTTGCTACTTTAGGATCATCTATAACCCATTTGAAAATTTGCTGTTTCCTCTACCTCAATGACATTAATACCAGGAGTCCATGCATGTATTTGTAAAACAACAACTTTCAACAGAAAATATGTAAGTAGATATTTCATCATGTTGTTTTCTCGGGTTGTTTCTTGCAGTGTGATGCGTGTTTCCAGGTAGGTTTTCCTTCCAGCTTTACTGAAGTGGCTGTGGTAAGAAGCACTTGATAAGGACCTTCAAACCTTGGCTCCAATGTCTTTCTGGTGTGTTTCTTTACATATACATAATCCCCTGGTAGCAGAGTATGTGTACCTGCTATTGAATTAGGGTCTGGAAGAGAAGAATACCCACTTTTGTGGATCTTAGTTAGACGTTGTTGTAATTGTATTACATATGCAGTCAAACTATCACATTGCAATTGCATACTCTGTGGAAAGCATAGACCTAATCTAGGTGCACTACCAAAAAGTATTTCATATGGGGATAATCCTGTTTTTCCTGTTGGAGTGTACCTTATAGAGAATAAAACCAAAAGCAGACATTCAGGCCATGGCTTGTTTAACCCTTGCATTGCCTTTTGTATTTTTAACTTTATTGTCCCATTTACTCTTTCCACTGATCCCGAACTCTGTGGGTGGTAAGGGGTGTGAAAACTTTGTTGAACCCCTAACATGGTCATTACATTCTGCATGATCTCTCCTGTAAAGTGTGTTCCTCTATCTGATTCTATGGTTTCAGGAAGACCAAACCTAGGTATTAACTCAGTGATCAGTTTCTTAGCTGTGGCTTTTGCTGTAGCTGTTTTTACTGGATAACTTTCAGGACAACCTGAGAATAAATCGATACACACGAGGACAAATTCAAAGGGGCCACTCTTGGGCATTTGTATGTAGTCAATTTGCAGTCTCTGAAAGGGGTATTGGGCCCGAACCTGGTGTTTCCGTGGGGTTTTTACTCTCTGTCCTGGGTTATTCAGGAGACAGATTTGGCAGGCTGCACAGTAGTTTCTTGCAGTACTACTGAATCCAGGGGCGAGCCATCCTTGGTTCACAATCCTATACATGGAATTGGAACTAACATGTGTGGGTAGGTGAACTGCTGCTGCCATTGCTGGGTACAGAGAGGCAGGCAGGCATATTTTGCCCCCTTCCCTCCATACATTGTCAAGGTCTGGTGCTGCTCCCATTCTGACCCACTTATCTTTCTCGCTCTCTCCTGCTTGCTCCTGTAATTTACTCAGCTGCTGCCATGTTGGTTCTGGGATACTCACCTCTACTGCTGCTAAGGTCTCAGAGCTTCCTTCCCCTAGAGCTGCCTGTTTTGCAGTCAAATCTGCAAATGCATTTCCTTTTGCCTCAATTGTTTTTGCGCTCGTGTGTGCCGCTATCTTCATAATGGCCACTCCTTTAACCTTTTGAAGATTGTTCTAAAGCTTTTAATTCTGCTTCTTGTGCTGACATGTGGGCTGGTAAGGGCTATGCTTAAATCACCTGTGTATCAGTCACTATGGCATACCCTGTGTGTGTGATATTTACCCTTGTCATCAGCAAACCTGCTGCCATCTATATACAAAGTGTGCTCAGCATTTAAAATCAGTGTATCTGTAACATGTGGGAATCCCATTGTCTCCTGTTCCATGAGCTGAAAACAATCATGTTCATTTACTTCTTTAAACAAAAGAGTGTCAGGTACCTCATTTCCTTTCTCACTAGTACTATTATTCCCCCTTGCCAAATCTGATGACTGAAGAGGCAAAAAGGTGGCCAAATTTAAAGTTGTACAGCGCTGAAAAGTGACATTTGGAGGTAAAAGTAAAGTACACTGTAACCTTAATTGCCTAGCCATTGAAATGTGTTTGGGCTGAACTTGAGACAAGATTGCATGTATGTCATGTGTGGTGTGCACTACAACTGGATTGTCTAGAACAATCCCTGATGACTTATCTATTATAATTGACACTGCTGCTACCGCCCGTACACAAGACGGTGAACCTCTAGATACTGGATCTAATGCTGCTGAAAAGTAAGCGACTGGTCTTTGTTTTACATGTGCCTGTGTCAGAACACCTGTGGCGTGTCCAGTGATCTCAGCAATGTACAGATTAAATGTCTTAGTACAATCTAAAGTGATAAACGACTCATAAGCTACTTCTGTAAGCATATACGGTACAATTTTCAAACAATCGTATAATGGCTGCATCAAAGCGCTAGCGTGTGGTATCCATTGTCTACAATATAACACAATACCTAAAGACATACGCAATTGTTTGAAATTCCGTGGGGGTAACATTCCCTTTATCACTTGAACCCTCTCCTCAGTGAGATGTCTTGTACCCTGTGATATACAATGTCCCAAAAAGATAACTTTTTCCTGACACATTGGTAATTTGTTCCTATTAACCTTGCAACCCTTTTCTGCTAGAAATCCCAACAAATTAAGGGTGGTATCCAAACAAGTTTCCTTGTCCGGGCAGCATAACAATAAATCATCCACATATTGTAGCAATACACAAGAATCTGATGGTACCCATTCTCCCAAGAAGTACTGGATATAACTTGTGTGGTTTACGTTCTATGTCAGTATATGGGGGTGGGATGGTTGAACTAAGATTATTTAAAATTTCAACATTTTTTGTTCTTCTATCTTTCATATCCCAACGATCACAATCTGGATTATACTTCCACCCCCCCCTTCTTTCGCTCTATTTGAAACCTTAATTAAGCATTGAACCTGACGCATCCATTGCTTCTCTAACACCTCTCCTTGTCTGTCCATTTTTATTTCACTTCATACATCCGGGTCTAAACCCGCTGCTCCTTTCACCTTAAATTTACAAAGGACATCCTTTAAGTCCCGCTCTTCATCTTCCCCACAGATGTTTGTAATTATCTGTGGCACCGTGTAATGTGCTACAATTCCCTGACGGGGTTTTGTGTTCCTCTGGCCCATTCTGACAGTCCAGCCTAGGTAGCGTGTGGGACACTTAGTGTACAATATAAAACACTTAACCAAGTTACACTAGTTCCTCGTTGCCTTTTCCTCCTAGGATGCCAGAATACTAAAAACCTCTCCTATATGAGATTCTTGAAACCGAATTACTTTATATGCTAGCCAACTGACAAAATTTTATGATCAGACTGACGGCTACAACATATATAAGCATTCCTTAAAGTGACCAGGTATCCGACTAGATCTCCAGGCTTTATGGAGACCTCATTACCCTCCCCGTATCTAGGGTCCCTCTTATACACTCTTATCCCTGTTTTTTTTTTTGGAGCAGACAGGGCTTATACTTTCAACCCGTCTATGGTTTATGAACTAAATTGAATATCAACTTAAGCGGCAGACCCCCAAAGTCCTCTTGCGAGGTTAAGGGCGCATTCCACTGCTCATTGGGATGATATTCTTTCAATCCATACCAACCTAGGCAAGGCTCGTTCACTTTCTCAACAAGACAGACAGACAATAAAACAACAAATAATGCCAGCAATATAAACCACAATATGCAGTAATTCTAGACTCACCACTACAGAGGCTGGTGTTTTAAAACCAGGAGAACCATAACTGACAGAACGGATAGGCACAAATCAGGGGAGCACAGAATATAAGAAAAATAAAGCTTTTTCTTACCTGCGCAGGTTTTTCAATCTGTGGTTCCCGGAATGCCTGTCCTTTTGTTCCGTCAGCGTAGCTCAGCCACCTCTTGTAGTATCTTGGTGTGTCCCTGCTTATTCGGGCGCCAAAAATGTTAGGTTCAACTTTAAATAAGTTGCTTTAAGTTTATATTGCTTTGTCAAATTTAAGCTCTTATTAAAGAAATAGACACAGAAACAGAGTATCTGTATATCAATCTACGAGCCCTGGTGTCCCGTATTCATCTGAACTGTCTTGGTTTATTGAATATATTTATATGATTAGTTACAATAAATGCAAGTATCAAAGTGCAACATAATAAACGCAGTTTCGACAGATAATGATTGTATCAGCAGTCAAAGGTTACAATAAAAACAGTTTCATCGGGAATAATGTATCAGCAGACGAAGGTTAATTTCATAACAGCTGCAAAGCAGGCATTTCAACAGACTATTTTACACGTAGGCATTAAATTTAAGTAAGAACTCTGAATCAAATCCGTAACCCTATCAACATAAGAAAAAAAGGGGATGGGAAGAAATGACAAGGGGAAAAAGAAGAGAGGGGAGGTGGATATTCTAGGGCTGTGATAAGATATCTGTTGAGACCGTGAGAATTAGTGTCTTCAGTGGTACCAGTATATGCTATATTGAGGTTTACAGGTCCTCGGGGGCGGAAACCAGCTGTCGCCTCCACCCACCGCAGACCCCACAGCCTGAGCTATAGTGATCTCCCAGACCGGGGAGAGGTAAGCCGCGGCTAGTCTGAGCCGCCACTGTCCGGTGTGCCCGCCGGAGGAGGGGGGCATAAGGCCTCCATCTGTCCTCCCCCGGCGCACCCCCGGGACCACGGTCTCGTCCCCGCCCACACGCCCCCCCCGGTCAGGAGAGCATCTCCTTCTCGACTTTATCTGGTAAGTTGTATTAGTTGCTAACACTCTGTGCAATCAACAAACAGTGCCATTACTAACATCACTTGATAGAATAGGAAGAGTAGAGGTAAAAAGGGCAGAAAGTAGAAAAGGGGGGGGGGTAAGGAGAAGAGTAGGTGGATCTCTGATCATCCACTCCCGACTATCCGGCCCCAGGCAGCCTTCTAGTTCTGGCAAAGACACATGAATCCATATGCAATCTATATTCAGTCCTTGGGAGAAACCGAGGCGGGGGCTATTTAGGGTGGGCACTGTGACCCAAATTGGGGTCCGCTAATTTAAGTAGGGACATGTCCAGGCTAGAGGGTACATAAGAAGTATCTTGAAAGTGTTCTTGCCATATTGACCATATGGCTGTGTGCTTTACTGTAGTGTTTTTGCCCACTGCCACCCATTCCTCTGCTTCCCTTATTGCATTAACCCTGCGTATCCACTCCTCTTTGCTCGGTATCTGCTCTTTCTTCCAGAAGATAGGCAGTAGATGTTTAGCGGCGATAAGCAAGTGAGGTAGTGCGCTTTATTTGTAGCGACTAACTGGTACAGGAGGGATATGCAGGAGGAAATGTTCTGGGGAGAAGGGGATCTCTATCCCGAGAATATCTTTAATCTGGTCCTTAATCATCTGCCAATACGTCGTTATTCATGGGCACTCCCACCACAAGTGTAGGAGGGTGCCTCGGCCTCCGCATCCCCGCCAACACCGATCTGAACTAGCAGGGTAAATCCGTGCCATGTCAGATGTCTCCTGCATCTTAGAGTCCATCGAGCTGGAGTGTGTGAATTGGTACATACATGTTAGTTGAGACTTGGAAAACTCCTTCCCAAGGTCTTTCTCCCAGGCTCTTATATAAGTAGGTTTAGAGGCCGAGGCCGAGGACCCCAGTAATTGATAAAGTTCGGAAATCATGTGCGGGACCGGATCTTCCAATATAAACATTCCCTCAAAAGGCGAGAGTGTTGAGATATCTCTAATAGAGTTGCCATGTACTGCAAAAAAGTGGTGCAATTGTCTGTACTTCCAGAAATTAAGGTGTGGGCTGCCTGGCCTATTTCCCAGAGACTCAAAGGGCAGAAGTCTCCCATCTCTCAGTAGTTTGCCACAGCTGGCGTTCTTGTCGTCTACCCAGGCTTCAAAAAAGCCTGCACGTTCCCCCGGTGTGAACCAGAGGAATCCGCCCAATGGAGCCAACGGGGACACAGGGGGGGCTAAATTCAGCCTTCTGTTTACTCTATCTCACATGTCAAGCATGGATATCGTTAGTGGGGACGTAGATTCTGATAATCCCCTTTGGTCCCGTGAAAGCCACAGGGCGTAGAACAAGTTTCTGCCCGCCATATATTTTTCCATGGACACCCATAGTTTGGAATGTCCATGGAAGTGCCAATTCAGAGTTCTCTGTAGGGCAATAGCCTGGCAATATCGCTGTAAGTCCGGGACTCCCAGCCCTCCATATTGTTTAGAACGTCTCAGCACCCTCATAGCAATCCGCGGTTTCTTCGAGTTCCAAATGAAGGTGGTGATCAAGTTGGAAACTTGTTTAAAAAAAGTTTTGGGCAGGTGTATGGGAAGCATATGCATATAAAACAGAATTCTGGGGAGTACGTTCATTTTTATTATATTCGTCCTGCCTATCCATGTAAAAGCTATCTTCGTCCAACGTATTAAGTCTTGTTTAATTTCTGTCAAGAGTCTGGGGAAGTTTGTGGTATATAGAGTATCAAAGCTATCCGTCAGTTGTATGCCTAGGTAGCGTAGGGAAGAGTTAGTCCACGTGAAGGGGAATGCCGCTTTTAAGCTATTTGTTATGGGGGTAGACAGATTAACAGGTAGAATTTCCGATTTATTATAGTTGATTTTAAAATTAGAAAGTGTACCAAAGTTTTTGAGTTCCCGCATTAGGACCGGCAGCGAGATCAGGGGATTAGTTAGGTGAAACAGAACATCATCTGCGTAGGCTGAGAGTTTGTGCTCCACAGCGTCTACAGTCAGCCCTGTAATATCTGTGTTTGCTCTCACTCTACGTAGCAGTGGTTCTAAGGCCAGGGCGAAGAGGAGGGGGGAGAGTGGGCACCCCTGTCTCGTGCCGTTCCCGATCGGGAACTTGGATGAGAGAATCCCATTAACCTTAACCTGTGCACTAGGTTCCGACTAAAGGGCTAGTATCCAGGCTAGCATATTTGGGCCCAACCCCATTGAGGCTAAGACCTCTCTGAGATAGGACCAATCTATGCGATCGAACGCCTTCTCGGCATCGGTGGAGAGTATTAGGTAAGGGGGGATACTTCTTTAGTTTTAGCCCAATGTATAAGTTGAATCGCACGGATTGAGTTATCTCGAGCTTCGCGCCCTACAATGAAGCCCGTCTGGTCTGGGTGAACTATAAGGGGGACAAGGTTTTTCAGTCGGTTTGCTAGGATTTTCGCCAGGATTTTTACGTCCGTATTCAGTAAGGAAATGGGGCGGTAACTCTGTGGGACAGTTGGGTCTTTGCCCTCTTTCGGTATAACCGAGATGTGTGCTAAAAGGGCCTCAGATGGGATTCTGCATCCCTTTACAAGGGAATTGAAATACTTACACATGTGGTTCGTAAGGAGCGGGGAGAATTTGGCATAATATGCTATAGTAAGCCCATCAGGACCTGGGCTTTTCCCGTTGGGTAAAGATTTGATGGTGGACTCAAGTTCAGTGGTAGTGATGGGGGATTCTAAGTCAGCTAGTTGGTCTTCAGTCAGGGAGGGCAGTCCGCTAGTGGATAAGTAGTCTCGAATTTTGGTCAGTCTGTTTTCTTTAGCTTCTTGGGTAAGTGTTTGCATCTAAGTTGTAGAGTTCAGCGTAGTAGTCACAGAACCCCTCTCCTATCTTGGAGGAGTGGAATGTCATATCACTTGTAGAGGAGCGAAGTTTGTGTATTTGCATTTGGGCCCGTTTTGCACGAAGTGCTCTTACGAGCATGCGTCCGCACTTGTTACCATTCTCGTAGTATCGGTGGGATAGATGTCGCAGTTGTTTACGCGCCTGTCGTTCTAACAGCCGTGAGAATATGTCTCTGAGTTCCGTTAGTTCTCGTAGGGCTTCTGAGGAACCCCCCGCTTTGTGTTTAAGTTCCGCCTGCTGAAGTGCATTTAGAACTCTATTATAGTCAGCTTGCCGTTCTCTCTTTAATCTCGAACCCTGTGCAATAAGCTCGCCTCGCACAACGGCCTTGTGACATTCCCATATTGTACCCTCACTCAAATCTCCTAAAGTGTTCTCTCGAAAATAGTTTTTTATCGTGTCTGAGACCTGGGCTTTCACTACGGGGTCATCTAATAAGTATTCGTTGAGGCGCCAGTTCCACGCTTTCCGGGAGCCTGTTGGAATGATAAAAGAGGCCTGAACCGGGGCATAGTCTGAAATGGTTATGTTTCCTATGGAAGCGCTTTGAAGGAGCTCCAAAGTCGGGCGGTTGAAATAGATCAAATCTATACGTGTGTAGACATTATGTACCACTGAATAGTAACTGTAGTCCCTCTCTGTGGGGTGTAGGGCTCTCCAGCAGTCCACTAGGCCCACCATCTCAAGGGATTTTCGAAAGTGCCTAAGGAATGCGTGTGAGTGGGAGGGCCTGCTGTGTGAAGTGTCACCACCTAAAACTAGGGACCCCTCTCTGAACTCCTCTAGTTGCTCTATGATTGAATCAAGGAAGGTCAATTGATTTGAATTGGGGGAGTAGATATTGGCGAGGGTGTATTTAGCACCTGCAATGGTCCCTTTCAGGAAGATGTATCGTCCCAGGGGGTCAATCTTGGCGTCTGAGTATTGGAAGGGACAGTTTTTGTGGATAGCTATGGAGGTGCCTCTGGACTTGTTGACCGGGGAGGTACTATGGTGCCACTGACTATAGATGTGTGTCGGTAGTTTAGGTATGGAATGGTGTGTGAAGTGCGTTTCCTGTAGGAAAACTATCTGCGCCCTGAGTTTTTTCAGTTCCCACCACAGCTTGCTCCGCTTACAGGGTGAGCAAAGACCACGGACATTATAAGAGAATACCTTAACCGTTGTCATTGAAGAATGGTGTTGTAGGTTGGCTGCGGTCCCGCTGGCGGAGTCCGGAGCGGGCGACGGCAACCGAATAGATCCTGTTAGGGAAGAGGAGAGCAAGAAAGAGGCCAGGGAGGGAAGAGAGAATAGAGGAGGAAAGTGAAAAGACAAAATTAAAACAAGCATTAACGTCAGCATAACCATATGCAACATTCAAATGTAAAGAGAACCTAACAATGGTTCTGTATAGGCACAGACTGGGCCCAATGTGCCCCCTTTCTTCAGGGGACCCATTTTGTCCAGGTCTGGTATCTCAAATGGGATTAATACCCGAACATGGGCAGCCTACTGGGGGAACGTGGGCCGACATGAAGGGGAGAAGGGAGAGAGGGTCCGCCCCGCTCTCGCCTCATAAATGCTGCTTTGTGACCCGTTGATCGGGGGGGTGTAAATGGCCCGTTGATCGGGGGAGTTAGGGGGGTTTGTATAATTGGGGAAGTCTTGGGGAGGGCAAAACTAGCAGCTAAGGTGGTCTGGAAACAACCTCCAACTGTGTCTCTCCAGGATGCGGGTGAGAGCCTTGTCCAGCTATATGTAGTCAGAGTTCGTTATCGGAACCAAGTCAGACCAGGCCCAGCAACAATCAAACTATAAAGGAAGTTCCAGATCTGTGAATGATCTGATAATAAAGAGTGCCTCCGAAACAGGGGAGTAAGGACTCAATTCGGGATCTTAGTGTTACCATCAGTCTCTTAGTGTAGTGGGGCCAGGGGAAGCATCTGACTCTTGCTGGTGGCGACTGCGTCTTCGGCCTCGGCGTTGAGGCATCTGCGTCTAGGGCTGGGGGAGTTCAATGTTTGGAAAGTTCATCATCGCATGGTCCCCTCGCCAGTCCGGAAAGTCAACTTTACCAAGTCCCAGGGCAGAGAGAAAGTGTGGGAGGTCATCTCTGGTGCGCAGGGTGGCTGAACGTCCATCTTTAAAGGCTTGTAAGTAGAAGGGAAAGCCCCAGCGGTACGTGAGGTCAGCCTCTTGGAGAGCCAGCAAGACAGGTTTTAGGGCTCGACGTTGCATTAGCGTGCGTCTGGAAATGTCCTGGAAGAAACAGAGGTGGGCGCCATCGAAATCAAAATAAGGTCTGTTGCACATTTTTTGCATTATTCGTTCTTTAAGAGTATATTTATGCAACTTGCATATTATGTCTCGTGGGTTGTCAGCATCTTGGGATGGTGGTCGCAGGGCTCGGTGGGCGCGGTCAATCTCAATGGGTTCTGTGTCTGGTAAGTCCAGGATTTCCCTGAATATGCCTTGCAGGGAAGGGATAATATCCCTGGGGGCTGTTGCTTCTGGCATACCTCGGATACGGATGTTTGCCCTTCTGCTGCGATTTTCAAAGTCGTCATGTTGTGACAATAGTAAGTCCAGCTTTTGATCTTGGGCTGTAATGCTGACATGGTGGGAAGAGCCTCATCTAGCCTTTGCTCTATAGCTTCCACTCTGTTGCCCAGGTGTGTGGTGTCCTCCTTGAGTTGTGCTATATCCTCTGTGAATGCCTTTTCCACCCTGGCTGTGAATCTTTCCAAATCCTCTCTAGTGGGGAGGGACCAGATGTGCTTTTTAATGTCCCCTTCCTCTATAAGGTCAGCAATGTCCGATCCCCCTGCCCTGGACACAGTGGATCCCGGGGATGTCGGGGGTACAGAGTCACTCACCGATCCGGATGATGGCTGTGGGGATAGCGCGGGTGGCATGGTTTGCTTCTGTGCCGGCGCATGCTGTTTCCCCGTCTTACTGACCTGCGCCATCTTAGATTTTTCCAGGGCCTTGCCGCGGGTCCCGGAAAAGTATGAATCTAGCTGCCCCCGTTGAGCGTCCTCTGTCCCGGAGTTGTGGGCTGTATTCCGCCGCCGTTGTGACATGTCCTGGGCCGTGTCAGGGCCCAGGATCGTGGGTATGCTGCTGGATAAGTAGCGGCGGGAGCGGAGCACGGACCAGACACGTCCTCACAGCTCCATGTTCAGGACACGCCCCCGAATATTTTTTATTTAATAAAGAATTGCATTTTCTAAAAACATTGTGGATATCATAAGTAGCAAAAACATATTACATGGTTGGCATAGTTTACATCAATCAGTAAACAATGATATTGTATACAGAGAAACTCTTTTCAAGCCCAACGCGTTTCAGGGTACTTAAAGCGGGGTTCCACCCAAATTTTGAACACTATCTGTATGTATTCTCTTCTTTGCCTAGATGCTGACATGCTGTTTAAAAAAATTTAAATCGCCGTAATTACCTTTTATTTTTCTATTCTTCTTTGCACTTCCTGGTTCTCCTCCCGTGGGAGTAGGCGTGTTTCTAGCCTCTCCCAGACTCCTGGGAGCTAGTCTCAGGCTTCCCAGGATGCCACTGAGCATGTGCGGGAACGAGCGGTGAATGCTGGGAGCACAGCATTCACCACATCCAGGAAATAAATGCTTGTGGGCTTCAAATGCCCACAATGAAGATGGAAACCGCCTGCAGTGAATAATATAAGTTATTCTTTCTGACGAAATCTGACACAGGCAGACATATTACACACAATATGTGAGTATGTAATGCTGAGAAGAAAAGTTTGTGAATGAACTCAAAAAAAAAAAAAAAACAATAGATAGGTGGACCCCCGCTTTAATATTTCAGTCCTTCTTCAGGGGCATAATTGAAAAGAGGGATTCATCTGAAAATGTTTCATTGGTTACTCTGAGGAAAGCTTTAAAAACCACATGAAAAAGCAAGATGTACTGGGAGGGATGGTGAGCAGGTGTATTTTTGTGGGTACAGATGCTGCTCCTTGATGATTATGGTTTTAGCTAGATATTGATAGACAACAAGTCTCCACAAGGAGGTACATAGTTTCACCTACCACCGCCCAACCCGGATGCGATATACTGGGGCCGAGAGAGGCAACCCTTGATTTATTTGTTTGCAAATTCGGCTGACCACGCATCCCAGCATCCGGCAGGTAGAGCGCCTAGTTTCCTGAAAGGCAGTTTTGTCTCTATGAAACTTTTTGTCCTTTTTGATCAAAATTTCCCTGTTATAGTGTTCCAAGTACTCATTAAGGTCCTTGTCATATTGATCATATAATGCATGACCCTAAAAAGAAAATTAGTTGCTTATTTAGAGGTTCCAACTCTTTTTCTATATCAGTCAACTTTCGTTGATATTCGTCTATTAAAAGTGACATCATACCCTTGGAGCATTTCGAAAGATTTTTCTCCCACTCAGTTTTAAAAGTGGTGCTCATATCATCCAGGGTAGGAAAAATTTGAATGCGTAACCCAAAGGGGTTCATTTCATTTCTAATATATTGTTTAAAAGAGTGGATGTGCCAATGATGCTGTCTTCCTCCACAAGGTCATCGTCACTACCCCCACTTAATGTAGGGTTGATGGGGTGTGCACTAAAGCAATGTTGCCAACAGTAAGCTGACTGAAACGTCACAATTCCTTTACTCAGATCCAACACTTGATTAAGTGTTTGTAACTATGGTATTCTGAGAATTATTGAAAACTTGAAGGAACTCAAGACATCAAAGCATAAAAGTTATTGGTTCTTGGAGATGGCTCCACACAGCTCACACATAGGTCATAGGCAACAAACAGAAAAACAACTTCCAATAGTGCAGTACATGGGGTATTAGGCTCAACACACCACACAGAACCCACTTCCTAAAATGCACTCACATTTATTAAGTAAAAAACAAGCATATAATAAAATCCAGCATCTCATGTACTCCAGTGAAAACTCCCAATGCAACTCCCTCTGCACGTTACGCCACCAACACACGTGGCTTCATCTGGAGGGAAAATTTGGTTTTTACCTAATAAATGTGAGTGCATTTTTTGAAGAGGGTTCTGTGTGGCGTGTTGAGCCTAATAACCTAGGTACTGTACTATTTGGAGGTTGTTTTTCTGTTTGTTGCCTATGACCTATGTGTTGGCTGTGTAGAGCCATCTTGGAGAGGGAATTCCATTGTGCTTAAAGGAACCTGAACACCAGAGTTTGGTCCATCATATTGATCTGCATACATGCTTTGTTAACCCTTAGAGGTCTATAATGAGCTTGCACTTCACCTGGTGAAAGGATCACGAGTGGACAATTGACGTTACACGGTGCTGTCATCTCTATGAAGCACCTTATCAAACAGACTTTTTTGATTGCACAATTTATAAGAAGCTTTATTATTTATTGCATTGGTATTTTTGCATTATATGTTTTTTTATGGATTTAATTTGCACTGGCATATATATATATATATATATATATATATATATATATATATATATATATATATATATATATATATATATATATGAAACACTTAACTATTTAGTCATTTATTGTCACGTTTTAGTTATTTTAATCTTGATTTAGAGGCAGCACGATCACACATTTTAGTATTGATTTAATGCGGATGTGGGAACACATTTGGCGATTGCAGCAGCTGTACCCTGTAATTCTTAATTTCTATCACTAGGTGACAGCACACTACTACCATATCTATATACACAACAGAATTTATTACTATTTCATTTGGAGATTCGGATACATCTGAATCTCTGAATAACCACAAATTTGTCTGAATTTATATTTAAACTGAAACTAATTGCACATGTCTACTCTTGGGTGACGAGCCCAAATTTTGAATGCATACCATCGGCAAAATTGATTATTTACTGCAGTCTCTCATCAACTAGAGGGATCTGTAAATCTCTTGTAAAGGTGACATTGATAAAGCAGCTACAAGCCCCTGAATCAACAATGGTATGGAACTTGTTTTTCCTTCCAGTCACTTGCATCAAGACCTGAAGATGAGCAGAATTTCCAGAGAGACTTACTTGGCCAAATGAGACAGTTGACTTGAAAATGGCTGGGCTCCCAACAGTAAAGGCATAAAGTTGCAAAGAAAAATATGTGTAAATATCGCGCTGTCATAAAAATGTAAGCAGCTAACACAAACAAGTGATCTAATCCTGTAATTAAAATTGTATAGAGAAAAGTGCAGCGCTACAAAGTGAAAAGATAGTGGATGACATTAATTCATATCATACAACGAATAATATATATTGGTGCATAGAGTCCATAAGTATATGATATCATATGGTGAACATTCTAAATCGTATACATTGTGTCCATGACACAAAAAGATGTTTTGTGACACACTATTAATTGGTGTTCTAAATAAAATAAGTCCGTGAAACAATAAAGTCCTGAGAAATATATAACACCAGGAAGTGTAAAGAAATTATGGAGTGTTGATAGAAGATCCACCACCGCTCTTAAAGGGGGCTTACCGGAAAGATTGGACACAGATGGGTATACACTCACTGTGTCAATCAAGCTTGTAAAAGTGGGGATCCTAGATGATATCTGTTAATAACGCAACTCCAGGTGACCCGGGTACTTGCAAGGAATATATATGGCAAGGAGGACAGATTCAATCAGGCATCCAAAGTATATTTGTCACCTTGGGGGGCAGATCAGAAAAAAGGAGACAAATTTGCATTTGGTAGACTTCAGAGGCAGTTGCTGGCTGGGACAGTGGGTTGGTATATGTAGCAGCTTGGACTTTGGGCATTATCCATGTTGGTCTGAAAGAACTGTCCTTTTCTGATTGTCATTCTCAAAGTCGACAATCCAATTGGATAGCAATTTGTACCAGATACTCCAGAGAATCAGGAGTCTCGACCCAGGCAAGCTCATATTTGAGAGTCTCTAATAGGTCAAAATGATACTGGTATTTCAGATCAGAATCATTCCAGTCTGTGTCTGCTGCCCATCTGCAAAACTCGCTGGTATAGTCCTCCACCAGGCACCAGTCCTGTTGAAGAGCATGCATGGATTCTCTTCAACTCAAAAAGAGTACAGGGCTGGTTGCTCCAGGAGGTGATGTGCCTAAGCCCAAGGGGTTCATTGGTCAGCAGGGATATGATGGAACCTACTTTCACTGACTTCAGAGAAAAAGTTTGAGGTTGAAAGGTTAAAGGATAAGTTCACCTTTCTACAAAAAATAATACATGCACATCTTTTTGCAGGTAAAAAAAATGCATTTATTAATTTTTATAGTGTATTTTTTGTAGTAGGATGCCATGCAGGTCTCCTGCACACTCTCAGTGTATCTGCTTGCCCATACATCTCATACAGGTAAGCCGATACTCGCTGACAGGAAGACTCAATGAACTACCACAGCACTCCATAGAACCATGGTAGTTCATTGAGAACTACAAGCCAACAGCCACTAAGGGAGGGGGCAGCAGGCAGCATGTTACATGTTCCACCCTAAAATCGGATGGAACATGTAACAAGTTCCCAAAGGTGAACTTATCCTTTAAGTACAGTTCACATGCATTTTTAATGCTCTGAATTTCCTATGATGACCTGAAAATCATTCAGGGGTTGGCATCCGGGGTTCCAGTGGTGATTTTACGACAGTAGGACTTACAGTTTAAGAGTTTTTGGAGGTAGAAAATGGTGCACTCACTGACAGACCAGGAACTGAAGAGGTGGTGGTGGTAGACAGGATCTGTATCTGACCCTTGAGCTGAAAATAAAAATTCTGCAGATTCTTAATGGCTTGAGTAAGGCCCACAATCTGTTGACACAAAGTCTCTAATCGGGTAGGATCTCTTTCAGCCTCAGACATAATTTGATAATTTTGTCATGTACCTTGGTTGAACACCGAAGTAACAAGGTTTCCCTTGTGGCTCTGGTCTGAGCACCCGTGAATATGTAGACAGAGGCACAAAGCACAAAGTAGCATGGGTGCAGCTGGACCAGGTAGACATGATATTCAGACTGTAGCCAGCAGTGGTGGAGACACACCAGGAGAAAAATGTGGTTGGCAGTCTGTAGATCCGCAGTGGCGGGGGGTTGCACCTGTGGGATGGACCTTGGATGTAACGGTAGGGAGACTATTCAGAAGTCCCATCAGAGACAAGTTCAGGTAACCATTAGGATCAGAGATGTTGTCAGGAGGCAAGCCAGGGTCAGTACAGTGAACAGAAGGTATGAGGTCAGTAGAGATGGGCCAAACATCCCCGGTGTTTTGCGCCAGAACTCTTGAATATCGCAGAAGTTCAGACACAAAGCGCAAACCACATTGCAGTCTATTAGGCCTAAATTTGAAAAATCTAAAGTCCCCATTTTGAAGGCTTATATACAAGCTATTGGCAATAAAAAGGTTATGGCGGCCCAGGTACTGCCCTGGGGGATATGTACTAATGCGAAAAAATATTTAAAAAAAGATGTTTTTTAAAGGAGTAGTGATTTTAATGATGCTTAAAGGTGAAACAATAAAAATGAAAAATTTCTTTAAATATAGTGCCTTGGGGTCCCCTTAGTCTGCCTTTAAAGTGGCTCATCTGTAGCATGTATAGAACACGCTGCAGCAAAAATTACATTAAAGAAAAAAAATACATGAAATCACATTTAAATTGCTGGCAATACAATAACATTAACCCAATGCATTCACCTAAATGAATTCCAATAGGTAAATATTGCATATAATAAATTACAAAACAAAATTACAGTACATGCAATTAATCCATATACTGAAAACCTATGACATACATAAAAAACACTCATTGATATGTAAGAAAAAAATGCAGGTTTACATTAAAAAGTTCATGCAAAAATTAAAGTGCTAAAGTTTGCCAGAGGTCCAATTTGATAACTATCCAATTATATAGAGATATGTGTTCTGACATATTTTCTAAGTATTATATTACATTTTAATAATATGTATCTGTTTGTATAGTGGTGCTGATGAATATATATATAATATTCAGGGATTCTGGTAACCAGTGCAATGTACAATACAACCAGTATAATTTTAATCATCAATGTCAGATTAAATTATGGTATATGGATTAATGTATTACTTTTGTAGATCCTATGAGTACTTATTTATCTAGGTAAAGACACATGCTATGTGGATATTATATAATTACGGTCACAATAGATATGTAAGAAGGCCAGTATGGTGGCTTAAATTTATGGTGGTAGCCCGGGAGGGAATTTAACCAGCCCGCTCGCCTGTGGTCTTCATCGGTTTCTGGTGTGCGATACGGCCATTTTCTGTGCACTATACCATGTCACTAGGCCAACTATTCGAGACTCAGTAGCGTTCATGAGTTCCCGTGTTCGAAGTTTTTTGAGGCTCTCGTTCCCATTCGCAGTTTTCGTACAACGTGTCTGGCTCGGCTGTCGCAGGTAGGGTTTTCGGTTGCCTTTTCATTTCGTGCATTGTTAGATATCTTGTCACTAAACCTCAATATCAAACTCACAAATTGTTCGGAAAAAACCCTACACATAGCAGTAAACGTCTGCCAATCACTCGTACCGTTATTATACCATTTATTACCACGTACCTCACTCCGATGCGAAGACACCGCTTCGTTTAGGCGTGTCTCACTATTTATCACTGTACCATGCTGCATAGATAGATCGTTGTCAGTCGCAAATTTTCTGTACACCGATCCATGCCATATCAAGGCTAAACCATTTTAAAAAACATTTCAAGCCATTTCAAATAATTTCAATAATTTCACTCACGTACCGCACTCCGATTCGAGTCCAGTCGCATCCATGATGCACCGATTCGTTCCGGTGTGCCCGAGTTGTTTAGGGCCTCATTTCAGGACATGCTCCAGAGTCACGTTTGTTGTCAGTTGCAGGTTGCGGCACATCATTTCATTGTCACGTATCATGTTCCGATACGAACCCGGTCGCATCCAAGATGCACCGATTTTTCCCGGCGTGCCCCAGGTATTTCAGCCACATTTCAGTACATGCTCCGGTTCGTTGTCAGTCGCAACAGTGGCATGACCTATTTGTGCCTCCATCATGGCAATCAAATTTCATTTTCTTTGCCACATACCGTGCTCCAATCCGAATCCAGTCACATCCACGATGTGCTGATTTGTTCTGGTGTGCCCCAGTTGTTTACGGCCCCATTTCAGTACATGCTCCAGAGTCACGTTCCTTGTCAGTCGCACGTTGCGGTTCACCAATTCATGTCTCTGTCATGGCAAAATAATTTTCATTCATTTCACTCTCACATATCGCGCTCCAGTTCAAATACAGTCGCATCGGAGATGCACCGATCCGTTACTGTGTGCCCTAGTTGTTTTGGCCTCATCCAGTGCCTGAACCAGAGTGCAGTTCGTTGTCAGTCGCAGTCACGGCACGACCGATTCGTGCCTCTGTCAGGGCAAATATTTCATTCATTTCACTGTTACGTACCGCAGCTCAGATTCGAATCCGGTCGCAGTCGTGATGCACCGATTCGTTTCGGTATGCACTAATGTTTTTCTTTGCCTCATTTCAGTACATGCTCCAGAGTCCGTTTCGCTGTCAGTCTCAGCTGTGGCATGACCGATTCGTGCCTCTGTCATGGCAAAACATTTTTCATCCATTTCACTGTAAGGCAAACATTTCATTCATTTCATCGTCACATGCCGTGCCCCGATTCGAATCCTAGGGCATTCATGAGGCATCGATTCATCCCGGTAGGTCCCAGCTGACCTGGCCTCATTTCATACCGTGCCCCACCGTTCGATTTGTAACTTGTCACAGTCGCGGCACACACTGATCGTGCCTCTATCAAGGCATAAACATTTCACTCATTTTATTTCATTTCATGCACCTGTCGCCAAACACATTACAAGTCATTTTTCCTAGTTAGGTAGTAAAACCCTTCACCGGTTGTCATGTTTCGTGCTCCCCAGTTGTCTTGGCCTCATTTCATTCAGTGCTCCACAGTCCAACTCGTCGTTTGTCGCAGTCGCAGCATACCGATTCCTGCCTATATCACGGCAAAACATTTCACTCATTTCATTTCACACACTTGTCGCTTGAGTCTAACCCACTCAAACCAACGCATCGATCCGCACCCATCATTTCAGCCTTACAGGTATTGTTTGCATGTTGCCTGTCATTTCCCTCAGGTCCGGCAGTCACTTCATATCGAATCCTTCATGAATTTTCTATTTTCTTAAACACAGCTCCATGGATGTTCAATCTCTGATGCCTCACCCTGTCTTCCTTCGAAGTTCAGTCATGGTCTCGATTCATTCGTTAAAACCTTCGCCTCACTGCTACTTCCCCCTATAGTCACACAATCCAGTTCATGTTGGTTTCATTTCATACACTTTACAACCAATTTGTATCAGGATTCATTACATACAATTTACAAAAGATTTGTATCGGTTTCATTTCATACATGCTAAAGCCCGATTCGAATCCAGTCGCGTCGACGGCACAGCGATTCGTATCGGATCCATTGCATACTCTCCACAGTCCGATTTATATTGGATTAAATTCATACACTCTACAACCGGTTCGTATCAGATTCATTTCATACTTACAACCGATCCATATCGGATTAATTTCATCCGCATCCAAACATAACTCCTTGCAATTGTTGCAAACACACATTTAAGTACAACTCTTGCAGTCTTCGCAAGCACATGCAGTAATACGAACTTCTCACAGTCACTACAAACACATCTCCACTGACATAAACTCCAAAAAAAAAATATATAAGCTTGCAATCGTTGCAAGCACACATTTAAGCACAACTCTTGCAATCATTGCAAGCACATTCCCAGAGGCACACAAACAGCCACACATCATTTTCAGTGGCACCTAATTGACCACTTGTCTCCAGTGGCATTTTCATATGAGCCACTCACCATTTCCTATCCGTCATTTCTCACTTAGGACAGTTGAGTTCAGCTTCCGTCCAGCACTAGGTATCGTATTGCCACACCCAGCTGGCTTCTTCTCGTAACACTATCAGGCTACACCTAGCCAGCGTCCAGCATTTTCTGTCCTTACAGGACCCCGTAGAGCCGTCTGTGGTTATGACCCATACAGTAAGATGCCTTCTATGTGGCATCCAGAAGCATCAGCCCATAGCCAACTGCAATCGCTTTCCCATCACAACTGCCATCTTTAGGGACATGTCAAAAATCCTCGCACATTCCCTAGTCTAGTCATCCAAGTGGCCATCTACCTGGCCCTTTACAGTTTTCTATGGCCTAGCGAATTCATCTTCGGTGGCACTGGCAGCCAGGTACTATATAGACACCACCTGACCCGCTTTTAAAACCATTACGTCCTTCATTTTGCGGTCTCAAAAAACCCAACAATCTGGACCCGAGGTCTACATTAACCTCTTTCGAACTAACAACTCCATGCAGGCCAGCCTCCCCTTGACAAGCTGATGCCCATCAGTTCAGTCCCCCAAGACTTCACCCATACATGGGGGTGTACTAAGAAGCAGCTTCGGTCTCTTTTGAGAATGCTCAATTCTGCAATACGGATCATTCCCCAGGGTCGATCTTAGTGTCACGCCTCCTAGTCTTCCTCTCCTAGACACAGGACCCCGATCAGATCCTATCTTAGACACCGCGGCAGTAGCAGATCTATCAATGTGGGAAGGTTCTGTACTACGTGGAACGGTGTATCAATATTTATACCGTCAATATCGCCCCTATCACCTCAGGTAGTGACACATGCCACAGCCTCCACAGGCTTCCCTGAAATTTTTGGCCACCATTGGTTTACAGGACCATGGCCTTCAGAGATACCCCTAAATATACTTAGCCAGTGTCCAGCACTTTCTAGCCTTACCAGATCCCCAAAACCATCTTTAGTCGCATCCCATACGATCCAAGTCATCTTATGCGGCATCCAAAACGACAATCCATGAGCAAGGCCAAACGTCTGCCTATAACAAATGCCATCTTCTGGGACATGTCTACTATCCTTGTTAGTTCGCCATTTGGCCTTCTCCCCAGCCTGGTCATACAAAGGCCATCTACCTAGCTTACACTGGGTTCTTGCGGCCTAGCAAGTTTACTCACAGCAACCCCTGCCGGCCAAGTTTTGCGTAGACGTCACCTGACTCGCTACCAAGACCATTTCATCCTTCACTTTGCAGTATCTAAAACCCAGCAATCAGGCTCCAGGGTCACTCCTGTCACTCCTACCGGAACAGTCAAACTCTAGCCCCTTACTACCTTTTCTGACCAAACCCTTGAGTGCCTGCCAGTTCGTCAAACACGTGAGGATTCTTTTTCACAACCTACACCTCATCCCCAGTCAGTACTCTAATCACTTTTTCTGTATCGGAGCAAGCTTGACCAAGTCTCGGCATGAGGTCCCAGTTCATGTCAATTAGACACTAGACAGGTGGAAGTCTGCCTGCTTCTGCTTCATACATCCCCCAATCCACAGGTGGAAATTGCACAAGTATTCACCAAACTTGCTCAATGAATAACACTGAAAACTAATAATACTACACCCCTACCTGAATGTTTTTGCCCCCTTATTTTGGCATACTGTCCCTCAGACCAGGGCACACTTCAGGTCCATTTCATGTTGTAAGTCTTATGGTAAGTCTATCTTGTTCATATCCGTTTTGGCCATAGGGCTCCAACCATAAGTAAGAAGGCCAGTATGGTGGCCTAAATTTATGGGGGGAGCTCCGGGGGGTATTTAACCAGCCCGCTCGCCTGTGGTGTTCGTCAGTTTCTGGTGCGCGATACCCACCCTCCCATCCTCTTTTTCAGGGCATTTCTCAAATTCATTTCTCTTCACAAAATATTCATTTCTAATCTTGGGTATGACCCCTTCTTTTGGCATACTGTCCAACAGACCAGGGCACACTTCAGGTCCATTTCATGTTGTAAGTCTTATGGTAAGTCTATCTTGTTCATATTCGTATCGGCCATAGGGTTCCAACCATAAGGGTCGGTTCACACTACATCGACTTGGGATCCGACTTGTCAGCCCTCAAGTCGCCCCAAGTCGCTTGACATTGGGAATTGCATTATAGTCAATGAGAGCCATCTTAATGTACACTACTGAAGTCGCTCCGACTTCAGAAAAGGTTCCTGTACTACTTCAAGGCGACTTCAAGGTGACCTGTACCCATAGAATTCAATGGAAGTCGCCTCCAAGTCGGATCCTCATCTATAGTGAAGCGACTTTACAGGAAAAAGAAGATTATGAGGGGGAACTCCATGCCAAATTTTAAATAAAAAAACGGCATGGGTTCCCCCTCCAGGAGCATACAAGGCCCTTAGGTCTGGTATGGATTTTAAGGGGAACCCCCAATGCCGAAAAATCCATACCAGACCCTTATCCAAACTGTGCCAGGCTGCATGCCCTCAACATGGAGGGTGGGTGCTTAAGGGAAGGGGGGCGCCCTGCGGCCCCCCCACCCCAAAGCACCTTGTCCCCATGTTGATGAGGACAAGGGCCTATGCCCAACAACCCTGGCCGTTGGTTGTCGGGGTCTGAGGGCGGGGGGCTTATCGGAATCTGGGAGCCCCCTTTAATAAGGGGGCCCCCGGATCCCAGCCCCCCACCCTATGTGAATGAATATGGGGTACATCATACCCCTACCCATTCGCCTGGGGAAAAAAAGTGTCAAAAAAAAACACACTACACAGGTTTTTAAAGTAATTTATTAGGCAGCTCCAAGGGTCTCTTCTGACTTCTCCTCTCTCTCTGACCTCTTCTCCCGGTGTCCGGTTCTTCTCCCGCTCTCCTGTTCTTCTGCCGTGGTCCTCTGCTATCTTCTGCTCTTTTGCTGCTCTCTTGCTGGCGGTGGCCCGGTCTTCTCCATCATCTTCTTCCCTCTTCTCTTCTTCCGATGTTGACACGGCGCCCTCTCCTGCTGTAATGCTGTGTGCGTGGTGCGCAATGACTTATATAGGCATGGGGTGTGGTCACTGGGTGATTTCAACAGGTGACCTTGCCCCTTATGATGTCACATTCCCATCATGCCCCGGGCCGTGACATCATAAGGGGCGGGGCCATTGGGTGACATCACCTGGTGACCACGCCCCATGCATATTTAAGTCAATGCGCACCGCGTACACAGCATTTACAGTGAGAGAGAGCGTCGTGTCAACATTGGAAGAAGAGAAGAGGGAACAAGACAATGGAGAAGACCAGGCCACCGCTAGCAAGAGAGCGGCAAAAGAGCAGAAGATAGCGGGGGAGCCTGGCAGAAGAACTGGAAAGCGGGAGAAGAACCGGACACCGGGAGAAGAGGCCGGAGAGCGGGAGAAGAGGCCGAAGAGAGCAGAGAAGTTGGAAGAGACCCCCGAAGTCGGAAGACACTTTTTCCCCAGGTGAATGGGTAGGGGTACGATGTACTTATTAAAGGGGGCTCCCGGATTCCGATAAGCCCCCCGCCCGTAGACCCTGACAACCAACGGCCAGGGTTGTCGGGAAGAGGCCCTTGTCCTCATCAAGATGGGGACAAGGTGCTTTGGGGTGGGGGGGTGCAAGGCGCCCCCTTCCCCAAAGCACCCACCCCCCATGTTGAGGGCATGCAGCCTGGTAAGGTTCAGGAGGGGGGCACTCACTCATTCCCACCCCCTTTCATGACCAGCCAGGCTGCATGCTCAGATAAGGGTCTGGTATGGATTTTGGGGGGACCCCCATGCCGTTCTTTCAGCGTAGGGGGTTCCCCTTAACATCCATACCAGACCTAAAGGCCTGGTATGTTCCTGGAGGGGAATTCCCCAATTTGTTTGTTTGCATTATTTAGTGTAGGTTATCTATTGAAAGTTGGGAAATGAAGTCATGGTGACCCTTAGTTCACCTCCCATACCTGGGGCTCATGATCTAAAAATTTTAAAAGACATTTCTTTCCTCGAAAAAGGTCTAACACCAATATATATAAATGTAACAAATATAAGACTATATGCAACATAAACATTTTTTTTAGCATATTTAAAAGTACTCAACCTCTTGTCCTTAGTGGATCTTCTCCTTTCGCTTAACACCTATTGCAAAAATAGAAATTCATATATTGTGTAATCTTTATAACGTGCTGTACAAATCATGCATCCTTGTGCTCCATGCCTAAACAGTGAATCTTACAGCTCTCCTACTTCCTTTTTTCAGCAACTTCACACGTGCACTGTGCCCCTCTGAATGTGATTCTCCACACACCAGAGGGTTTTGACACCATAACCATATGGCTATAGGAGTCTCAACCAGCTTTTTGACATTCCACTTCTGCATGGATGGGAAGAAATGGTCTTTGTGAGGGTTCTCCTAGGCTTTGCGACCAACCTCTAGTATGTTACCACCATCCCATGGTGCACCAGACTCGTGGCCCGCAATCGTGGCATGGAGAGGCAGGACAGGGGGAAGCATTTGTAAACAAGGCATTTCCCCATTCTGCCTAGCAACATGACAGGGATCTACTGCTCCCAGTGATCGGGAGCAGTGATCTCTGTCATGTTCTAGTTATCCCATCCCCCCTACAGTTAGAACACGCTGAGGGATCACACTTAACCCCTTGATCGCCCCCTAGTGTTTGCCCCTTCCATGCCAGTGACATTTACACAGTAATTAGTGCATTTTTATAGCACTGATCGCTGTATAACAGTCAATAGTCCCAAAATAGCGTCAAAGGTGTCCGATCTGCCTGCCACAATTTCGCAGTCATGATAAAAAAAAAAAAAAAAATCGCAGATCGCCGCCATTACTAATAAAAAAAATAATAATACAAATGCCATAAATCTATCCCCTATTTTGTAGACACGATAACTTTTGCGCAAACCAATCAATATACGCTTATTGCAATTTTTTTACCAAAAATATGCATAAGAATACATATTGGCCTAAACTGTGGAAAAAATTTGTTTTTTTTATATTTTTTTGGGGATATTTATTATAGCAAAAAGTAAAAAATATAGCTTTTTTTTCAAAATTGTCGCTCTTTTTTGTTTATAGCACAAAAAGTAAAAACCGAAGAGGTGATCAAATACCACCAAAATAAAGCTCTATTTGTGGGAAAAAAGGAGGTCAATTTTGTTTAAGTACAATGTCGCACAACCGCGCAATAGTCAGGTAAAGGGACGAAGTGCCGTATCGCAAAAAAGGGCTTGGTCAGGAAGGGGGTAAATCCTTCCGGGGCTGAAGTGGTTAATTTACCTTCCTAAACAGCAACTGTGCAGGACAGACTTCTGCAAGCCTTTGGATAATAGGATTAGTGTTGTTGGTGTACGGTAGTCCTTAAAATGATTATTTTTACCTGATATTCTCACCACACCTCACACTTCCCAATGGATGCTTTGTGGAACAGACATTGAGGTTGGGAGCACAAAGAATTTCTATTTTTGTAATAGGTGTTAAACAGAAGATCTGCTAAGGACACTAGGGGGTTTATTTACTAGGGATGGGCGAACGGTTCGGCCCGAGCATAAGTTCGGGCCAAACTTTGGTTGTTCGGATGTTCGGGCGAACACTGAACAATAAGCGGTGTTCGGGGCATATTCGAAAGCCGCTGGAACACCGTTAAAGTCTATCTGACACTAACATGAATAATCAAAAGTGCCAATTTTAAAGGCTTATATGCAAGTTATTGTCATAAAAAAGTGTTTGGGGACCTGGGTCCTGCCCCAGGGGACATGTATCAATGCAAATTTTTAATTTTTTTAAAAACAGTCATTTTTTTCGGGAGCAGTGATTTTTTTAATGCTTAAAGTGAAACAATAAAAATGAAATCCATGCAGTGCATTTGTAGTGCCTTTAGTAAATAACCCCCTAGGCTGAGCACTTTTTCATGTTAAAATATTCTTTTGTAACACATAGGGGGTTATTTACAAAAGGCAAATCCACTTTGCACTACAAGTGCAAAGTGCACTTGAAATTGCACTGAAAGTGTACTAGGAAGTGCAGTCGCTGTAAATCTGAGGGGTAGATCTGAAATGAGGGGAAGCTCTGCTGATTTTATTATCCAAGCATGTGCAAGCTAAAATGCTGTTTTTTACTTTCCTTGCATGTCCCCCTCAGATCTACAGCAACTGCACTTCCAAGTGCACTTTCAGTGCAATTTCAAGTGCACTTTGCACTTGGGGTGCAAAGTGGATTTGCCTTTCGTAAATAACCCCCATATAGTTTTATTTTTAAAGGGATATTACACCTTTTATGAGTAGCAGCAGTCCAAAATGTTTTATTACATGTAGTGCTGTTTTTATGTTATATTGTTATGCTGGCCATACACTATACGAAAAATCGGCCGAAAAAACGTTCATATAGACACTTCATTCGTTTTTCGGCAAGTTAATGGGCACAAATCGATAATCGTTTGTGACGTTTTTGTGGAAAAAAAACGAACGGCAAGTTTGGAAAATTTCTGCCGAACGTACGATAAATTGCAAGGTTAATGTGTTTCCTGTCCGAACTGTCTGCACTAGGTATATGTAAAAAAAGAAACAAAAAATTATTTATTTATGTCCACTGAACGATTTATCGGTCATTACATGATGGCACGATCATTTGCGGTCACAGTCGAACATTAGTTTTTTGAAAATGTGTTCGGCCGATTTTTCGTATAGTGTATGGCCAGCATTAGTCTTGCCTTGTTGCCGATTGATATTCTGGTGTTTACCTTTGGCCTGCAAGATTTACAATCATGATTCCAAACTCCATCTTGCATAGCTACCTGCTTTGGCTTAGACTCAAGGCCATATTTATGCTACCTGCCCCCTCCCCTTCCCCAGTCTTGAACTTTCTTCTACCTAGCTCAGTTGATTGGCTAGCCTTAGTATCACTCTAAAAATATCTTAGCTATTTAAGACATGCTGAAACTGAGGGCAAAGCAACTTTGGGGTAGATTTGATAAAACTGGAGCACTCAGAATCTAGTGCAGCTGTACATTGTAGCCAATCAGCTTCTAATTTCAGCTTGTTCAATTTGACAATAAAACCTGGAAGCTGATTGATACCTATGCAGAGCTGCACCAGATCCTGCACAGTCCAGTTTTATTAAAGCTCCCTCCATGTGTCTTTGGGGGTTATTTACGAAAGGCAAATCCACTTTGCACTACAAGTGAAAACTACAAGTGCAAAGTGCACTTGAAATTGCACTTAGAAGTGCAGTTGCTGTAAATCTGAGGGGTAGATCTGAAATGAGGGGAAGCAGTTTGCACTTGTAGTGCAAAGTGGATTTGCCTTCCGTAAATAACCGCCTTTGTCAGTTGTTAGACAATTAGAAGTGTAAGGTAAACTGGTAGCCCTCTCTGTTAGCAGTTTGATTCCAGTATACAGAGCACACAGTACACTATTTCACAAAACAAATTGAAGCCAAACTCTAGCTTACACTTTATAAGCAGTTACAGCAAACTTTTTTCTTTCCTTTTGGGATAAAAAAATTAACATCAATAAAACGGATCATTGTCAGCACCCTTGTCAGTGTTGAATGGTTTGTTTCCTTCCTGTAACTGATACATCTGCCAGAGTGCTTGTTCTTTTGAAAAACAACTTATGTGCCAGATCACCAGGTGAAAAAAAAAGCCTAAACAAGAAAACAAATGCAGCCATCACATCTAAGAATTAGTAAGCTGCAACGTAATAAATGTTTGCTTTTGAGTTATCAATATTATTATTATACAGGGTTTCTATAGCGCTAGCAGGTTACACAGCGCTGTACAATATAAAAGGGAGACAGTACAGTTACAATTCAATAATATACAAGAGGGTTAAGAGGGCCCTGCTCATAAGAGCTTACAATCTAATAGGGTGGGGCAAGTGGTACAAAAGGTTGTAACTGTGGTGGATGAGCTGATGGCAGTGATAAAAGATTAGTTGGAGGCGTGATATGCTTCCCTGAAGAGATGAGTTTTTTGGGATTGCCTAAAGGCAGCTAAAAAATAGGAAGTTTCCCCAGGGGTTTTTTAGCAGCAGAGAATTTGTACAAAAAGTAGTTGATGTAAAAAATCATTTATTTAACAGACAATAATAATTTTAAATGAACAATAATGAATCATCCAAATAGGTAGTGGGACACAAAAACAAACATGGAACATCACTCATAGCAAGGAACACCCCATGTACGAGCATGGTTTGCCAATTGTATTTATGACGTATGTATCCACATGAAAAACCCCGATGCATTTCGAACCTTGCGATCTCTTCAGGGGGATTTATATTCTAGGAAAATATCAAAGTATCTAATTAAAGTCATTGGACAATATATATAAAAAATGTGTAAATATAGCATTTCGAATTG
Source organism: Aquarana catesbeiana (assembly GCF_042186555.1). NCBI lineage: Eukaryota > Metazoa > Chordata > Amphibia > Anura > Ranidae > Aquarana > Aquarana catesbeiana. The sequence goes on along the minus strand of NC_133326.1, from coordinate 397,797,562 downwards.
AGCAAAATTATATCTCCATACACATAGAGGTATAGTTACCAATGGGTGGATGAAGACATGAAGATGTCCAAAGATCCCATCCCTGCCGCACATCCCCCCCGCATCCTCCGGGTGGGCACATAGTCCACTGAGCTTGCAGGGGGCCACGTTCTAGGACCCGGAGAGGAGGATGGGGGGTAAAACACCTGCAGATGGACATGCAAAGACTTTTTGTAAGTAGTCGTTTGGATAATATTGGAGGAGTGTATAGAAGTGCTTGTCGGCTGTAGGCTGGTTGTTATTTGGTCACTAGTGGATTCATGTTATAGAAAAATTAATCAAGTTATACATAACATAGCGTAGTTTATTCGTTGGTTGGATTGGTTATAAAAAGGGTTGGCTAGTAGTGAAGAAAGGTTAGGTGGGGGATGGGGTGTAGTGATGTGATTAGTGAAGTGAAAGTGCATGATGTGGGATTGACTGATGATGGGGCAAAACAAGTGTAAAAGTGAAAAAACAAAAAAGGCATCACGGAGATGATTATGGGAGGAGGAGACTAGGGAGCTTGAGAACAGGAGGTCTTGAGAGGAGTGGAGAGGACGATTTGGGTGATATTTGAAGACAAGGTGGCACTTGGTCACGCAATTACATCACATCCGGTTTCCGTGGTTCGTCTGTCTGTCGAGGGTGGAACGCACGCCGTTGCCGCGATCATCTGGGAACTTCTCCTACAGAGCGGATTCCCCCATTCATAAGATACGCTTCCTAGCCTCAGTGCCGGGCGATGGCACCTTATATGTGAGTAGCCACTTGGCTATGCTTTGTTTTTACTCAATTTTTAAATAAATGATGTTACACTATGTTTGGTTCCTCTCCATCTATTTTATATCCCATGCTTGAGACCCTGTGATGTGAGGACAAGAGTTTGGTTCAGTTTTATCCATTGCAGCAAGCATTATCTTGCTAAAGCCTATTTGACCTCTTTTTCATTAAATTGGTCAACCTCATCTGGTAAGCCGACATCCATTTCCATGAACACATTGGTGCTTTTCAGTGATGGTGAAGGGATTTTGCTGCTCACGTCTTGATATCAAGATTCATATCAGGATTCTATACAATTTATTTTTTATTTTTGATGGACTTTTTTATTATATTACACATCTGATATTTATTTGACATCATATGTTACGGTTGCACAATTATTATTGAACACAATTATTTTTTGCCTCCAGGTTTATGATTTTGTTTATCCAATTTCTATGCACACAGGCAGGCTGGTTTTCATTATTTGTTAGTATTATTTTTAGCTCACATTTAATGGGATTTTTTTGTGCATTAGCGTCTTTGACAATTATCTAGCGCTCCCCAATCCCCCCTTTTTTCACAAGGTTGGTGATGTAGCTTGGGGCAAAGTTGTGAATGGCTTTGTATATTGTTAATATTTTGAATTTCATTCCCTAGACAATCTGAAGCCAGTGTAGGGATTGGCAGAGAGGGGTGGCAGACACTGATTGATTGGTAAGGTAGATGAGTCTGGCAGCAGCATTCATGATAGGCTGAAGAGGGGATAGCCTATGGAGAAGTAGGCCTATGAAAAGGGAGTTTCAATAGTCAAGACGAGTAGCTTGGTGGTTTCATTATTTAAATAGGGGCAAATTTTAGCGATGTTACAGAGGTGAAGTCTACAAGCTTTTGACAATGATTGGGTTTGGGGTTGAAAGGACAGGTCAGAGTCTAGGATTACAATTAGTACCCTGGCGTGAGGGAAGGTATTGATGGTTGCATTATTGACCTTGATGAAAAAGTTATGGAGGAGGGCACGGGAGGGGATATTGTCAGCTCCATTTTAGAGAGATTTAGTTAAATATTACTTTAAACATAACGAGATAAGAGATATGGCACATTATATTGCAGTATATTATAGTGTACCTGTGGAGTGTGTCTGTGTAGTGTGATTACTCAAATTAAAGTGCACCAAACACCTCTTTACATTGATTAAAGTGCATCTACATACAGATTTCCACTTCTTCTTTACATTTGCTTATAAGCACTGCCCCTCCCTCCCAATAATGCCTGGGAGGACAAGGAGAGACAGACGTTCCCTTGGCACTGTAAGAGGGCCAGCAACAAATGTGTCTACAGGCAAAGTTACATGTGGTGGTCAGTCCTCAGGCATGGTATAATTTCATCTGTTTAGTGAGTTTGCCCATGCTATCCAGCCACAGCATGCAGAGGAGGTGGTGGACTGGCTTATTAAACCTTTCTCATCCTTTTCATCCTCTGTCACACAAGCAGAGACAAGTGTGCAGTCCCATGCAGTTGCCAGAGTGGATAATCCTGCCTCCTTGTCCACATCTATTCCTGCCAAAGCCCCGACATCAGCCATGGAGGAGTCAGCTGAGTTATTTGACCACAGCATCAGCCACTTACTACTTAATGATGCCCAGCCATTACTGGATTCAGATGTTGGTTCTGAGGTTAAGGATGACAGGAACATGAGCCTAGAGAGAGGGGAGAACACTGGTAGACAAATTGGCATTCATGTTCCCCCAGTCGCAGCGTATTGCCAAGTTATCTCCAGTGGTAATGATGATGATGAAGATGGAGAAGATGGAGATGATGATGGTGATGATGATGAAGATGATGATGATGAGGTCACTGATGCAACTTGGGTACCAGATAGAGCAGAGGAGGAAACTGAAGGTGAGACGGCACAACCCCAAGGAGGCCGACATCAAGAGAGTAGAGAGCAGCCACTCTATTCCATCACATTCTGCAGCTGTTATCTCCTGGCCCACTCCCCAAAGCTCAGCTGTCTGGGCCTTTTTCAGCACATTTGCAGCAGATCGCACTGTTGTTATCTGCAAACTGTCTCAGGCACATCAAACGTGGCAAAAACATCAGCCATTTGGCTACCACATGCTTAGTAAGGCATTTAATGTCCAACCACTCAGCTCGTGCCTAAAAGCCACACAAAAAGGGGCCCAAATCTGTCCCTCCTCCTCCTACTCCTTACCCACTTCAGTCTGCCCCTGCTATACAGAGTCATTACCTCTCAGCAGCCTCCACTGACAGGGATGATGGTATAGCACAGAGTGTCCCAGGTCCTAGCAGCACACCACCAGCTGTAGACTGTAGCTGGCAAGTTTTTCTGCCCCATCTGCTGCAACAGAAAAAAAAATACAGTCCCTGCCACCCACACGCCCAGTGTTTAAATGCAAGCTTGTCAAAGCTGTTGGTTCTCCAATTTCTGCCTTTCAGCCTGGTGGATTCTGCCCCTTCCGTGAACTTGCACAATGCGCTGTACCACAATGGCAGGTTCCCAGTTGCTACTACTTTTCACGTAAGGCCATTCCATCTCTCTACCATCACGTGGAAGGGAATGTTCTGGCATCGTTGGGCAAGGCAGTTAGCCATAAAATCCACCTTACTGCTGACACATTGTCCAGCAAGCATGGGCAGGGACAATATATTTAATTCACAGCACAATAGGTAACGCTGCTTGCAACTCGAAAGGATGCAGTGCAGGGCTTGGTGCTGCAGCTTGTTGTGCCCACACGTCTCCATACAACTGGTGGTGATGATGCCAGACCTGTGAGCTCTACCCCCTCCTCCTCCTCCTCCTCTGCCATCTCCATGGCCTCAACTGCAGAATTGTCCTATGAACATCAGGTACCCACTAAGCGTTCAAAGGGCTATTCCATGAGTCAGGCTAAAAGGTGCCATGCAGTGCTTCAGCTGGTGTGTTTAGGGGACAGGAACCACACCAGAGCAGAGATTCTTGCAGCTATGCAGGGACAGGCCCAGAGATGGTTCACACCATGCCAGCTGGAGCCAGGAATGGTGGTGTCCAATAATGGCTCAAACCTCCTGTCCGCCCTTAGACAGGGAAAGTTGACACATGTGCCATGCCTGGCACATGTCCTCAATTTGGTGGTGCAGTGTTTCCTAAAGACGTACCCAGGCTGAAGCTGGCCAGAAGAGTCTTTAGCCATTTCAGGTGGTCATACACAACCAGTGCTCTGTTAGCTGAAATTCAGCAGGAATTCCACCTGCCCGTAAACCGCCTGATTTGTGACATGCCCGCCAGGTGGAACTCGACTTTAGCAATGCTGCAGCGGCTATACATGCAGCAGAGAGCCATCAATGAGTACCTGTGCGAGTACTGCATGACAACAGGCTCAGGCCACCTCAGTTTTTTTCCCCACGCCAATGGCTGATCATTAGGGATGCATGTACTGTATTGTCACCATTTGAGGAGGCCGCAAGGATGGTGAGCCGTGACAGTTCATGCATCAGTGACACAATCCCTGTTGTGTTCCTGCTGGAGCAGACTCTGGGTGGCATTATAGACAGGGCACTGGAGGCAGAGCAGCAGAAGGAAGAGGAGGACTTCCTTTCCTCTCAAGGCCCACTTTATCCAGACACCATAATTCCTATCTCACTGTCACTGAACACACAGGAGGAGAGATGGGAGGAGGATGAGGAGGAGGATTCTGGCACTTTCATAGGCTTCAAAGAAGAGGAAGACATGCATCAATGTGTAAACGATGGCTTTCCAACCCCAGGACCCTTGGGAGTAGTATGTGGCTGGGAGAAGGAAGTTACAGATACTGTCATCCTATATGACCCCGAGGAGTCTGCTTCTCAAGCCTCTGCAAATTTGAGGCACATTGGCAACCTCATGCTTCAAAGCCTGTGAAAAGACCCAAGAATACATGGCATAAAGGAGAAGGATGATTACTGGTTGGCATCCTCCTTGACCACCGTTATAAGGAGAAGGTCTCAGAACTCATCCTGTCCCCACAGAGAGTGTAGAAGATAAAATCTCTTGAGGGCATGTTAAAACAGATTTTTTTGAATGTTTTTCCTGACTCCAGTAGGTTACATTGTCATGGAAAACATCGTTTTAAGTCTTCTGTTGGTCAAGAGAGGAGCGTTGGAGAAGGCGTCCACCTAAGTGAGGCATTTCAGAATTTTTTTAGTCCTTGCCGCTCAGGGCTGTCAACTTCCACATCCCATCAGCAGCGTCTGCATCACATGGTGGATGATTACCTCGGGGCCAAAATAGAGATGGAGAGCTTTCCAGCTGATGATCCACTGACTTACTGGGTCATGAGAATAGACCACTGGCCAGAACTTACCCAGTCTGCTATTGAGCTGTTGGGCTGCCTTGCATCCAGCATGCTTTCAAGACGGGCATTCATGGCTGCAGGAGGTTTCGTTACTGATCATAGAATGCGTCTGTCCACAGACTCCGTGGACTGTATGACTCTTATAAAAATGAATCAGTCCTGGATTACCAGCTATGAAGCCCCTGATGCTGATGTCACTGATTAAGCCTTTTTGGGATGTGGAATCTCTGCAGGACTTTGAGGCTGCCTAGCTTTGAGGGTGTTCAATCATTTAATCTGGAAGAATGTTTTTGGAATAGGTTTCATGGGCACAATTAACACCCAAAAACCAAATTTTCAGCACCTGTTTGACAGGTGCATATCTATGCAATATTTTACAGCAGGGCCAATTGTTGCTTTCATCAAGAGTACTTCTATAGGGTTACGCTGGGAAGGTGCCCCCAACACCCAAAGACCAATTTTTCTACACCTGTTTGTCAGGTGCATCTTATTGCAATTTTTTACAGCATGGCCAATTCTTGCTTTCATCAGAAGTACCTCTATAGATCTATGGTGGGAAGGCGCCACCGACACCCAAAGACCAAATTTTTCACACCCATTACTTCTATCCAAAGTAAAAGTGACACCAGAATGTGTCCAAAGATCTCTAATCTTGTTCCCAGTGCACTACATTGTTGCCTCATCATACACATTTATATCATACACAGCTGTTGTTGAGCAAAATAAAGGCAGCTTTCAGGGAAAATTTCATTTATTTTGGCTTTATAAATGCAATTATTGCTGCAGCAGATTCTAGACATGGTACAGATATGCCACTTTACAGGTAGACTAAGGGGACCCCCCAGGCACTATATTGGAAGGAATTTTTCATTTTTATGCTTTCACATTAAAAATCAAAAAATCACTGCACATTTAAAAATGACATTTTTCACAAACTTTTTTTTATTGATACATGTCCCTCGGGGCAGAACCCGGACCTCTATAACCAATGTATGCCCAATTACTTGCATATAAACCTTCAAAATAGACACTTTTGATTTTTGACATTCGGGTCCCATTGACTCTAATGGGGTTCGTTATTCGGGGTTTCAAATGTTCTGGTGTGAACTGAACAGGGGTCCATTCGGCCCGTCTCTAGAAATTAGTATGAAAAGGCATAAAGGTGAATAAGGATTATAAGGCATACAAGGTATATAAAATGTATAAAACCGCTTGCAAGTACAATGATACATACAGTTGGAAGAATCACGTATGGTTTGAAATTAACAATCAAAGAAAGTATGCATACAAGGACATAAACTATATAAGAGATTCCTCAGCAAGTTACAAACTCCAACACACCGTGTCCGTGATAACGCTAGTCAACCCAGGGTTTCCAGTTCTCCTCAAAGACTGGGTGGGGGGTTCTCCTGATAGCTAGCAATCTTTCATATTTGATAGTTGAGATTAACCTGTGTCAGTGCCTGGCAATACTCGATTTGTCTGTCAGTAGGATGTGAATGACTACTACGCGGGCGGTATACAGGAGGGTATTGGTCTCTATTAAAATGTAGAATCGCTAATACTGGATCTGGAGACAGTAATATTCCTGTAATGTCTACAATAATTTGCAAAATCTTTCTCCTGTAACTAGTCAAGTTTTTGCAATACCAGAAGATATGGAGGATGGAGCCGGGGTAGCCACATTCTCTCCAGCAAAGGGGGGATAAATTAGGGTAAAATTTGCTAGTTGGTGTGGAGTTCTGTACCACCTAGCTATTATCTCCTGCGAGTGTTCCCAATGATTAATACAATGAGGTCAATGGCTGGTGAGGCACTGGCTAGTATCAGAGCCAGATACACACAGGTTACATACGCTGCGAATGTTAGAGCGAGAGCAATAATTCTAGCACTAGACCTCCTCTAACTCTAAACATGTAACCTGTAAAAAAAATTTTAAGCGTCGCCTGTGGAGATTTTTATGTACCAAAGTTTGGCGCCATTCCACGAGTGTGCGCAATTTTAAAGCGTGACATGTTAGGTATCTATTTACTTGGCGTAACATCATCTTTCACATTATACAAATAAATCAGGCTAACTTTAGTGTTTTTTATTTGTTATATTCATAAAACAGTTTTTTTTCCCCAACTCGTTTGAAAAATTGCTGCGCAAATACTGTGTAACATAAAAAGTTGTGACGACCACCATTTTATTCCCTAAGGTGTCTGCTAAAAAAATAATTATAATGTTTGGGGTTCTGAGTAATTTTCTAGAAAAAAAATTATGATTTTTACATGTAGGAGAGAAGTGTCAGAAATGGCCTGGGTGGCAAGTTGTTAATTACCATAAGTAAGTAGGGATTGTCCCGATGTTCAAGTCAAACATAAGTTCATAGAACAAACGAACATATGGGGCGCTCGTGGCAAATTCGCCCACTGCGGAGCTCCCCATAATGCACTGCGAGATTGCAGCGCATTGACAGCTGCTGATTGGCAAAAGCATGCACCTGACCTGCATGCTTTGGCCAATCACAGCACGATGTGCTATAAGACCCATGATTGGCCAATCATGGCTCAGGGGCTAAGTCCACGCCACAATATAAGGCTCCTGCTTACACGGCGGCCGTATATAGTGAATAAATAGAGATTAGGCAGGTAGTGTAGTGTGCAGTCAGTCAGTGTAGTATATATACAGTACCTCACAAAAGTGAGTACACCCCTCACATTTTTGTGTGACAACACTGAAGAAATGACACTTTGCTACAATGTAAAGTAGTGAGTGTACAGCTTGTATAACAGTGTAAATTTGCTGTCCCCTCAAAATAACTCAACACACTTTATTAGCCATTATTGTCTAAATCACTGTCAACCAAAAGTGAGTACACCCCTAAGTTCAGAGAATATAGTGCAGTCCGTGTAGTATATATTAAGGAAAATTGTTATCAAATACTTACCGTAATTTTCCTTTCCTGGCCTATCCTCACGTCAGCACACAGTGGGTTAATGCCTCGTCTGGCGCCCACAGGACCACCTCTTCCTATCTAAATAAAAGACAGCCCCTCCCCCACTGACATGTTTGATAACTAGCCTGTGACAGGCCACTAGGGAGGGAGTCCTGTGCTGTCTTGAGGATAGGCCAGGAAAGGAAAATTATTGTAAGTATTTGATATCAATTTTCCATATTTCTGGCCATACCCCACGTCAGCACACAATGGGATTTAACTAGCTGAATAAATGGGTGGGAGAGAACACATGAAAGAAACCATGAAAGGCCATTTCTTAATGCTTCAACATCACAGTTTACGCTGTTGTTAGTCAACAGGTAAAAAAACCCGCCACAGTATATATTTTCTGCAAGTCTGTGGGCAAGTTCACCACAATTTCTGAGTTGATGGGGTCTTTCTGCATGCACATCTTTGAGGTGCTTTTTCAATGTGTTTTGCCATGTTACAGATGCGTTCCATAGAGAAAAAATGCAACATGTTCTCCTTTAGTTGACTGTACTGGAATACACTGCACCGGTGTGGCGTAGGCCATTGGAACCCATGGTAAACACTGTTCATGCATTCTTGACTCGAATAAAAATGCATTGGACTGTATCTGGTGTGAACCAGCCTTAAGTCTACTTTTCAATCCGTAGGATTCCTAAAGGTATTGAAAGGCAAAGACACTTGCGCACCAGATGCTGGCAGGCCCCATCCACTCCTGGAAGTGCATTGCTTAAACATGCATCAGCCAGCTTCATTGGATAAAGTTTGGAGACCTTAAAATTAAAATCAGTTTTTCTTTGCTAGAAAATTACCTAGAACCCCCAAACATTATACATTTTTTTCTAACACTCTAGAGAATAAAATGGCAGTTGTTGCAATACTTTCTGTAACACCGCATTTGCGCAGCGGTCTTACAAGCGCACTTTTTGTGGAAAAAATACACTTTTTTGAATTAAAAAATAAAACAACAGTAAAGTTATAGTGTGAATGATAATGTTACGCCGAATAAATTTATTTTACCCAACATGTCACGCTTCAAAATTGTGCCAGCTCGTGGAATGGCGACAAACTTTTACCCTTAAAAATATGCATAGGTGTTGTTTAAAAATTTCTATGGGTTACCAGTTTTGAGTTACAAAGGAGGTCTAGGGCTAGAATTATTACTCTTGCTCTAATGCCTCATGCACACGGTCGGATTTTCCAATGGAAAATGTTCGATGGGAGCTTTTTGTCGGAAATTCCAACTGTATGTAGGCTCCATCGGACATCTTCCATCAGAATTTCCGTGGCACATAATTTGATATCCGGATCTCAAATTTTCCAACAACAAAATCCGTTCTTGTAAATTCTGATTGTGTGTACACAATTCTGACGCACAAAGTGCCACGCATGCTCAGAATAAATTACGAGACAGAAGCGCTCGGTCTGGTAAACTTAGCGTTCGTAATGGAGATAGCACATTTGTCACGCTGCAATTTTTTAAATATTATAATGCAGGCATTCTCTTCTTCTTTATAATGCTCGAATAATGAAGTTGTTTTGCTGCTCATATTCACACAGAGTTTTGACAACCTGATTTCTTTATTATTTCTCGTGATCTCATGATCACGCGAAATATCATATTTTTTTTTTGTCAGATCTCCGTAATAATGTTTATAATTTTTTTTTTGTTTTTTTATCAAGATCTACTATTTATTTATTTATTTTTTTATAGTGATCTCCCTAATATTTTTTCTCGTTTTGTGTGTCAAGTTACCACAACACCAATATTATCTGTTTTTTAATCTCAATGAGGTTGGTTGGTGATGGTGTCCCTTGTTAATTTGACATTGTATTTTTTAAATGTACCTACCTAGTTACAAACTGTCCTTTTTGAAGTAAAACACAGAGGCAAGTATTTCTGAAAAAAATATCCATATATTAGGGGTCATAACAAGATAAAGAGGAAGGCAATGCTGTAGAAACTGCTGAAATTGGCGAAGCCTTTGTACCCCAGGGCACACATCAACTATTTGCCAGCCAAAATTGGTGGCCTGAGGAATCCATATAATAGTCAGCACAATCCGGTCCAGGACTCCAAGAGATCAGGAACAGCAGCAGATGACATGTATGTCCCTAGGCTGTGGTCATACCAGAGCCTGCATCTTTTGCCAGACCAGACTGAACCCAGGCCATCACTTTTTTGTCTTCCTTACACACTTCCTTCCAGGCTGTGGTGTTAGAGGTGTGGCAAGAGGTGGAGGAGGAGGAGGATGGTCCAACTCACACAGGTGTGTTTTGGGTGTGAGTTGGCCCCTCAACCCCTAATTTTGGGTGATGACCATAATTTCCTCACACAAGAGGCATTGGCCCTCCTCCATTTGCTGCATTTTGTATGCAGTCATGCATGCAAAGGTCTGTTGGAGAGTGGGGTTGGCTTTGAGTCCTCATTAGCCTCCCTAATCAGCCTGAGTGCTGCCTTCTCCATGTTACTCCCCTTCCTGGCCCTTTTGGTTTGAAGGCAGAGGGGGGGGACCTGAGATTCTGTGAGGCTCCTACTTGGCACAGCCCCTCCTGGCTGCCACATTCCCCCATCACCTCCTGGCTGCCACATTCCTCTGCCACCTCCTGGCTGCCACATTCCACAGCCTCCTCCTGGCTGAGGCTTTCCTGTATATGAAAAAGGGACATAGTTTTAGTTTATTGTTCATCAATCACACACAATTTTCAGCTCATGACTGTTGTATTCAGTAGTTAATATTTATTAACATTGAATGTTAATAAATAGAAAAGACTATCATTCTGACCCCAGCATTTTTCATTCTTGTCACAAATATTTTTGGCTACTACTGTCTATTGATATATCAAACACTTTATTAAAGCAGCAATTAGTGATCAACAATAACATCTATTTCACATAATTTATTTTACGACAAGAAATATGTTGAACAATGCTATACCTGGCTCAAACTGGGCTACTCCACTGGCTGAAAGGCCCAGGGTGGGCGTCGGAAGCCTCAGCTGGGGTGGAAGGAAGCATTGAAAGTAAGGTTGAAAGGGATTCCCTGACTTCAGTCTGGTCTGCCAGAAAATGAAGTCTGTCATAGTACCACAGCCTGGGGACATAAATGTCATCTGCTGCAGCTCCTGATCTCATGGATTTCTGGACCTTAGTATGCTCACGATTATATGTACTCCTCAGGCTACCATTTTTTTTTTTTTTAAATAGGTGATGTCTGCCGTGGGGACCTGCAGCTTCACCAACTCCAGCAGTTTCTCCAGTGCTGCCTACTTTTATTTTGTTATTATAACGTAGGTATTTGATCTGCCACAGACAGGGCAGCTCCCTGTACTTTTCTATGAATATTGGGAGAAAGTTGTGGTCTTTGAACCCATCCATTTTCTCTACAAGACACAACACAAGACAAACCCTAATGTCATGCGAAACTCTCTTAATCTTGACCCAATATAGGCCTCAATCTAGAAGCAGTATAGGCCACTGATGCACCAAGTTCAAACTGTACCTTCGTTATAACGATCATCGCTTCTGATACTCTGTCCTCCACTCACAGATCATACGTATGACGCACTCGTGTTAAGCTTTATGTACACCGCGCATGCGTGAAACTCCGCCCGCCCCTGACATTCTTTCTAGTCTATTCCCCGCCCCTTCTCTTTCGGCGCAGTGGGTAAAGAACATAGCAGAGACACAGCAGGTGCATGCAGAAGAGAGCAGCAATGACGAAAGCCAGGAGCCACAAACATCCCGTTCCCGGAGGAGATTTAAGGCCTCAAATATGTCCTTTGAAGAGATGGTGGAGATGGTGGACATCTTGAAGAGGGCCGACTATGATGGGAAGTATGGACCTTACCTAAATCCAAATGTGAGGAAAGCCAAGATCATGACTAAAGTTGTGAAGAGTAGGGATGAGCCGAACACCCCCTGGTTCGGTTCGCACCAGAACCTGCGAACGGACCGTAAATGTGCACGAACTTTAGAACCCCATTGACGTCTATGGGACTCGAACGTTTGAAATCAAAAGTGCTAATTTTAAAGGCTAATTTGCATGGTATTGTCCTAAAAAGGGTTTGGGGACCCGGGTCCTGCCCCAGGGGACATGTATCAATGCAAAAAAAACTTTTAAAAAAGGCCGTTTTTTTGGGAACAGTGATTTTAATGATGCTTAAAGTAAAAAAAAAAAAAAAAGTGAAATATTCCTTTAAATACCATACCTGGGGGGTGTCTATAGTATGCCTATAAAGTGGTGCGTGTTTCCCGTGCTTAGAACAGTCCCTGCACAAAATGATATTTTTAAAGGAAAAAGGTAATTTAAAACTGCTTGCGGCTTTAATGTAATGTCGGGTCCTGGCAATATGGATGAAAATCAGTGAGACAAATGGCATGGGTACCCCCCAGTCCATTACCAGGCCCTTTGGGTCTTGTATGGATATTAAGGGGAACCTCGCACCCAAATTAAAAAAGGAAACAGCAGTATACAGGCTCTGTACTCTGAACAGCAGTATACAGGCGGTGCAAACAAGACAGGGACTGTAGGTTTGTTGTTAAGTAGAATCTGTTTGTAATTTTGTACTGGTACATTTTTAACATGTTTAGCTCCAGCCAAAAAATCTATTTTAAGCTTTTTGGAAAACATAGGGAAGGGTTATCACCCCTGTGACATTTGTTTTGCTGTCTGTGCTCCTCTTCAGAAGATTGCACCTCACTTTTTGTCCCAATGACAAATGTTTTTTGAAAATCTGGGTTTTTTTGTGAAACAAGGATTGGTGATAAAGCATCAGTGGAAAGGAGAAATGTTTTTCCCATATTAACTCTTACAGGAGAGAATTTCCCTTCCTAGGGGTAGATTTCATCTTACTTCCTGTTGTCTCCTTCCGTTTGCAAGTAGGAGTCATTTGTAAATTGGATGTTTGAAAGTAGGGGCCTGCCCTATATACTCAGCAGAAATTTGGGCCTTAGGTGTTGTTGTGGCCACAACACTGTAAGCCCTCACAGGGCCCTGCTGTGAAATATTAGATCAAGAATTGTAATTACATGCCCCTGTTGAACAGGGGCAGAAAAATTGGGCCTTTGGTGGTGGTGGTGGTGCTGGTGCCACAACACTGTAAGTCCTCACTCGTTCTTGGTGGGTGCAGAAACGGGCCCTGCAGTGAAATATTAGATCAAGAATTGTAATTACATGCCCCTGTTGAACAGGGGCTGAAAAATTGGGCCTTAGGCACTGGTGCTGGTGCCACAACACTGCAAACCCTCACAGATACTCTAGTTGGAACACAGGAACGAGCCCTGCTGCAAAGTATTGCATCAAAAATTGTAATTACACGCCCCTGTTAAACAGGGGCTGAAAAATTAGGCCTTAAGCACTGGTGCTGGTGCCACAACACTGCAACCCCTCACAGATACTCTAATTGGAATGCAGAAACGAGCCCTGCTGCAAAGTATGTCATCAAAAATTGTAATTACAAGCCCCTGTTAAACAGGGGATGCAAAATTAGGCCTTAGGCACTGGTGCTGGTGCCACAACACTGCAACCCCTCACAGATACTTTAGTTGGAACGCAGGAACAAGCCCTGCTGCAAAGTATTGCATCAAAAATTGTAATTACACGCCCCTGTTAAACAGGGGCTGAAAAATTGGGCCTTAGGCACTGGTGGTGGCGCCCAGAACCAAAAACGTTCTTACAAGCTATCAGCATGCTCATTGAGGAGGAAGAGGATAATTACTCAGGATAGTCACTCAGCATCAGCATGGGCAGTCTTTGAAGGGATCTGAGATTAAAAAAAAAAATATTCGGTTACATCAGCATCAGGTGCTTGGTAGCTGGTGGTGATCCATGACTGATTAATTTTTATGAAGGTCAGTTGATCGACCGAGTCGGTGGACAGACGCACCCTGTGATCGGTTACAAAGCCTCCAGCAGCACTGAATGTGCGTTCCGAAAGAACGCTGGATGCAGGACAGGCCAGTAGCTCAATTGCATACTGTGCAAGCTCTGGCCAGTGATCCATCCTCAAGACCCAGTAACCCAGAGGATTTAAGGTGGGAAAGGTGTCCAAGTCAGATCTTGCCCCTAGGTATTCCTGCACCATGTAAAACAGACGCTGGCGATGGTTGCTGGAACCGATCATACCTTGGGGCTGCGGACCAAAAAATTGTCTGAACGCATCGGTCAGACGGCCACCTTCTCCACCGCTCCTTCTTTGACTGACCGAAGCCTCAGCAACACGTTGTCCAGAAACAGGAGTTTGTAACCTCCCAGTCTCTGGGAATGCGTTGCACAGACCTTTCTGCAAGGTCTCCTGAAGATGTTTCATCCTCTGCTCCCTCTTTGATGGCAAGATAAGGTCCACAACCTTACCCTTGTAACATGGATCAAGGAGGGTTGCCAGCCAGTATTGGTCCTTCTCCTTGATACCATGAATACAAGGGTCCTTACGCAGGCTTTGCAGGATCAGGGAGGCCATGCAGCGTAGGTTTGCTGAGGCATTCGGTCCGGAGTCCTCTGGGTCACTAAGGACGACATGGTCCGCAGCCACCTCCTCCCAGCCACGTACAAGTCCATGTGTTTCTTGGGACTGATCCCTTAAAGACTGCTGCTGATGCTGAGTGCCAGGCTCCACCTCCATATTGACACAATCCTCTTCCTCCTCCTCCTGGTCCTCTTCCTGTGTGATCGGAGGGCACGCAGGAAAACTGTCTGGATAAAGGGGGCCTTGAGAGCTAAGGAAGTCCTCCTCTTCCTGCTTCTGTTCTGCCTCAAGTGCCCTGTCCATTATTCCACGCAGCATGTGCTCCAACAAGTGGACAAGGGTGACAGTGTCACTGATGCATGCACTGTCACTGCTCACCATCCTCGTGGCCTCCTCAAATGGTGACAGGACAGTGCATGCATCCCTGATCATGGCCCACTGGCGTGGGGAAAAACCAAGCTCCCCTGACCCTGTCCTGGTGCCATAGTCGCACAGGTACTCATTGATGGCCCTCTGCTGCATGTGCAGCCGCTGCAGCATGGCCAACGTTGAGTTCCACCTGGTGGGCATGTCACAGATTAGGCAGTTCTTGGGCAGGATAAACTCCTTTTGGAGGTCTGCCAGCCGAGCACTGGCATTATATGACCGGCGGAAATGCACACAGACTTTCCTGGCCTGCCTCAGGACATCCTGTAAGCTCGTGTACCTGCCCAAGAACCGCTGCACCACCAAGTTAAGGACGTGAGCCAAACAGGGCACATGGGTCATTTGTCCCTGTCGGAGGGCAGAGAGGAGGTTGGTGCCATTGTCGCAAACCACCATTCCTGCCTTAATTTGGAGTGACATCAACCACCTCTGAACCTGCTCCTGCAGAGCTGACAGAACCTCTGCCCCAGTGTGGCTCCTGTCCCCCAAGCACACCAGCTCAAGCACCACATGGCATCTTTTGGCCTGCATACCTGCGTAGCCCCTTGAACGGCTACGGATCACCGCTGGTTCCGAGGACAAAGCACAGGAAGAGGCCAATCATTAATTAATCATTAACAATCATTAGTAGTGGCATTTTGGAGGCGTGGTGGTGGAACAACCTCCAATACTACTGCACCTTGTCCTGCATCCTTCCCAGCTGCCAGCAGAGTCACCCAATGCACGGTGAAACTTAGGTAACGTCCCTGTCCATGCCTGCTGGACCATGAGTCAGCAGTAATATGCACCTTACCGCTGACCGCCCTGTCCAGCGAGGCATGGACATTGCCTTCCACATGCCGGTAGAGAGCCGGAATCGCCTTCCGTGAGAAAAAGTGGTGTTTGGGTACCTGCCACTGAGGAACCGCACATTCCACAAACTCACGGACGGGGCAGAGTCTACCAACTAAAATGGTAGCAGTTGAAGTGCTAGCAATTTTGCCAAGCTAGCATTCAACCACTGGGCATGTGGATGGCTGGGAGTGAACTTCTTTCGGGGGCTGCAGCAGATGGGGCAGGGAAATTTGCCTGGTACAATCTGAGGTCGGTGTAGCGAAAGCAGATTGCCCACAAGTACTTGGCTGTAACACACCTAATTCTACACCTTCATTCCTCTCAGTGCAGGTCTCAGAGAGGACTGAAGGTATAGTGGGGTTGGAGATCTCAGCTGATGAGGAGCAAGGAGAGGTCCTCTTTGTTCTTTGGTGTGGGTCTTTTAGATACGCTTGCCAATGAACTGCATGGCAGGTCAACATATGTCTGCTCAAGCATGTGGTGCCCAAGCGGGAGATGTTTTGGCCACGCGAGATACGCTTGAGACATATGTTGCAAATAGCAGCGGTGCGATCTGATGCACTCGTCTCAAAAAAGGCCCACACCAAAGAACTTTTTGAATAACGCGCAGAGACTGCAGCACCCTGCACATGCGGAGCTTTGGGGTGTGATGCAGTCAGTGTGCTGCCCTTAGGCTGGCCCCTGGAGGGCATCCTGCCTCGTTGGTGATGTGCCTCCTCCTCCTACTCCTCTCTCCTATCAGGCACCCACGTTGAGTCAGTGACCTCATCATCCCCTCCCTCCTCATCACTGGAGCAAACCTGGCAGTATGCTGCAGCAGGGGGAGCATGACTGCCAGATTGCTATCCTTCTTGGGCACCCCCTCTGTCCGTGCTCACGTTACTGCCTTCATCTAGTTCAGTATCATCATCAGAGCCTTCTAAACGCTGGGCATCCTCCTGGAGCATGTACCCAACACTGTGGTCAAACAGTTCGAGTGACTCCTCAGGAGGACATGGTGGGGCTAGGGAAGGAGTCACTGATGCCATTGAGCCGAGAGAAGAGGCCGCATTGGCAGCTGCTTTGCCAGACAAAGTACCTTGAGCATGGGTGAGAGAGGATGAGGACGGCTTGGTCATCCACTCGACCAAGTCTTCCGCATGTTGCGGCTCAACACGGTCAGCTGCCGAAAAAAAGGCCAAGCGTGTCCCACGGCCATGTGCTGATGAGGATGCACCGTCTCCATGACCAGCACTGTTGCTTCTAGACACAGAGCCTGCTTGCCCTCTTTTATTGGCTTGTGACTGTCTGCCTCTCCTTGTTGGCCTTTCAGACATACTAATGGCCTGTAGCTGCACTAAGCTGGGATATATATATATATATATATATATATATATATATATATATATATATATATATATATACAGTGTATATATATATATATATATATATATATATATATATATATATATACTGATACTGCAGCTAGCAAAATCAACTGCCTGCCTGTAGTATGAGAATACCACCAACCTTCTACAGGTAGCTTTAGCTGAACACTGTGCAGAGCTCGCAAAAAACTAACTTGTAGCTTATTTAGCTGCCTGCGGTAGTGATAGGATCAGGAAAACACCACCAACCTTCTACAGGTAGCTTTAGCTGAACACTGTGTAGAGCTCGCACTACACTAACTTGTAGTTTTAGCTGAACACTGTGCAGAGCTTGCAAAAAACTAACTTGTAGCTTAGTTAGCTGCATGCGGTAGTGATAGGATCAGGAAAACACCACCAACCTTCTACAGTTAGCTTTACCTGAACACTGTGCAGAGCTCACACTACACTAACTTGTAGTTTTAGCTGAACACCATGCAGAGCTCGCAAAAAATTAACTTGTAGCTTATTTAGCTGCCTGCGGTAGTGATAGGATCAGGAAAACACCACCAACCTTCTACAGGTAGCTTTAGCTGAACACTGTGCAGAGCTTGCAAAAAACTAACTTGTAGTTTTAGCTGAACACTGTGAGGAGGACGCACTACACTAACTTGTAGCTTTAGCTGAACACTGTGCAGAGGTCGCACTACACTAACTTGTAGTTTTAGCTGAACACTGTTCAGAGGACGCACTACACTAACTTGTATCTTTAGCTGAACACTGTGCAGAGGTAGCACTACACTAACTTGTAGTTTTAGCTGAACACTGTTCAGAGGACGCACTACACTAACTTGTAGCTTTAGCTGAACAATGTGCAAAGGTCGCACTACACTAACTTGTAGTTTTAGCTGAACACTGTTCAGAGGACGCACTACACTAACTTGTAGCTTTAGCTGAACACTGTGAGGAGGACACACAACCCTAACTTGTATCTTTAGCTGAACACTGTGCAGAGGTCACAGTAAACTAACTTGTAGCTTTAGCTGAACACTGTGAGGAGTACGCACTACACTAACTTGTAGCTTTAGCTGAACACTGTGCAAAGGTTGCACTACACTAACTTGTAGTTTTAGCTGAACACTGTGAGGAGGATGCACTACACTAACTTGTAGCTTTAGCTGAACACTGTGCAAAGGTTGCACTACACTAACTTGTAGTTTTAGCTGAACACTGTTCAGAGGATGCACTACACTAACTTGTAACTTTAGCTGAACACTGTGCAGAGGTCGCACTACACTAACTTGTAGTTTTAGCTGAACACTGAGGAGGATGCACTACACTAACTTGTAGCTTTAGCTGAACACTGTGAGGAGGACACATTACCCTAACTTGTAGTTTTAGCTGAACACTGTACAGAGGTCACAGGAAACTAACTTGTAGCTTTAGCACTGTGAGGAGGACGCACTACCCTAACTTGAAGCTTTAGCTGAACACTGTGCAGAGGTCACACTAAACTAACTTGTAGCTTTAACTGAACACTGTGAGTAGGACGCACTACACTAACTGTAAATAGTCTAGCTGCCTGACTGTGGTACTAATAGGATCAAAAGAACACCAGCAATTTTCTTTAGGTAGCTGTAAATACTGTAACAAGACAAGCCTGCCTGTCAGTAGGAAGATAACAGGAACGGATCTAGCTAAACTGAATACAGTGTATATATATATAGCACCTGGGATGCATATATATATACACAATACACTGTAAGTGCAGCCAACTCACTGACTGTCCTGCCTAACCTAGCTAACTCAAATGAAATGACACTGTTTCTCTCTCTCTCTAAGCATGCCGGAACACACTACACAAGGCCGCCGTGCAGGCGGCCTTATATAGTGTGGGGCGTGTTCTAAACCCCCTGAGCCATAATTGGCCAAAGCCACCCTGGCTTTGGCCAATTACAGCTCTCTCTACTGACGGCGCTGTGATTGGCCAAGCATGCGGGTCATAGTGCATGCTTGGCCAATCATCAGCCAGCAATGCACTGCGATGCTGCAGTGAATTATGGGCCATGATGCGCCACACGAATTTGGCGCGAACGGCCCGTATCGTTTGCAATTCGGTGAATGGGTGAACAGACGATGAACGCGAAGCTCATCCCTAGTGAAGAGTCTGCGCTGGAATTTTGGGGTACGGCAATCCAAGGATCCACTGATAAAACAATGGTCAGACCTCAAATTGAGGGAGCAGAATCAGTACAGAAGGATCAAGAGAGTTCTTCAAAAAAGTAAGTAGTTGTCGTGTGTTCCTATTATTATTATTACTTGCATGCTGCTCCATGTGCTTTTCATTACTATTGTACATTTTAAAATGGCAACTTTCATGTTCATGGGTACAGTAATCGGTTGTAGGAAACCCACTAAAATACGATGTTTTGGACAGATGCAGGTTAACTACATTTGCTCAGGCCTATTTGTATTAAAAGAAGTTTGTTGTTTAGATGGGTTTGTAACTAGAATGAAATAGAAAGTGAATTCAGTGTAAGGAGAGGACACTCAGCAGCTGTTTACCCATCTGGATGCAGGAGCACTAGTGTGGGACACCATAAAAAACTTTTTAGGGTGTCCCGCACAGGTGCTCCAGTGGATACTAGGGGTGTCTCCATGTGTGCAATTTGTACAAAAAAGGGAAGTATTCCAGCTTTAGAAAGGAACTAAAAATTTCTTCAGCTCGGAACTCTGCCAAAACAGACAATTGTACACGACACTTCCAAGCAATGTTTCATATTCCTATTTCTGCACTCAAATACCTGTGTGCTAAGTATACCTTTTTTTTATTCACATAGGGGAGAAAAGACATCTGAGGACACCAGGGACTCCACACCTCCTAAAGAAGGGGAAATCCCAAAACCACAAGCAGAGGATGAGGAGGGAGACCTTTATGAAGTGGGTGAAATAGTGACCACAACAGGTAAGTGTCTGAGACCACAGCTTCAGGTAATAGATGTATGCCTGCATATTTATAATACCCCCCATGAGGGTTATTTACTAAAGGAAAATCCACTTTGCACTGCAAGTGCACTTGGAAGTAAAGTCACTGTAGATCCGAGGGGGACATGCAAGGAAAATAAAAAACAGCATTTTAACTTGCACATGATTGGATGATAAAATCAGCAGAGCTTCCACTCATTTCAGATCTACCCCTTAGATTTAGAGCGACTGCACTTCCAAGTGCACTTGCAGTGAAAAGTGGATTTGCCTTTCGTAAATAACCCTCATTGTGTATTTTTGCTTTTAAAAACAAGTTTTAAAGTATTTTAAAAGCCAAATTTTGAAGATTCACACGGGTGTGTCAACATGTGCTATCTGCCATTACGGGATATCAATGTACGCGTTTTGTGGGTGCAACCCCTTCCTCACAACTGAAGTAGGTGAGAGGAAGGGGTTGCACCCCCAAAACACGTCCATTGATCACCCATGATGGGAGCTAGCACATGTTGACATTAGGCATGGGATCAGGAGGGAAATCCCCATTTTGAATCCCAATTTGTGTGCATCTTCAAAATTTGGCTTTTACAGGGGTGACATCACCCCATCTTATGAAGGCAATATTAACACAGTTTGGACATACTAATGTCTGATATTGTCTTCACTTTGTCAAAGTTGTACTTTGTAAGTTCCTAAGTTGTGTATGTTCTGTTTGGAAACATGCCTGTTGGACCAAAAAAAGGCTATTTCTAATGTGACCAAAAAAAATGTTATACAACAAAGATGTTGGTTTGTTCAAAAACCCTTTTCTAACACACATTTGAATGTGCTTTTGAGTAAAATGTTTTCTACTCAACAATGGGGGGTTATTTACAAAAGTCAAATCCAATTTGCACTACAAGTGCAAACTACAAGTGCAAAGTGCACTTGAAATTGCACTGTAAGTGCACTTGGAAGTGCAGTCGCTGTAAATCTGAGGGGTAGATCTGAAATGAGGTGAAGCTCTGCTGATTTTATTATCCAATCATGTGCAAGCTAAAATGCTGTTTTTTTTTTGCTTTCCTTGCATGTCCCCCTCGGATCTACAGTGACTGCACTTCCAAGTGCACTTTTAGTGCAATTTCAAGTGCACTTTGCACTTGTAATTTGCACTTGTAGTGCAAAGTGGATTTGCCTTTAGTAAATAACCCCCAATGCGTGGCTTCTTATTTCAATGCTCAAAAGCAGTTTGTGAAGTAAGTTGGTGTTTAAAGTGACAATGGGGGTTATTTACTAAAGGCAAATCAACTTTGCACTACAAGTGCACTTTCATTGCAGTTTCAAGTGCAATTTTGCAGTGCACTTGGAGTGCAAAGTGGATTTTCCTTTAGTAAATAACTCCCACAGTGCTTTTTAATTTGCTACAATTATGCCACTTTCATGACTACCAAAAAATCGCAAAAGAAAGAAACACAAGCAGCAAATACAAGGAAATATTATTTCTGTTTATCCAAAAAAATTTTTTTAAATGTTTCTTGATTGTGTGGCAAATCAATGGCTCCCCTACCCGCAAAGTACTCCAGATATTTTTGTCTCACTTTTCGGGCGCTTTGGGAGGGCAAGCCAGGACGGCCAGCTTCAAGTGCCATCAGGGTTGAAGGAACAGGAAAGCCGGCCTCAGTCCCAACTGAGGCAACATAGTTTGTAGCATTTTTTCAAAGAAAATTGTGCATAATGCAGCAGGCAAGCACAATATGGTTGAGTTTACATTCCGCCATGTGGATTGGTGTCAGAAATAGGCGGAACCGGCTGGCCATTATCCCGAAAGCATTCTCCACTACTCTTCTGGCTCTGGCCAGCTGGTAATTAAAAACCCTCTGGTCTGGGGGTGAGGGTCCTCATAGGGAATGGCCGCATAAGATGGTCCCCCAGCGCAAATGCTTCATCCACGATGAAGACAAAAGGGAGTCCTTCCACATTGTCTTCTGGAGGTGGCAAGCCCAAGCTGCCATTCTGGAGTGGTCAGCAAAATTCTGTGTGGGCGATGACTCCACCATCCGACATCCGACCATTTTTCCCCACGTCCACATACAGGAACTCATAAGAAGCCGACACCACCGCCAACAACACAATACTATTAAACCCCTTGTAATTATAATAGTATGACCCCGAGTTGGGGGGTGGGACTATGTGGACTCGTTTCCCATCTATTGCCACTCCGCAGTTGGGAAAGTCCCACCGCTGGGCAAAGTGGGATGCCACAGTCTGCCATTCCTGTGGCACTGAAGGAAACTGTGGAGTCAAACAAGAAAAAAAAATGGTACTTTTGCACATAACATTGCAAGCAGATTAGACACAAAAATTCTTGGCCAACATCAGTATAACATTTATTTTAAGGGAGTACTTATAGACAAAAATATAAGGTCCACTTATCAGATTCCTCACCCCCTCTGAAGGCCCATTGTAAAAATTTTAGGGGGGGAGATGTTTTGGACAGGTAACCCTCTCCACTTCATTGAGAGCTGAATGCATAAATAATGTGTGTTTCTTTGGCCAGCCCCTCCTTACTTTACACTATTGGCAGCCCACTAGACAGGTAAGAAGTGTCATAATACAAAAATTTGAATACACACTGTCCTAATTGAAGCACATTTTTACATTATGCAATTACCTATCAAGATAATAGGAGAACAAAACTTTAAACAGTACCATTTGAAAGTATTCAGGCAGGACCTTTCACTACATGCTTTGGTGAATTCATCCATAAATATGACAACAAAAGAGGTAGGTATAGTGCGTATGGGTTGGGCAAAGTCAGCAGATAGAGGATTGGTTTCAGTTGACTTAGCGGTTGTGGGGAGGGAGGGTTCAAAATGATTTTGGGACCCCAAAAAAAGCCTCTGGCACTCTGCATGAATTTAAGCACATAAATAACATGTTTACACATTTTAGGGGGTGTTTAGAGTAAAGTACTACAATGGAGCTGACAAAATACATTGTTAAGTGACTAAGCTAGGTGTGTATGGGCCCAGGATAGCATGCTGGGGAGGTTAGTGAAGGAAAATATGCATGAAGGACAAAAAAGGAAGTTTAAAAAATTCAAGCATGCATGAGGATAAAGAGGAAAGGATAAAACATACCTTAATATAGTCCTTCTGCAGGACCTGAATGATGGCAGAACAGGTCTCTGGAATAATGATCCCCACAGCCTGGGGGGAGATGCCTGTTGAGAACTTGATGTCCTGCAGACTTCTCCCCGTTGCCAAGTACTGCAACGTGGCAACTAGCCTCTGCTCGGGAGTGATGGCTTGCCACATGCAGGTATCCTGCCTGCTAAAATAAGGGGATAGCAAAGCCAACAAACAGTGAAAAACAGGGTCCGTCATCCAGAGATAATTCCTGAAATCATCAGGATTATTCTCACGGATCTCCCGCAAAAAAGGCATATCAGAGAATTGGTCATGCTGGAGCAACCAATTCTTTGTCCATAAACTCCTCCCCACCCTGTTCATGGACTGGGCTTGGGTCAAAGCAAGAACCCCAACACCAAGCCCTTGCACAGCACAAACTCTACGACGAGTACTTAACCGCAACATGGCTTCAAAACGGTCGGCTGGTCAGAACGAACTTATGCCCTGTACACACGGTCAGATTTTTCGACAGAAAATGTGTGATCAGACCTTGTTGTCGGAAATTCCGATCGTGTGTGGGCTCCATCTGACTTTTTCCATTGGATTTTCCCACGCACAAAGTTTGAGAGCAGGCTATAAAATTTTCCGACAACAAAATCCGATCAAGTCAATTCCGACCATGTGTGGACAATTCAGACGCACAAAGTGCTACTCATGCTCAGAATAAATTCTGAGACGGAACTGCTCGATCTGGTAAAATTAGCGTTTGAAATGGATATAGCACTTTCGTCACGCTACAATGTTTTAACCGCTTGCCGACCGCCTCACGCAGATATACTGCAGCAGAAGGGCTTGTACAGGAAAAACCATGTACCTGTATGCTGCCCTTTAAGAGGTGGCATGCGCCCGCGGCAAGCTCCGTGAGTCGGGTCGCGGGTCTCCTTCACTGCCAGCGTCATTTACACAGGAATCAGTGCATTTTTATAGCACTGATTGCTGTATACATGACTATTTTGTAAACGCTATAACTTTTGCGCAAACCGATCAATAATCACTTATTGCGATTTTTTTACCAAAAATATGTAGAAGAATATGTATCGGCCTAAACTGAGGAAAAAAAACATTTTTTTATATATTTTTGAGGGATATTTATTATAGCAAAAAGTAAAAAATAATGCGTTTTTTTCAAAATTGTCGCTCTATTTTTGTTTATAGCGCAAAAAATAAAAACCGCAGAGGCGATCAAATACCACCAAAAGAAATCTCTATATGTGGGAAAAAAAGGACGTCAATTTTGTTTGGGAGCCACGTCGCATGACCGCGCAATTGTCAGTTAAAGCAACACAGTGGCGAATCGCAAAAAGTGCTATGGTCAGGAAGGGGGTAAATTCTTCCGGGGCTGAAGTGGTTAAATAGTTTAATGCAGCGCACTCTGTTCTTCTTTATAATGCTAGAAGAATGAAGTTGTTTTGCTGCTCATATTCACACAGACTTCTCACAAACTTCTTTATTATTTATCATGATTTCATCGATATATTTTGATTTGTCACATCTGACTCAAAAATTTTCATTTTTTTTGTTAGTATTTTTTTCAAGCCTGCTCTTGTGTTTTTTTTTTTTTTTTAACTCCAGAATATTTTTGGGTGTGTTTTGTGTGTCAAGTTACCACAACACCATTATTATCTTGTATTATTTAATCTCAAGGAGGTTGTTTGGTGTTGGTGTCTCTTGTTAATTTCACATTGTATTTTTAAAATGTACCTGCCTCCTCACAAACAAACTGTCCTTTTTGAAGGAAAACACACATAGGCGAGTATAATTGAAACCAAAAATCCTTTATTAAGGGCTCATAACCAAACAAAGAGGGAGGCAACGCCGGAGAAACAGCAGAAATTGGCGAAGCCTTTGGCCCCAAGGGCACACATCAATTATTTCCAGGCAAAATTGGTGGCCTGAGGAGTCCTTATCTAAGGGAGTACAATCTAGTCCAGAAGTCCAAGAGAATCATGAACAGCAGCAGATGACATACATGTCTCCAGGCTGTGGTCATACAAGAGCCTGCATCTTTTGTCAGACCAGACTGAACCCAGGTCATCACTCTCTGGTCTTCCTTCCATGCTTCCTTCCACGCTGTGTCTGTGGTGGTGGAGCTGTGGCAGGAGGAGGAGGAGGATGGTCCAACTCACACAGGTGGGTATTGGGTGTGATTTCGCCCCTCACCCCCTTAGTTAAGGTTTTATAAAGAATGTCCTCACACATGAGGCGTTGGCCCTCCTGCATGTCCTTCAGTTTTGTGGCAGCCATGAACGCAAAGGCCTCTTCACAAGTGGGGAAGGCTCTGAGGGACGCAGAAGCCTCCTGAATCAGCCTGAGTGCTGAATCCTGCACGTTACTCCCCTTCCTGGGTCTTTTGTTTGGAAGGTGGAGGGGAGGGACCTGCAATTCTGTCAGGCACCTACTGGGCCCAGCCTTCTCCTGGCTGCCACTTAGCCCCGCCTCCTCCTGGTTGCCACTAACCCCCGCCTCCTCCTGGCTGCCACATTCCACAGCCTCCTCCTGGCTGCCACATTCCACAGCCTCCTCCTGGCTGAGGTCTTCCTGTGTATGAAAAAGGAACATAGTTTTAGTTTTTTCTTCATCAATCACACAATTTTCATCTCATGACTGTTGAAAATTGAATGTTAAGAAATATAAAAGACTATCATTCTGAGCCCAGCATTTTTCATTCTTGTCCCAATTATTGTAGCCCACTACTGTCTATTGATATGTAAAACACTTTATGAAATCAGCCATTAGTGATCACTAATAACATCTAGTAAACATCGTTTATGTTTTACCAATAAATCTGTAAAAGAATGCTATACCTGGCTCCTGCTGGGCTCCTCCAGTTCTTCCTGGTTGGAAGTCCCAGGTTGGACATCGGAAGCCTCAGCTGGGGTGGAAGGAAGAGTGGAAGGAAGGGTTGAGAGGGATTCCCTGACTTCAGTCTGGTCTGACAGAAATCGCAGTCTCTCATAGTACCACAGCCTGGGGACATAAATGTCATCTGCTGCAGCTTCTGATCTCTGGGAATCCTGGACCTTCTTGCGCTCCCTAAGATAAGTGCTCCTCAGGCCACCAATTTTGGCTTTTAAATAGGGGATGGTTGCTGTGGGGACCACCGGCTTCACCAACTCCAGCAGTTTCTCCAGCGCTGCCTGCCTCTTTTGTTTATTATTGTATTGGGGGTGTTTGACCTGCCACAGACAGGGCAGCTCCCTGTATTTGTCTATGAACAGGGGGAGGAAGTTTTGGTCATTGAAGCCACCCATTTTATCTGCAAGACACAACACAAGACAAACCCTAATGTCAGGCTAAACTCTCCTAATCTTGTCACAATATAGGCCTCAATCTAGAAGCAGTATAGGCCCAAGTTTAAATTATACCTTCGTTATCACGATCGGCGCCTCCGATACTCCTTCCTCCGCTCACAGATCGTACGTACTACGCACGCGTGTTATGCTTTATATACACTGCGCATGCGTGAAACTCCGCCCGCCCCTGATGTTCTTTCTAGTCTATTCCCTGCCCCTTCTCATTTGGCGCAGTGGGGAAGAGCACATGGCGGAGACAGAGCAGGTGCGTGCTAATTACAGCAATGAGGAGGAGGAGGAGGAAAGCCCGGAGCCAGAAACGTCCCGATCCCAGAGGAGACGATTTAAGGCCTCAAATATGTTCTTTGGGGAGATGTTGGAGATGGTCAACATCCTGAAGAGGGCCGGCTATGACGGGAAGTATGGACCTTACCCCGACCCCAATGTCAGAAAGGCCAAGATCATGGTGAAAGTTGTCAAGCATCTGCACAGAAATTTTGGGGTACAACGATCGAAAGATCAACTCAGGAAGCGGTGGTCAGACCTCAAATTAAGGGATCACGAGCAGTACAGAAGGATCAGGAGAGTGCTGCAAAAAAGTAAGTAGTTGTCCTGTGTTCCTATTCTTTATTTTTCTAACGTTCGTGCTGCTCCATGTGCTTTTCCTAACTGTTATAAAGTTTAAAATGGCAACTTTCATGTACATGGGCACATTATTCGTTCGTATGAAACATTGTTTGTTTGGCATAGAAAACACCACGTTTTGGACATGCATTTGAATAAATTTTTGCTAGCCTACTTCTCTTCAAATAATTTTGGTGTCTAGATGGGTTGGTAAGTAGAATGAAATGCAAACTCGATTCTGTGTAGGGAGAGGACACTCAGCAGCTATTTACACATCTGGACGCTGGAGCACTAGTGTGGGGCACCAGAACACCCTTTTTATTAGGGGGCCCACACAGCTGCTCCAGTGTATACTATAGGGGTGTCTCCATCTGTGAAGCTTGTACAAAACAGGTAAGTGTTCAAGCTTGACAAAGGACAAAAAAATGTCTTCATCTTGGAACTCTGCCAAAGCAGACAATTGTACCCCACTTCCAAGCAATGTTTCATATTCCTATTTCTGCTATCAAATATCTGTGTGCTAAGTATACCTATTTTTTTTTTTATAGGGGCTAAAAGACTCGGAGGACACCACTCATCCGGGGAGACCACAGACCCCCCACCTCAGGAAGAAGGGGAAATCCCCCAAAGCCAACAGGAGCAGGAGGGAGATGTGGTGGAAATTGTCACCACAACAGGTGAGTGTCTGCGACCACAGGCTCAGGTAAAAGATGGATTCCTGCATATTTATAATACATGGTGTGTTTTTTTTATATATTTTTAGGTGATCGTGATGTTGTGGACGAAGGTCATTTCACCAGTGAAAGTGCCCAGATCCTGATCGAGGATATCATGGGGTGTAATCGGGACTTGGAAAACATCCAGAAAAACATCAATGATGTTAAAAACAAAATGAAGAACATCACTGATGTTTTAGGGAAAGTTTAAAACCCCTCAAAATCCCTAATGTAGTTGGCATTTTTTCAACAAAAATTTGTTGCACCTTTTTTTACTTATTGTCAAAAAGCTAAATTTTGAAAATGCACACAGTGTGTCAACATGTGCTATCTGCCATCACGGAGATCAATGTAGGCGTTTTGTGGGTGCAACCTCTTCCTCAATAATAAAGTAGCTGAGAGGAAGGGGTTTCACCTACAAAACATGTCCCTTGATCCCCCGTGATGGCAGCTAGCACATGTTGACATTCGGCAATTTGTGTGCATCTTCAAAATTTGGCTTTTCCAGGGGTGACTTCACCCAATCTGCTGAACGCAATATCAAACACAGTTTATAAATACTCATGTCAGATATTGCCTTCAATTTCTACCAAAGTTGAACTTTGTAAGTTCCAGAGTTGTGTATTTCTTGTTGGTTTTAAACATGCCTGTTTTACCTTAAATGGACATTTCTACTTTTATTAATGTGACCCAAAAAATTGTTATACAACAAACATGTTGGTTTGTTTTAAAAACCTTTGATAAATGCACATGTGATTGTGCTTGTATTAAAAAGATTGATAATCAACAATGTGTGGCTTCTTCTTTCAATGCTCCAAAACTTTTTTTGTGGTAAAATTGGTGGTTTCTGTGACAATGGTGGTTATTTCCTAAGGGCAAATCCACTTTGCACTACAAGTGCAGTTTCAATGCAGGCTTAAGTGCACTTGTAGTGCAAATTGTATTTTCCTTTCGTAAATAACACCCAACAGTGCTTTCTAATGTTACACAATCACGCCATTTTCAGGACTCCCCAAATTTATGTCAGGGTCAGCTAAAAGAAAGACAAGCAGTAAATGTCAGCAAATATTTTAGTAGTTAAAATTTTTTTTTATTTAAAAAATGTCTCAGACATTGTCTGGCATATTGATGGTCACCCTACCTGCAAAGTATTCCATGTATCTTAGACAGACCTCGCAGGCACTCAGGAGGGGCAAGCCAGGACGGCCAGCTTCAAGCGCAGTCAGGGTTGGTTCATTTACATGAATTCCGGATTCAGGCCCAAATGAGCCAGCATAGTTCACAGAATTTCTCCGTAAAAAGTTGTGGAGAACACAGCAAGCCAGGATGATATGATTGAGTTTATACTCTGCCATATGTATGGGTGTAAGAAATAGGCGGAACCGGCTGGCCATTATTCCAAATGTGTTCTCCACCACTCTTCTGGCTCTGGCCAGCCGGTAATTAAAAACCCTCTGGTCCGGGGTGAGGGTCCTCATCGGGAATGGCCGCATAAGATGGTCCCCCAGCGCAAATGCTTCATCCGCAACGAAGGCGAATGGGAGTCCTTCCACATTCTCTTCTGTCTCTCTCCGTCTGGGCGATGACTCCACCATCTGACATCCGGCCATTCTTCCCCACGTCCACATACAGGAATTCATAAGTAGCCGACACCACCGCCAACATCACAATACTATTGAACCCCTTATAGTTGTAATAGTATGACCCCGAGTTGGGTGGTGGGATGATGTGGACGTGTTTCCCATCAATTGCCCCTCCGCAGTTAGGAAAGTCCCACCGCTGGGCAAAGTGGGAGGCCACAGTCTGCCATTCCTGTGGGTTGGAAGGAAACTGTGGAGTCAAACAAGAAAATAAAATTAATCATTTTGCACATAAACATGGAAAGCAGATTAGACACAAACATTCTTGGCCAACATCAGTATAACATTTATTTTAGGGATTATTCAAAGACAAAGGTATAAGGTCCACCTATCAGATTCCTCCCCCCCCCCATTTGTAAAATTTTATGGGGGGTGATGTTTTGGACAGGTAACCCTCTCCACTTCATTGAGAGATGAATGCATAAATAATGTGTATTACTTTGGCCAGCCCCTCCTTACTTTACACTATTGGCAGCCCACTGGACAGGTAAGAAGTGTCATAATACAAAGATATGAATTTTGTACACATTTTAGCACATTTTTACATTCTGCTATTACCTGTCAAGATAATAATAGGATACAAAAATTTTAAACAGTACCATTTAAAAGTATTCAGGCAGGCCCTTGCACTACATGCTTTGGGGAATTCATCCATAAATCTGAACACAAAAGAGGTGGGTATAGTGTGTATGGGTTTGGCAAAGTCAGCAGATAGAGGATTGGTATCAGCTGAGTTAGCAGTTGGGGGGGAGGGTTCAAAAAGATTTTTTGAACCCCAAAAAAAGCCTCTGGCACTCTGCCAGAATTTCAAGCACACATCACAATTTTAAACATTTTAGGGGGTATTTATGGTAAAGCACTACTATGGAGCTGATAAAATACATTGTTAAGTGACTACACAAGGTGAATATAGGCACAGGAGAGCATGCTGAGGAGGTAAGTGAAGGCAAATATGTATGAAGGACAAATAAAAAATTACATAAAAATCCAGCATGCATGAGGACAAAGGGGACATTCACAGCATATTACAATCATGGTAATTAGGGAATGAGGAAGGAAATACAATAAATTATTAAACATTAAATACAATAAAATGTGATGTTAAAGGATAAATCTTACCTTCATATACTCCTTCTGCAGGACCTGAATGATAGCAGAACAGGTCTCTGAGATAATGATCCCCAGAGCCTGGGGGGAGATGCCTGACGAGAACATGAGGTCCTGCAGGCTTCTCCCCGTCGCCAAGTACCGTAGGGTGGCGACTAACCTCTGCTCCGGAGTGATGGCTTGCCTCATGCAGGTATCCTGCCTGCTGATATAGGGGGTCAGCAAAGCCAACAAACTGTGAAATACGGGGTCCGTCATCCGGAGAAAGTTCCTGAAATCGCCAGGATTATTCTCACGGATCTCACGGAGCAAAGGCATGTGACAGAACTGGTCACGCTGGAGCAACCAGTTCTTGGTCCATGAACTCCTCCCCACCCTGTTCATGGACTGGGCCCCAACACCAAGCCCCCACACAGCACAAACTCTACGAGGAGTACATATACGCAACAAGGCTAGAAAACGGTTGGCTGCTCAGAACGAAGTAACAGAACGCACTGAAGAACATCAAGACCTGTGAAGAGCGACCCAGTAACGAACGAACAAGAACACAATGACAGAGTCAAGGGTAACTCGCTGCACGCACTGAAGACCAGATACTAACCCACAAGCACAAACTGAACAGCAGAAATATGATCTGAAAACCACGAGTCTGAAAAAGCGTGAATCGTCTCTCACCAAACTTTTACTAACACGAGTTTAGCAAAAGGAGCCCAAAGGGTGCCGTGCTTGGTTCTGAACTGCCCTTTTATAGTCTTGTTGTACGTGGTGTATGTGACCGCGTTCTTGGCGACCGTGTGTAGGCAAAACAAGTTTGAGCCAACATCCGTCAGAAAAAATCCATGGATTTTGTTGTCGGAATGTCTGATCAATGTCCAATCGTGTGTACAGGGCATTACAGAATGCACTGAAAAACAGAAAGGCCTGAGAAGAGCGAGCTGAAAATCAGAAACGAGCGGACAAGAATGCCCTGCAAATTCAAATACTGTAAAATACACACTGAAAAACAAATGCGAACTGACTACACGCACTGAAAACCAGATACGAACCCACAAGCACAAACTGAAGAACAGTAACCATCGGAAAAGCACGAGTCTGAAAAGTGCGAATCGTCTCTCACCAAACTTCTACTAACACGAGATAAACACGAGATTAGCAGAAGGAGCCCAAAGGGTGGCGCACTGGCTATTGAACTTCCTCTTTCTAGTGCCGTCATACGTTTTGTACGTCACCACGTTCTTGACGTTCGCAAATTCCGAATAACTTTGTGTGACCGTGTATGCAATACAAGTTTGAGCCAACATCCGTCGGAAAAAAAACATGGATTTTGTTGTCGGAATGTGCGATGATGTGTATGCGGCATAATAATCACAGTGATACCTCACATGTGTGGTTTGAACATCGTTTTCATGTGCGGGCGCTACTCACATATGCGTTCGCTTCTGCGCGCGAGCTTGTTGGGACAGGGCGCTTGATATTTTTTTATTATTTATTTTACTTTTTATTTTTTATTTTGACGCTGTCCTTTTTTAAAAAAAAAAGGTTCACTTTTATTCCTATTACAAGGAATGTAAACATGACAGGACCTCTTAACCAGTTCCCGTCCGCGATATAGCCGAATGACGGCTACAGCACCGACCTACATTGCCAGGAGGGCGTCAATAGACATCCTCCCCTTTCCTCGCTCCCCGCACGCACTCACAAGCGTGCATCAGGGAAAATCTGTGCTGGCCCTGTCCCTTGGACACAGGCAATCACAGATCGCTGTAAATGGCCAATCACAGCGGCCGTTTACTACGCGATTGGCGTAGCCAATGAGAGATGATCTCAAATGTAAACATATGAGATCATCTCTCATCGACAGCCCTCCCTCCTCACACAGAGATCGCGTGTGAGGAGAGCGAGGATCTGTGAGTCATTTGTGAGTGATTCTACAATATTACAGTGAATATAAATCAACCCCCTGTGCCCAAACAATGCCCAATCAGTGCCCAATCAGTACCACAGTGCCAATTATCATCAGTGTCAGTTTGTGCCATCAATAATTGGTGCCCATCTGTGCCATCTGTGCCCACCTGTGCCCATCTATGCCCACCTGTAACATCAGTGCCCATCTGTGGCATCAGTGATCAGTGCCCATCTGTGTCACCTCATCAGTGCCCATCTGTGCCGTCTCACCAGTGCACATCTGTGCAATCAATCAGTGTACATCTGTGCCACCTCATCAGTGCACATCTGTGCCACCTCATCAGTGCCCATCTGTGCCACCTCAACAGTGCCCATCTGTGCCACCTTATCAGTGCCCATCTGTGCCACCTCAACAGTGCCCATCTGTGCCGCCTCATCAATGCATATCTGTACAATCAATCGGTGCACATCTGTACCGCCTCATCAGTGCCCATCTGTGCTGCCTCATCGGTGCCCATCTGTGCACCTCATCAGTGCCTATCTGTGCCACCTCATCAGTGCATATCTGTGCCACCTCATCAGTGCCCATCTGTGCCGCCCCATTAGTGCACATCTGTGCAATCAATCAGTGCACATCTGTGCTGCCTCATCAGTGTACATCTGTGCCAACTCATCAGTGCCCATCTGTGCCACCTCATCAGTGCCCATCTATGCCACCTCATCAGTCTCATCAGTGCATATCTGTGCAATCAATCAGTGCCCGTCTGTGCGGCCTCATCAGTGGACATCTGTGCCATCAATCAGTGCATATCAGTGCACATCTATTCTCATCAGTGCCACCTCATCAGTGCCTATCAGTTCAGGCTCAGCACACACCTGTGCAGTCTCATCACCACCAGCAACCATGTCCAAAAGATGCTTTTCCGCCGAGGAGGCGTACCAATTAATTTCCACGGCCGACAAGAGAAACGGAGAGCTCTCTTTTTCGGATCCCCTTTCCAATTAGGATTCTGAGTCTGATGGAAATTATGAGCCAGTCCTCAGTAGTGGAACACTGACAGACTCAGAGAAGGAAGATATTCTGCCCACCAAACGAAGGTGTTCTGGTGAGGAGGCAGTGGCATCCACCAGCACCGCAGTGCCATCCATCAGCACCGCAGTGCCATCCACCAGCACCGCAGTGCCTTGGCAAGAAAGGCCAAGTACCAGTGGGGTGTCACCTCAGCCCCAAAGGGTTATGACCCATGCCAGCCTTCCCTATGCCCTTCAGAACCCCTTGTTGATTCCTCATAGTTCAGGAGAAGCTAACAGAAAAGTTACTAGTTTGCAAAATTTGATCACAGCAATTAAGAAAAATGCGTTTTTTTCAAAATTTTCGGTCTTTTTTCATTTATAGTGCAAAAAATAAAAAAACTCAGAAGTGATCAAATACCACCAAGAGAAAGCTCTATTTGTATGAAAAAAAGGGCAAAAAAATCATTTGAGTACAGTGCTGCATGACTCAGTAATTTTCATTCAAAGTGTGAGAACACTGAAAGCTGCAAATTGGTCTGGGCAGGAGTGGGGTTTAAGTACGCAGTAAGCAAGTGGTTAAATATGAAATCTGGGGTCAAAAAGACCTAATATCTCAAATTTACACTAAAATGCAATAAAAAAATGTAACTTAAAAAAAAAAATCTCCTTTAAAAGCATTGGGCGGAAGTGACATTTGACGTCGCTTCTGCCAGTCAATGCTATGGAGCCGAGTGGGGGGCCATCTTCTCTCACTCAGTAGCCAACCTGTGAGTGGAGAGGACACAATTGTCCCTGCCGCCACTAGCGGCTCCGGTAAGCAGTGGAGACCATTGGAGCATGGCGAATCTACCGCAGAGACCCCTTTTATCTGAAAGCGAACTGTCTGCTGGAGAAGAGGATATGGCAGCTATCTGCTGCCATAACAACGATACTCCTCTTCAAAGTGCCGACGTATAATGATGGTGGGCAGTCCGCAAGTGGTTAAACTCCATCATTATGGGAAAAGGTCTTCCTTTTTCACATTTGGAAATATCTGCATGCGTTTGTGATGGTTGGACCTGCATCTTGCCTGTGGCATGGATATCTCTCACATACTTTCTGCTACAGCCTCTAGGCTTTGAAATTTGTGCATCCGCTTCCTTATCCATTGGCATTTGAGGCAACCCATGCCAATTATTGGACAATATGCATGCAGGGCTGGGCAAGGCATTTTCTATTGTGCTGATTTAAACGCATGTGAATCATTGCCACGTGAGCGGCTTGAGGAGCATGAAAGCCGCCCTGTGTGGGAATGTGAGGAATGCAGATTGTCTTGGTCAGGAGATGACCAGTGGCGGGTCTGATGTTTTCTGGAGTGTTTGCGTTTAGGGTTTCTACTCCTGCTAAACACTAGGGATGAGCCGAACACCCCCCGGTTCGGTTCGCACCAGAACCTGCGAACGGACCGAAAATTTGCACGAACGTTAGAACCCCAT
Source organism: Aquarana catesbeiana (assembly GCF_042186555.1). NCBI lineage: Eukaryota > Metazoa > Chordata > Amphibia > Anura > Ranidae > Aquarana > Aquarana catesbeiana. The sequence continues at coordinate 397,762,480 of NC_133326.1, read as the reverse complement.
TGACGTCTATGGGACTCGAACGTTCGAAATCAAAAGTGCTCATTTTAAAGGCTAATTTGCATGGTATTGTCCTAAAAAGGGTTTGGGGACCCGGGTCCTGCCCAGGGGACATGTATCAATGCAAAAAAAACTTTTAAAAAAGGCCGTTTTTTCAGGAGCAGTGATTTTAATGATGCTTAAAGTAAAAAAAAAAAAAAGTGAAATATTCCTTTAAATATCGTACCTGGGGTGTGTCTATAGTATGCCTGTAAAGTGGAGCGTGTTTCCCGTGTTTAGAACAGTCACTGCACAAAATGTCATTTTTAAAGGAAAAAATCTCATTTAAAACTGCTTGCGGGTTTAATGTAATGTCGGGTCCTGGCAATATGGATGAAAATCAGTGAGACAAATGGCATGGGTACCCCCCAGTCCATTACCAGGCCCTTTGGGTCTTGTATGGATATTAAGGGGAACCCCGCACCCAAATTAAAATAAGGAAAGGTGTGGGGCCACCAGGCCCTATATACTCTGAACAGCAGTATACAGGCGGTGCAAACAAGACAGGGACTGTAGGTTTGTTGTTAAGTAGAATCTGTTTGTAATTTTGAACGGGTACATTTTTAAGGTGTTTAGCTCCAGCCAAAAAATCTTTTTTAAGCTTTTTGGAAAACATAGGGAAGGGTTATCACCCCTGTGACATTTGTTTTGCTGTCTGTCCTCCTCTTCAGAAGATTTCACCTCACTTTTTGTCAAAATGACAAATGTTTTTTGAAAATGTGGGGTTTTTTGTGGAATAAGGATTGGAAAGCATCAGTGGAAAGGAGAAATGTTTTTCCCATATTAACTCTTACAGGAGAGAATTTCCCTTCCTAGGGGTAGATTTCATCTCACTTCCTGTTGTCTCCTTCCGTTTGCAAGTAGGTTGTAAGTTAGATGTTTGAAAGTAGGGGCCTGCCCTATATACTCAGCAGAAATTTGGGCCTTAGGTGTTGTTGTGGTCACAACACTGTAAGCCCTCACAGGGCCCTGCTGTGAAATATTAGATCAAGAATTGTAATTACATGCCCCTGTTGAACAGGGGCAGAAAAATTGGGCCTTTGGTGGTGGTGCTGGTGCCACAACATTGTAAGTCCTCACTCGCTCTTGGTGGGCGCAGAAATGGGCCCTGCTGTGAAATATTAGATCAAGAATTGTAATTACATGCCCCTGTTGAACAAGGGCAGAAAAATTGGGCCTTTGGTGGTGGTGGTGGTGATGCTGGTGCCACAACACTGTAAGTCCTCACTCGCTCTTGGTGGGTGCAGAAATGGGCCCTGCTGTGAAATATTAGATCAAGAATTGTAATTACATGCCCCTGTTGAACAGGGGCTGAAAAATTAGGCCTTAGGCACTGGTGCTGGTGCCACAACACTGCAACCCCTCACAGACACTCTAGTTGGAACGCAGGAACGAGCCCTGCTGCAAAGTATTGCATCAAAAATTGTAATTACACGCCCCTGTTAAACAGGGGCTTAAAAATTGGGCCTTAGGCACTGGTGCTGGTGCCACAACACTGCAACCCCTCACAGATACTCTAGTTGGAATGCAGAAATGAGCCCTGCTGCAAAGTATTGCATCAAAAATTTTAACCACACGCCCCTGTTAAACAAGGGCTGAAAAATTGGGCCTTAGGCACTGGTGCTGGTGCCACAACACTGCAACCCCTCACAGATACTCTAGTTGTAACGCAGAAACGAGCCCTGCTGCAAAGTATTGCATCAAAAATTGTAATTACATGCCCCTGTTAAACAGGGGCTGAAAAATTGGGCCTTAGGCACTGGTGGTGGCGCCCAGAACCAAAAATGTTTTTACAAGCTTTCAGCGTGATCATTGAGGAGGAAGAGGATAATTACTCAGGGATAGTCACTCAGCATCAGCATAGGCAGTCTTTGAAGGGATCTGAGATTTCAAAAAAAATTATTCGGTTACATCAGCATCAGGTGTTTGGTAGCTGGTGGTGATCCAAGACTGATTCATTTTTATGAAGGTCAGTCGATCGACCGAGTCGGTGGACAGACGCACCCTGGGATCGGTTACAAAGCCTCCAGCAGCACTGAATGTGCATTCCGAAAGAACGCTGGATGCAGGACAGGCCAGTAGTTCAATTGCATACTGTGCAAGCTCTGGCCAGTGATCCATCCTCAAGACCCAGTAACCCAGAGAATTTTCGGTGGGAAAGGTGTCCAAGTCAGATCTTGCCCCTAGGTATTCCTGCACCATGTAAAACAGACGCTGGCGATGGTTGCTGGAACCGATCATACCTTGGGGCTGCGGACCAAAAAATTGTCTGAACGCATCGGTCAGACGGCCACCTTCTCCACCGCTCCTTCTTTGACTGACCGAAGCCTCAGCAACACGTTGTCCAGAAACAGGAGTTTGTAACCTCCCAGTCTCTGGGAACGCGTTGCACAGACCTTTCTGCAAGGCCTTCCGAAGATGTTTCATCCTCTGCTCCCTCTGCAATGGCAAGATAAGGTCCGCAACCTTACCCTTGTAACGTGGATCAAGGAGGGTTGCCAGCCAGTATTGGTCCTTCTCCTTGATACCACGAATACGAGGATCCTTACGCAGGCTTTGCAGGATCAGGGAGGTCATGCAGCGTAGGTTTGCTGAGGCATTCGGTCCGGAGTCCTCTGGGTCACTAAGGACGACATGGTCCGCAGCCACCTCCTCCCAGCCACGTACAAGTCCATGTATTTCTTGGGACTGATCCCTTAAAGACTGCTGCTGATGCTGAGTGCCAGGCTCCACCTCCATACTGACACAATCTTCCTCCTCCTCCTCCTCATCCTCGTCCTCTTCCTGTGTGATCGGCGGGCACGCAGGAACACTGTCTGGATAAAGGGGGCCTTGAGAGCTAAGGAAGTCCTCCTCTTCCTGCCTCTGTTCTGCCTCAAGTGCCCTGTCCATTCATCCACGCAGCGTGTGCTCCAACAGGTGGACAAGGGGGACAGTGTCACTGATGCATGCACTGCCACTGCTCACCATCCTCGTGGCCTCCTCAAATGGTGACAGGACAGTGCATGCATCCCTGATCATGACCCACTGGCGTGGGGAAAAAAAAACAAGCTCCCCTGACACTGTCCTGGTGCCATAGTCGCACAGGTACTCATTGATGGCCCTCTGATGCGTGTGCAGCTGCTGCAGCATGGCCAACGTTGAGTTCCACCTGGTGGGCATGTCACAGATTAGGCGGTTCTTGGGCAGGTTAAACTCCTTTTGGAGGTCCGCCAGTTGAGCACTGGCATTATATGACCTGCGGAAATGCACACAGACTTTCCAGGCCTGCCTCAGGACATCCTGTAAGCCCGGGTACCTGCCCAAGAACCGCTGCACCACCAAGTTAAGGACGTGAGCCAAACAGGGCACATGGGTCATTTGTCCCTGTCGGAGGGCAGAGAGGAGGTTGGTGCCATTGTCACAAACCACCATTCCTGCTTTAAGTTGGCGTGGCGTCAACCACCTCTGAACCTGCCCCTGCAGAGCTGACAGAACCTCTGCCCCAGTGTGGCTCCTGTCCCCCAAGCACACCAGCTCAAGCACCGTATGGCATTTTTTGGCCTACGTACTTGCGTAGCCCCTTGAACGGCTACGGAGCACCGCTGGTTCCGAGGACAAAGCACAGGAAGAGGCCATGGAGGAAGAAGAAGAGGATGGGGTGGAGGAGAGAGGTGTGTCACAATCATTAGCATTTTGGAGGCGTGGTGGCGGAACAACCTCCAATACTACTGCACCTTGTCCTGCATCCTTCCCAGCTGCCAGCAGAGTCACCCAATGCGCCGTGAAACTTAGGTAACGTCCCTGTCCATGCCTGCTGGACCATGAGTCAGCGGTAATATGCACCTTACCGCTGACCGCCCTGTCCAGCGAGGCATGGACATTGCCTTCCACATGCCGGTAGAGAGCCGGAATCGCCTTCCATGAGAAAAAGTGGTGTTTATGTACCTGCCACTGAGGAACCGCACATTCCACAAACTCACGGAAGGGGGCAGAGTCTACCAACTGAAAAGGCAGCAGTTGAAGTGCTAGCAATTTTGCCAAGCTAGCATTCAACCGCTGGGCATGTGGATGGCTGGGAGCAAACTTCTTTCGGCGGTGCAGCAGCTGGGGCAGGGAAATTTGCCTGGTACAATCTGAGGTCAGTGTACCAAAAGCAGATTGCCCACAAGTACTTGGCTGTGACATACCTAATTCTACACCTTCATTCCTCTCAGTGCAGGACTCAGAGAGGACTGAAGGTATAGTGGGGTTGGAGATCTCAGCTGATGAGGAGCAAGGAGAGATCCTCTTTGTTCTTTGGTGTGGGTCTTTTAGATACGCTTGCCAACAAACTGCATAACAGGTCAACATATGTCTGGTCAAGCATGTTGTACCCAAGCGGGAGATGTTTTGGCCACGCGAGATATGCTTGAGACACGTTGCAAATAGCAGCGGTGCAATCTGATGCACTCGTCTCAAAAAAGGCCCACACCAAAGAACTTTTTGAATAACGCGCAGAGACTGCAGCGCCCTGCACATGTGGAGCTTTGGGGTGTGATGCAGTCAATGTGCTGCCCTTAGGCTGGCCCCTGGAGGGCATCCTGCCTCGTTGGTGATGTGCCGCCTCCTTCTCCTCCTCTCTCCTATCAGGCACCCACGTTGAGTCAGTGACCTCATCATCCCCTCCCTCTTCATCACTGGAGCAAACCTGGCAGTATGCTGCAGCAGGGGGAGCATGACTGCCAGATTGCTGTCCTTCTTGGGCACCCCCTCTGTCCATGCTCATGTTACTGCCCTCATCGAGCTCAGTATCATCATCAGAGCCTTCCAAACGCTGGGCATCCTCCTGGAGCATGTACCCAACACTGTGGTGAAACAGTTCGAGGGACTCCTCAGGAGGACATGGTGGGGCTAGGGAAGGAGTCAATGATGACATTGAGCTGAGGGAAGAGGCCACTGCTTTGCCAGACAAAGTACCCTGGGCATGGGTGAGAGAGGATGAGGTGGATGAGGACGGCTTGGTCATCCACTCGACCTGTAGCTGCACTAAGTTGGGATATATATATATATATATATATATATATATATATATATATATATATATGTACTGATACTGCAGCTAGCAAAATCAACTGCCTGCCTGTAGTATGAGAACACCACCAACCTTCTACAGGTAGCTTTAGCTGACCACTGTGCAGAGCTCGCAAAAAAATAACTTGTAGCTTTTTAGCTGCCTGCGGTAGTGATAGGATCAGGAAAACACCACCAACCTTCTACAGGTAGCTTTAGCTGAACACTGTGCAGAGCTCGCAAAAAAATAACTTGTAGGTTTAGCTGAACACTGTGAGGAGGACACACCACACTAAATTGTAGTTTTAGCTGAACACTGTGAGCAGGACGCACCGCACTAACTTGTAGTTTTATCTGAACACTGTGAGCAGGACGCACCCCACTAACTTGTAGATTTAGCTGAACACTCTGAGCAGGACGCACCGCACTAACTTGTAGTTTTAGCTGAACACTGTGAGCAGGACGCACTGCACTAACTTGTAGCTTTAGCTGAACACTGTGCAGAGGTCTCACTACACTAACTTGTAGTTTTAGCTGAACACTGTGAGCAGGACGCGCTGCACTAACTTGTAGTTTTAGCTGAACACTGTGAGCAGGACGCATTGCACTAACTTGTAGTTTTAGCTGAACACTGTGAGCAGGACGCACTGCACTAACTTGTAGCTTTAGATGAACACTGTGCAGAGGTCTCACTACACTAACTTGTAGTTTTAGCTGAACACTGTGAGCAGGACGCACCGCACTAACTTGTAGTTTTAGCTGAACACTGTGAGCAGGATGCACTGCACTAACTTGTAGTTTTAGCTGAACACTGTGAGCAGGACGCACTGCACTAACTTGTAGCTTTAGATGAACACTGTGCAGAGGTCTCACTACACTAACTTGTAGTTTTAGCTGAACACTGTAAGCAGAACGCACCGCGCTAACTTGTAGTTTTAGCTGAACACTGTGAGCAGGATGCACTGCACTAACTTGTAGTTTTAGCTGAACACTGTGAGCAGGACGCACTGCACTAACTTGTAGCTTTAGATGAACACTGTGCAGAGGTCTCACTACACTAACTTGTAGTTTTAGCTGAACACTGTGAGCAGAACGCACCGCGCTAACTTGTAGTTTTAGCTGAACACTGTGAGCAGGACGCACCCCACTAACTTGTAGATTTAGCTGAACACTCTGAGCAGGACGCACCGCACTAACTTGTAGTTTTAGCTGAACACTGTGAGCAGGACGCACTGCACTAACTTGTAGCTTTAGCTGAACACTGTGCAGAGGTCTCACTACACTAACTTGTAGTTTTAGCTGAACACTGTGAGCAGGGACGCACCACACTAACTTGTAGTTTTAGCTGAACACTGTGAGCAGAATGCACCGCACTAACTTGTAGTTTTAGCTGAACACTGTGAGCAGGACGCACCGCACTAACTTGTAGTTTTAGCTGAACACTGTGAGCAGGACGCACCGCACTAACTTGTAGTTTTAGCTGAACACTGTGAGCAGGATGCACCTCACTAACTTGTAGTTTTAGCTGAACACTGTGAGCAGGACGCACCGCACTAACTTGTAGCTTTAGATGAACACTGTGCAGAGGTCTCACTAAACTAACTTGTAGTTTTAGCTGAACACTGTGAGCAGGACGCACCTCACTAACTTGTAGTTTTAGCTGAACACTGTGAGCAGGACGCACTGCACTAACTTGTAGCTTTAGATTAACACTGTGCAGAGGTCTCACTACACTAACTTGTAGTTTTAGCTGAACACTGTGAGCAGGACGCACTGCACTAACTTGTAGTTTTAGCTGAACACTGTGAGCAGGACGCATTGCACTAACTTGTAGTTTTAGCTGAACACTGTGAGCAGGACGCACTGCACTAACTTGTAGCTTTAGATGAACACTGTGCAGAGGTCTCACTACACTAACTTGTAGTTTTAGCTGAACACTGTGAGCAGGACGCACCGCACTAACTTGTAGTTTTAGCTGAACACTGTGAGCACGACGCACCGCACTAACTTGTAGTTTTAGCTGAACACTGTGAGGAGGACGCACCGCACTAACTTGTAGTTTTAGCTGAACACTGTGAGCAGGATGCACCGCACTAACTTGTAGTTTTAGCTGAACACTGTGAGCAGGACGCACCACACTAACATGTAGTTTTAGCTGAACACTGTGAGCAGGACGCACCGCACTAACTTGTAGCTTTAGATGAACACTGTGCAGAGGTCTCACTAAACTAACTTGTAGTTTTAGCTGAACACTGTGAGCAGGACGCACCTCACTAACTTGTAGTTTTAGCTGAACACTGTGAGCAGGACGCACTGCACTAACTTGTAGCTTTAGATGAACACTGTGCAGAGGTCTCACTACACTAACTTGTAGTTTTAGCTGAACACTGTGAGCAGGACGCACTGCACTAACTTGTAGTTTTAGCTGAACACTGTGAGCAGGACGCATTGCACTAACTTGTAGTTTTAGCTGAACACTGTGAGCAGGACGCACTGCACTAACTTGTAGCTTTAGATGAACACTGTGCAGAGGTCTCACTACACTAACTTGTAGTTTTAGCTGAACACTGTGAGCAGGACGCACCGCACTAACTTGTAGTTTTAGCTGAACACTGTGAGCAGGATGCACTGCACTAACTTGTAGCTTTAGATGAACACTGTGCAGAGGTCTCACTACACTAACTTGTAGTTTTAGCTGAACACTGTGAGCAGAACGCACCGCGCTAACTTGTAGTTTTAGCTGAACACTGTGAGCAGGACGCACTGCACTAACTTGTAGTTTTAGCTGAACACTGTGAGCAGGACGCATTGCACTAACTTGTAGTTTTAGCTGAACACTGTGAGCAGGACGCACTGCACTAACTTGTAGCTTTAGATGAACACTGTGCAGAGGTCTCAATACACTAACTTGTAGTTTTAGCTGAACACTGTGAGCAGGACGCACCGCACTAACTTGTAGTTTTAGCTGAACACTGTGAGCAGGATGCACTGCACTAACTTGTAGCTTTAGATGAACACTGTGCAGAGGTCTCACTACACTAACTTGTAGTTTTAGCTGAACACTGTGAGCAGAACGCACCGCGCTAACTTGTAGTTTTAGCTGAACACTGTGAGCAGGACGCACTGCACTAACTTGTAGTTTTAGCTGAACACTGTGAGCAGGACGCACCGCGCTAACTTGTAGTTTTAGCTGAACACTGTGAGCAGGACGCACCCCACTAACTTGTAGATTTAGCTGTACACTCTGAGCAGGACGCACCGCACTAACTTGTAGTTTTAGCTGAACACTGTGAGCAGGACGCACTGCACTAACTTGTAGCTTTAGCTGAACACTGTGCAGAGGTCTCACTACAATAACTTGTAGTTTTAGCTGAACACTGTGAGCAGGACGCACCGCACTAACTTGTAGTTTTAGCTGAACACTGTGAGCAGGATGCACCGCACTAACTTGTAGTTTTAGCTGAACACTGTGAGCAGGACGCACTGCACTAACTTGTAGCTTTAGCTGAACACTGTGAGCGGGACGCACCGCACTAACTTGTAGTTTTAGCTGAACACTGTGAGCAGGACGCACCGCACTAACTTGTAGTTTTAGCTGAACACTGTGAGCAGGACGCACCGCACTAACTTGTAGTTTTAGCTGAACACTGTGAGGAGGACGCACCACACTAACTTGTAGTTTTAGTTGAACACTGTGAGCAGGATGCACCGCACTAACTTGTAGTTTTAGCTGAACACTGTGAGCAGGACGCACCGCACTAACTTGTAGTTTTAGCTGAACACTGTGAGCAGGACGCACCGCACTACCTTGTAGCTTTAGATGAACACTGTGCAGAGGTCTCACTAAACTAACTTGTAGTTTTAGCTGAACACTGTGAGCAGGACGCACCTCACTAACTTGAAGTTTTAGCTGAACACTGTGAGCAGGACACACTGCACTAGCTTGTAGCTTTGGATGAACACTGTGCAGAGGTCTCACTACACTAACTTGTAGTTTTAGCTGAACACTGTGAGCAGGACGCACTGCACTAACTTGTAGTTGTAGCTGAACACTGTGAGCAGGACGCATTGCACTAACTTGTAGTTTTAGCTGAACACTGTGAGCAGGACGCACTGCACTAACTTGTAGCTTTAGATGAACACTGTGCAGAGGTCTCACTACACTAACTTGTAGTTTTAGCTGAACACTGTGAGCAGGACGCACCGCACTAACTTGTAGTTTTAGCTGAACACTGTGAGCAGGATGCACTGCACTAACTTGTAGTTTTAGGTGTACACTGTGAGCAGGACGCACTGCACTAACTTGTAGCTTTAGATGAACACTGTGCAGAGGTCTCACTACACTAACTTGTAGTTTTAGCTGAACACTGTGAGCAGAACGCACCGCGCTAACTTGTAGTTTTAGCTGAACACTGTGAGCAGGACGCATCACACTAACTTGTAGTTTTAGCTGAACACTGTGAGCAGGACGCACCGCGCTAACTTGTAGTTTTAGCTTAACACTGTGAGCAGGACGCACCGCACTAACTTGTAGTTTTAGCTGAACACTGTGAGCAGGACGCACCCCACTAACTTGTAGTTTTAGCTGAACACTGTGAGCAGGACGCACCGTACTAACTTGTAGTTTTAGCTGAACACTGTGAGCAGGACGCACCGCACTAACTTGTAGTTTTAGCTGAACACTGTGAGCAGGAAGCACCCCACTAATTTGTAGTTTTAGCTGAACACTGTTAGCAGGACGCACTGCACTAACTTGTAGTTTTAGCTGAACACTGTGAGCAGGACGCACCGCACTAACTTGTAGTTTTAGCTGAACACTGTGAGCAGAACGCACTGCACTAACTTGTAGCTTTAGATGAACACTGTGCAGAGGTCTCACTACACTAACTTGTAGTTTTAGCTGAACACTGTGAGCAGGACGCACCCCACTAACTTGTAGTTTTAGCTGAACACTGTAAGCAGGATGCACTGCACTAACTTGTAGCTTTAGATGAACACTGTGCAGAGGTCTCACTACACTAACTTGTAGTTTTAGCTGAACACTGTGAGCAGGATGCACTGCACTAACTTGTAGTTTTAGCTGAACACTGTGAGCAGGACGCACTGCACTAACTTGTAGTTTTAGCTGAACACTGTGAGGAGGACGCACTACACTAATTTGTAGTTTTAGCTGAGCAATGTTCAGAAAACGCACTACACTAACTTGTAGTTTTAGCTGAATACTGTGAGGAGGACGCACTACACTAACTTGTAACTTTAGCTGAACACTATGCAGAGGTCGCACTACACTATCTTGTAGTTTTAGCTGAACACTGTGAGGAGGACGCACTAAACTAACTTGTAGCTTTAGCTGAACACTGTGCAGAATTCGCACTACACTAACTTGTAGTTTTAGCTGAACACTGTGAGGAGGACGCACTACATTAACTTGTAGCTTTAGCTGAACACTGTGAAGAGGACGCACTACACCAACTTGTAGCTTTAGCTGAACACTGTGAGGAGGACGCACTGCCCTAACTTGTAGCTTTAGCTGACCACTGTGCAGAGGTCACACTAAACTAACTTGTAGCTTTAGCTGAACACTGTAAGGAGGACGCATTACCCTAACTTGTAGCTTTAGCTGAACACTGTGTAGAGGTCACACTAAACTAACTTGTAGCTTTAGCTGAACACTGTGCAGAGGTCACACTAAATTAACTTGTAGCTTTAACTGAACACTGTGAGGAGGGCGCACTACACTAACTGTAAATAGTCTAGCTGCCTGACTGTTGTACTAATAGGATCAAAAGAACACCAGCAATTTTCTTCAGATAGCTGTAAATACTGTAACAAAACAAGCCTGCCTGTCAGTAAGAAGATAACAGGAACGGATCTAGCTAAACTGAATACAGTGTATATATTTATATGCAACACCTGGGATGCATATATATACACAATACACTGTAAGTGCAGCTAACTCACTGATTGTCCTGCCTAATCTATCTAACTCAAATGAAATGACACTGTCTGTCTATCTATCTCTCTTTCAACGCCGGAACACACACTACACAGGGCCGCCGTGCAGGTGGCCTTATATAGTGTGGGGCGTGTTCTAAACCCCCCGAGCCATAATTGGCCAAAGCCACCCTTGCTTTGGCCAATTACAGCTCTCTCTACTGACGGCGCTGTGATTGGCCAAGCATGCGGGTCATAGTGCATGCTTGGCCAATCATCAGCCAGCAATGCACTGCGATGCCGCAGTGAATTATGGGCCGTGACGTGCCACACGAATTTGGCGCGAACGGCCCATATCGTTCGCAATTCAGCGAACGGGCGAACAGACGATGTTCGAGTCGAACATGGGTTCGACTCGAACACGAAGCTCATCCCTACTAAACACTATGCTAATAAGTAATAATGCTAAACACTATACTTTGCATTCCTTGAGCATTCCTTGAGCACTCTTTTTTAAAACATGTCCCACACTGCCCCCTCATACCTATGCTAGTCTTTTGTGCCACTGACAGGTGTGGTGAGCTCATATCTGCAAAAAAAATATGGAAAAAAACACATAATTCTTTCACCAAGAAAAAACAGGTACCTTGTCCCTTTAAGACCCATGTGCTTACATTACTTCAGAAGCAGCAGCAAGTGACGTCAGACAGCCTTCCAGAGGCAGACAGGAGACACAGAATCTGAAACAAAAACCAGTCAGACTGCCTAACCCGTAGGAACACAGCACAGCAGGGGAGTAAACAGTGACAAGTCTGTACCTCAAAGGAGAAAATTGTCAGGACTGCAGGCAGAGCAGACAAACCAATTCCTCTGCCAGCTTTAAGACTGTTTAGCTACTGCTTGGTGATTGCCCGTCTCCCTGCCCTCTGTGAAATCATCCATCTCTGCTCTCAGACTGAAGACAAAGCCAGGGGAGTGAGACAGGAAATAACCCAAAGGAAGAGGCCAATGGTGACATTGCAGAGCTTACTGATACCACACCTGTACAATATTTGTGCTATCTAAGCAACATTGCCCGTGTCTTGGCACAAGGGATACACAGTTTTGGGAGGGTTTACATCCAACATTCTGGGTCTTCCAACTCCATGAACATGGAGGGGCGGTGCAATAGGGGGGATATCCTTGCAGCAAAGTACTTACTACCTGCAATCCACAGATGGCCTGGAGCATGACCAAAAAAAAAAAAAAAAGAACACGTCAGTGGCGGAGGGGCTGTCTTTTATTTAGCTAGGAAGAGGTGGTCCTGTGGGTGCCAGATGAGACGTTAATCCATTGTGTGCTGACATGAGGTTTGGCCAGGAAAATACAGTTCAGACTATATAGTGCAGTCCGTGTAGTATATATAATACGGTTCAGAGTCTATAGTGCAGTCCATATAGTATACAGTATATATTACAGTTCAGAGTATATAGTGCAGTCTGTGTATTATATATATATATATATATATATATATATATATATATTTCAGAGTATATAGTGCAGTCCGTATAGTATATATATATATATATATATATATATATATATATATATATATATATATATATATAATACAGTTCAGGGTATATAGTGCAGCCTGTGTAGTATACATATTACAGTTCAGAGTATATAGTGCAGTCCGTTTAGTATATATAATACAGTTCAGAGTATATAGTGCAGTCCGTATAGTATATATAATACGGTTCAGAGTATATAGTGCAGTCCGTATAGTATATATAATACAGTTCAGAGTATATAGTGCAGTCAGTGTAGTATATATAATACAGTTCAGAGTATATAGTGCAGTCCGTGTAGTATATATACTGTATAATACAGTTCAGAGTATATTGTGCAGTTAGTGTAGCATATATAATACAGTTCAGAGTATATTTTGTAGTATATATAATACAGTTAGTGTAGTACATATTACAGTTCAGAGTATATAGTGCAGTCTGTGTCGTATATATAATACAGTTCAGAGTATATAGTGCAGTCCGTGTAGTATATATATTATAGTTCAGAGTATATAGTGCATTCTGTATAGTATATATAATATGGTTCAAAGTATTATATAGTGCAGTCTGTATAGCATATATAATACAGTTCATTACTACACTAAAAAGGGACGATCCCTGCCTGCAAAAGGCAGTTGCAGTCCGTGTAGTATATATATATATATATATATATATATATATATATATTACAGTTCAGCATATATAGTGCAGCCTGTGTAGTATATATATATATTACAGCTCAGAGTATATAGTGCAGTCCGTATAGTATATATAATACAGTTCAGAGTATATATATATATAGGGCAGTCCATATAGCTTGTAAAGGTGAATGAAGGGCTAGCAATCTCTCATATACTCTTCACTGACATCCTGACATAACTGCCCCGAAAGCTGCCACCCCTCAGTTTGAAGGAGCTTGCCCCTGTTCCTGAGCAGAAAAGCCCACTTCCTGCATGCCAATCTAATCACCCTGGTGAACCAATAGAAGATGACTCAAGAACCTGATGGCAAAATGAAAAGGATTGTCCACTTTCCTCATTTCTTTGATCTTTGCATGTACACTGTTAGCAACTTGTGTAAGAACCTGAAGTCTTCCTGCTGTATACTCAGTAACTCCATGTGAATGCTTGGAGGGACTACCCCCAGGTTTTCCTGGAAACTGGATACCACTTGGAGATGGTTGTAGTATCACTAAAAAAGACACAAAAGCGATCTTTGCAGGAAAGTGTTGCAACCTCCAACATCCTTATTTCTGAAGCAACTGCTGTCAGAGGAACTAGTTTTACCATTAGGGACCGCGATGGAAATTAAGCTTTTGGAGCAAAGGATGCCTGTATGAGCCCTTTCAGAACCAAGCCTAGGTCCCATGAAGGGAACAAGAATTTCCTTGGTGGTTGTATATGGCTTACGGCCTGCATGAAGCATTTATTCAATGAAAAAAAGCCATTCACCGACAGTCGTGAAAGGGACATCAGTCCCGAATGTGGAGAGGCTCTGCAGAGTCATCTTTTCCCACCTGTGCCACCTGCCATGCCACCTACCAGTGCACAACCGGTGCACAACAATGCTGCCTACCAGTGCCCACCAGCACTACCTACCAGTATCCACAGTCCCACCCATCAGTGTCCACAGTGTCACCTATCAGTGCCCACAGTGTCACCTATAAATGTCACCAATTAGTGCCTCATCACCAGTGCTCCCTAGCAATGCCGCCTACTAGTGCCCATCAGTATCACCTACCAGTGCCCATCAGTGCCACCTACCAGTGCCCATCAGTGCCATCTATCAGTGCCCATTAGTGCCACCCATCAGTGCCACCCATCAGGGTCCAACAGTGCTGCCTCATTGGTGCTATCTTATCAGTGCCTATCAGTGTTGCCTTATTTGTGCCTATCAGTGCAGCCCATTAGGGCTCATCAGTGCTCATCAGTGCAGCCTCATCAGCGAATATCAATGAAAGAGAAAGATTAACTGTTTGCAAAATTTTATAACAAACTATGAAACTTTTTTTTTTTTCAAAAGTCTCTGTCTTTTTTTGTTTGTTTAGCAAAAAATAAAAACCCAAGAGGTGATTAAATACCACAAGAAGAAAGCTCTATTTGTGTGAAAAAAATGATAAAAATTGAATTTGAGTACAGTGTTGTATGACCGTGCAATTGTCATACAAAGTGTGACAGCGCTGAAAGCTAAAAATTGGTCTGGGCAGGAGGGGGGTTTAAGTGCCCTGTAGGCAAGAGCTCAGCGAAGCTGGCCCCCCTACAATCAGCACAAATAAAAACTCAAGTGTGTTTCTTTAGTGCTACGCTTGTGCTGTTTTGTGCCGTAAAAAATTACATTTGTGCTGCTTTCCTTTTGAAGATATTAGCAATAGTTTTTTCCAGATTATGACATCACCTAGCCCCCTTACAACAGCCAAATGGCACAAAACTGGTCTCGTTGGTTAGTGCTACGTTTGTGCTGTTTAAATTTCCATTCTATCTTTTATCGTTTTTGCGTTATTAATGATTTATTAAAGGTCACCAAAGGTCACTCAGCCCACCTACAACACCCAAATGACACATAACTGGTCTCGTTGGTTAGTGCTACATTTGTCACTCACTTTGCCCCCTCTAAAATCTGCAGAAATAAAAACTCAAGTGTGTTTTTTTAGTGCTACATTTGTGCTGTTTTGTGCTGCTAAAATTTCCGTTCTATCTTTTATCGTTTTTGCGTTATTAATGATTTATTAAAGGTCACCAAAGGTCACACAGACCCCCTACAATGCCAAAATGTCACAAAACTGGTCTCGTTGGTTAGTGCTACATTTCTGCTGATTTGTGCTGCTAAAATTTTTATTTGTGCTGTTATGGTTTTTAAGTTATAACATTTTTTTTTTTTCAAACCCCACTCACTTCCCCCCCCTACAATCAGCACAAATAAAAACTCAAGTGTGTTTCTTTAGTGCTACGTTTGTGCTGGTTTGTGCTGCTAAAATTTTTATTTGTGCTGTTATGGTTTTTAAGTTATAACTGTTACTTTAAACCCCACCCACTTTGTCCCGCCCCTACAATCAGCACAAATGAAAACTCAAGTGTGTTTCTTTAGTGCTACGTTTGTGCTGTTTAAATTTTCATTCTATCTTTTATCGTTTTTGCGTTATTAATAATTTATTAAAGGTCACCAAAGGTCACTGAGCCCCCCTACAACACCCAAAAGACACAAAATTGGGCTGGTTGGTTAGTGCCTCATTTGTGCTGGTTTGTGCTGCTAAAATTTGTATTTGTGCTGTTATGGTTTTTTAGTTATAACGGCTTGTTTATATTTGATAACACCCCACCCACTTTGCACCCTATGTTATTAAATGTTAAAAACAAACATACTATTTGTTAGTGCTACCTTTGTGCTTTTTTGTGTCATAAAAATACAAATTTGTGCTGCTTTTATTTTTAAGATAATAGCAATTTGTTTTTTCCAGACGATGACATCACCCCCCCTCCTGTCACGTACCTGGTTAGTGAGCTCCTGGTTAGTAAGCAGTCATGGGAGCACAGCGAGGTATGAGTGCCTGTGATCAGTCCAGCAGACTGCGTGGTGGCAGCAGTCAGCAGGTGGATGTGGCAGCAGAACCGGCTGGTGGCAGATGAGCTGGCACTAGCTGTGTGAAGTTTGTAAAACCTGAATAAAAATATACTATTTGTTTGTGCCACATTTGTGCTGATTTGTGCCGCAAAAAATGAGTGTTTGTGCTGCTTTGTTTGCGGAGATATTGTGCGTTATAGTTTCTGAAACCCCACCCACTTTGCACCCCATGTTGTTGAATTAAAAAAAAAAAACGCCATTCGTTTGTGCCGCGTTTCTGCTGGTTTGTGCCGCAAAAATGAGCGTTTGTGCCGGTTCGGTTTCTGACATATTAAACATTCAATTTAATGTAAGCCCCACCCACTTTGCACCCAAAATTGCTGAATTTTAAAAACAAACACACCATTCATTTGTACCGCATTTGTGCTGGTTTGTGCCGCATCGGTTTTGGAGATATTGTGCGTTATAGTTGTTGAAATCCCGCCCACTTTGTACCCCATGTTGCTGAATTTGAAAAACAAACACGCCATTCATTTGTGCCGTGTTTCTGCTGGTTTGTGCCGCAAAAATAAAATTTTGTGCCGTTTTGGTTTCGGAGATATTGTGCGTTATAGTTGCTGAAGCCCCGCGTCCAGGGGATCTCACAGCACGGGTAGCAACTTGGATCCCCTGCGGTTGCTGGACGAGATGTCAGACATGGACAGGCTGCTTTCCCAGCTCAGGGCGGAGGCGGCATCCAGAGGAGCAGAGTGGCTGCAGGAGCAGCTCTCATCTGTCCTGCGAGATTGAGTCTCTGGGTCAGGGACAGGGGGGCAGGAGTCCGTACGAGCTCGGAGGTCTCGGGCCCGGGAGCGCTTCTTCCGGTCTCCTCCCCCAGAGCTTAGTGCCACATTCAGAGTCCCATGCGGCCCCCTTCAGGACTATCTGCAAAGCGATCGCCTGCTCCTGGAAGGAATCCCCTTCATCGTCGGGGCAGGGCTTCTGGGGGTGTCTGTGTCTTTCCCCGGCTTGCCCGGCATCAGGATCAGGAACAGGTGGGCTTCTCCCCCAGCGATGAGTCAGCGGGGGCAGAGCCTCAGCAGGGGAATCGTGCTGCTACGGCCCCCAGGCACAAGTTGGCATTGAGGGACAAGCCTGAATCGTCGAGGGAGGCTGTTACCAAACAGGATTCAGTCAGATTGGCCGACTCTGCAAAATGTGAGGTTTACGGTTGTTTTGAGGGGCCTTTGGATGCGCACCTGAAGCCGGAATTCTGCGAAAAAATTTGGAAGGGTGAGTATGTGGGGATATTCTCTCTGCTACCCCTGAAAAATTTTATCTGGATAGGGTCAAGCCAGAGGAGAGCAAAAAGAAGGGTGAAGAAAAACGGCTGTACAGGCTTATCCAGTGGACTTTCCCTAATTGGCTGCAGGCTTTTGCCATTATGGCAAGTGTAGTTGGGGAGAAGAATCCGGAACACTGTTCGGCGATCTTCTATTATCATGACGTCATCAGGGAGGTCTACAGGGTCTATGGGGAATCCGCATGGTTGAGGTATGACGAGCAGTTCCGGCAGCAGAGATCTATCCGCCTGTCCTTGCGGTGAGACCACAAGAACATTAGTTGTGGATGCAACTTAGGACCTCAGCGCGGGCCCCTAATCAGTTCTTTCCAAGGGGGCCGGTGGCACATCTACCCCCGGACAACTTGCCGCAAAGAAAAGGGGTGTCTGCTGGCAGTATAATGAGGGCTCCTGCAAGTTTGGGGGGGTTTGCCATTACCAGCACGAGTGCTCCGGCTGCGGATGTTTGCATCACTTGTCCCGCTGCTTCAAACAGGGGAAGGGCCATGCCGGTGAGTCTGCTAACAAAAGGGAAGGACGTTAGTGAGGGTGGAAAGGATGCAGCGTTTCCTCGATAGATATCTGGATCAGGAGGCTGCTTGGTTGTTAGGGGTGGGTTTCTCCAAAGGCTTTTGTATACCTTATTCCCTGGCCTCTGTTCTACCAGTGTCCCAGAACTTGCGCTCGGCCTTGCAACATCCTGCAGTGATTTCTGAGAAATTGCGGAAGGATCTTGCATTGGGCCGCAATGGGTGGCCCTTTCCCCTTGCAGCCTTTAGTGGATTTGGTGATCTCGCCCCTGGGGGTCATGCCTAAGAAGGACCTTAAAGTGTGTTTTCACAGTGACAATCTTGGGGTGGTACAGGTCATCAACCATGTCACAACCTCGTCGCCACCCGTGGTCCGACTTCTTCAGCACCTAGTGTTACATTGTCTACAGTTAAATTTTTTCTTTATGCTGTTCACCTCTCGGGAGTTGAGAACGGCTTAGCTGATGCATTGTCTTGCTTTCAGTGGGGCAGGTTCCAGGAGTTGGCACCAGCAGTGGAGCAACGCAGGGTCCCTTGTCCCGAATGGCTGTGGAGGATTGCCTTGGGGTCGTCTCTGGATGGATCAGACGGTCAGTGTGTGACATGATGTGGGCAGCCTATAATAAATTATGGCAAGAGTGGTTGTCTTTGCTGCAGCAGGCTGTGGTGGAGCAAGAGGGCCCGAAGGTGAGGTTGCTGGTCCTTTACCTTGTCTCACGGAACCTTGAGGAGGGGGTGTTGGTGTCAGTCGTGGAGCGCAAATTGGCAGGATTAGCATTTTTCTACAAATTGCAGGGCTGTAGTGATTTCACAAAAGATTTTTGGGTCTGATGGGCTCTAAAGGGGTATCGTAGGTCTCAGAAGTGCAGGGATTCCAGGCACCCTGTTTCTTTTGATATTCTGCAAAATGTTTTAGGCCAGTTGGTTTCCCTGTGTTCCTCAGCCTACGAGGTCTCTTTGTTTAAAACGGCCTTCTCTCTAGCTTTTTTTGTAGCTTTTCATATTAGCGAACTAGTCAGCCCTTTCAAGAGGGGGGTATGTTGGATCAGGAGGTCACCTGTGGGGAGGACCCTGCTTTTGCGATGGTCCAAAATGGATCAGGCTGGCAGGGGCAGAAGGGTTCAGATTTTTGCTGTGCCGGCTTTGCCCTTGTGTCCGGCGGATGCTGTCAGAGAGTTTCTCACAGTGCACCCGGATTTGGCTGGGTCCTCTTTGTTACATGCAGATGGGTCTCCCTTGTCCAGATTTCAATTCATATCCATTTTCCGTAAATGTTTAAGGGCATTGAGTTTGGAGGAGAAAGAATTCATCTTGCACTCATTCCGAATTGGGGCGGCCATGGAAGCCGCCAGGTGTGGGTTGGATGACGAAGCGGCCAAGCGTATTGGTAGGTGGGAATCCAAAAGGTTCCAGCTATATGTTTATCCTCATCTGTTGTCTGATTGGGGGGTAGGTCATTTTGTGAGTGTTCTGTGTTGGTAAGCCTGTGTTTGCGTGCTTGTTTGGTGTTATTTGTGGTGTTGTTTCTTCTCTTTAAGGTGGTGTGATGGGCCTTGTCTGGATACTCCTATGTGTTTTGGGGGGCCAGGTGAGCAGACATTAGACATAATATCTCCGAAACCAAAGCGGAACAAAAGTTTATTTTTGCGGCACAAACCAGCACAAATGCAGCACAAACGAATGGCATGTTTGTTTTTAACCACTAGACATCCGCGCTATGGCTGAATGACGGCCACAGCGCGGACCTGCATTCCCGGGAGGACGTCATATGACGTCCTCCCCTGTGCACGCTCCCTGCACGCGCCCTGCAGGGCGCGCTGTGATCACCGAGTCACTGAGACTCGGCTGATCACCGATCTGAGTAAGGGGCCGGTCCCGGCCCCTTACCATGTGATCAGCTGTCAGCCAGTGACAGCTGATCACATGATGTAAACAGGAAGATCGGTAATCGTTTTTTTTTTTACTCACGCTGACAGCGCGAGTAGAGAAAAAAGCCGATCACCGGCTCAGATGTCAGGGACGTCGGTCCCGAAGTGGAAGCACAACACATTCCTCATCAGTGCCACCCAAAAGTGCCACCTAACAGTGCCCACAGTGCCACCTAACAGTGCCCACAGTGCCACCTAACAGTGCCCACAGTGCCACCTATCAATGCCAACAAGTGCCACCTATCAATGCCAACAAGTGCCACCTACCAATGCCCACCTGCAGTGCCAATCAGTGCCACCTGTCAGTGCTGCCCATCACTGCCACCCATCAGTGCCCATCACTGCCACCCATCAGTGCCCATCACTGCCACCTATCAGTGCCCATCACTGCCGCCTCATCAACGTACATCAATGAAGAAGAAAAAGTACCCATTAAAAATTTTTTATAACAAAATATAAAAAAAATTTTTTTTTTTTTTTTTAAAAATTCAGGTTTTTACATTTTTTTAACAAAAAGTAAAAACCGCAGAGGTGATCAAATACCACCAAAAGAAAGCTCTATTTGTGGGAAAAAAATGATAAAAATTTCATTTGGGTACAGCGTTGTATGACCGCGCAATTGTCATTCAAAATGCGTTAGCGCTGAAAGCTAAAAATTGGTCTGGATAGGAGGGGGGTTTAAGTGCCCTGTAAGCAAGTGGTTAAAATTCAACAACATGGGTTGCAAAGTGGGCAGGGTTTAACAACTATAACGCACAATATCTCCAAAACCAAAGCAGCACAAAAATGTATTTTTGCGGCACAAACCAGCACAAACGCGGCAAAAATGGATGGCGTGTTTGTTTTTAAAATTCAACAACGTGGGTTGCAAAGTGGGCGGGGTTTAAGCAACTATAATGCACAATATCTCTGAAACCAAAGCGGCACAAACCAGCACAAATGCGGCACAAACGAATTGCGTGTTTGTTTTTAAAATTCTGCAACATGGAGTGAAAAGTGGGCGGGGCTTACATTAACGCTAATTTTTCGGCACAAATCAGCACAAACGCGGCACAAACTAATAGTATATTTTTATTCAGGTTTTACAAACATGGGGTGCCAACTTCACACAGCTAGTGCCAGCTCATCTGCCACCAGCCGGTTCTGCTGCCACATCCACCTGCTGACTGCAGCCACCACGCAGTCTACTGGACTGATCACAGGCACTCATACCTCGTTGTGCTCCCATGGCTGCTGTCTAACCAGGAGCTCACTAGTCAGGTACGTGGCAGGAGGGTGGGGTGATGTCATCGTCTGGAAAAAACAAATTGCTATTATCTTAAAAATATAAAAGCACAAAGGTAGCACTAACAAATAGTATGTTTGTTTTTAAGCTTTAATAACATGGGGTGCAAAGTGGGTGGGGTGTTATCAAATATAAACAAGCTGTTATAACTAAAAAAACCATAACAGCACAAATAAAAATGTTAGCAGCACAAAACAGCACAAATGAGGCACTAACCAAGCAGCCCAATTTCGTGTCTTTTGGGTGTTGTAGGGGGGCTCAGTGACCTTTAATAAATCATTAATAACGCAAAAACGATAAAAGATAGAACAGAAATTTTAGGAGCAAAAAACAGCACAAATGTAGCACTAACCAACGAGACCAGTTTTGTGTCATTTGGGCATTGTAGGGGGCTGAGCGACCTTTGGTGCCTTTAATAAATCATTAATAACGCAAAAATGATAACAGATAGAACGGAAATTTTAGCAGCACAAAACAGCACAAATGTAGCACTAAAGAAACACACTTGAGTTTTTATTTGTGCTGATTGTAGAGGGGGCAAAGTGAGTGGGGTTTGAAAAAAAAAAAAACTGTTATAACTTAAAAACCACAACAGCACAAATAAAAATTTTAGCAGCACAAACCAGCACAAACGTAGCACTAACCAACGGGACCAGTTTTGTGTCATTTGGGCATTGTAGGGGGGATAAGTGACCTTTGGTGAACTTTAACTGCTTCCTGACCAGCTCCTGTAGATATACGACGGCAAAATGGCACGACTGTGCAAAGTAACGTACCCGTACGTTACTTTGAATTTGCCGCTGTGTGCGTGCATGCTCACCGTCAGCGGCGCGTGTGCACGCCTGCCGTGAGCTCCATGGGTCAGGTCGCGGGTCCCGTGGACTCGATCGCCATGGGGATACCCGCAATCTCACGGAGAGGACGAATGGGGAGATGCTGATGTAAACAGCATTTCCCCGTTCTGCCTAGTGACAGTGTCACTGATCTCTGCTCCCTGTAATCGGGAGCAGAGATCAGTGACATGTCACACACAGCCCATCCCCCCTACAGTTATAACACATCCCTAGTACTGACTTAACCCCTCCCCGACCCCTTCACTGCCAGTGTCATTTACACAGGAATCAGTGCATTTTAATAGCACTGATTGCTGTATAAATGACAATGGTCCCAAAAATGTGTCAAAAATGTCCGACATGTCCGCCATAATGTCGCAGTCACAATAAAAATCGCTGATCACCGCCATTGCTAGTAAAAAAAAATTATTAATAAAAATGCCATAAAACTATCCCCTATTTTGTAAACGATATAACTAACTTTTGCGCAAACCAATCAATAAACGCTTATTGCGATTTTTTTACCAAAAATATCTAGAAGAATACGTATTGGCCTAAACTGAGGAAAAAAAATGTTTTTTATATATTTTTTGAGGATATTTATTATAGCAAAATGTAAAAATTAATGCATTTTTTTCAAAATTGTCGCTGTTATTTTGTTTATAGCGCAAAAAATAAAAATCGCAGAGATGATCAAATACCACCAAAAGAAAGCTCTATTTGTGGGGAAAAAAATTTTGTTTCAGAGCCACATCGTACAACCGCACAATTGTCAGTTTAAGCAATGCAGTGCCGAATCACAAAAAGTGCTCTGGTCAGGAAGGGGGTAAATCATTCCGGGGCTGAAGTGGTTAATAAATCATTAATAACGCAAAAATGATAAAAGATAGAATGGAAATTTTAGCAGCAAAAAACAGCACAAATGTAGTACTAACCAACGAGACCAGTTTTGTGCCATTTGGCTGTTGTAGGGGGGGCTAGGTGATGTCATAGTCTGGAAAAAACAATTGCTAATATCTTAAAAATAAAAGCAGCACAAATGTAAATTTTTAGGCACAAAACAGCACAAACGTAGCACTAAAGAAACACACTTGAGTTTTTATTTGTGCTGATTGTAGGGGGGCCAGCTTCACTGAGTAGGCAAGTGGTTAAAAGACTATTATAGTAATCTTTATAATTTAATTTCTGTCCCAAATATCCCCCAACCTTCTATGGAAACCATTACCAAATTTTTAGATCATGTTAACCTACCCCCTAGTTCCCCATTTATCAGAAGTCTTCAACACAGCGACCTCCTCTGGTTCATTAGCCGCGGAAATGCTCAAGGCCTTAATTGTTATGCTGCCTAAACCAGGGAAGCAACCTACTATTTCACAGAACTTTAGGCCTATATCACTTCTTAATATAGACCTCAAGGTATATGCAAAGGTTATCGCCAATAGAATAGCCAAAGTAACACCAACATTAACCACTTGCCGCCCGCCCTATTACAGAATGACGGTGGCAAAGTGGTTTGATATTCCTGATTGGACGTCATATGACGTGATCAGGAATATCGAGCCGCTGCGCGGCCCCGGGGGCGCGCATCGCGGCGATCGTTGTTGCGGGGTGTCAGTCTGACACCCTGCAACACCGATCTAGGTAAAGAGTCTCCGACGGAGACTCTTTACCACGTGATCAGCCGTGTCCAGCTGATCACGATATAAATAGGAAGAGCCGGTGATCGGCTTTTCCTCACTCGCGTCTGACAGACGCGAGTAGAGGAGAGCCGATCGGCTGCTCTCCTGACAGGGGGGGTCTGTGCTGATTGTTTATCAGCACAGCCCCCCTCAGATCCTACCCAGGACCACAAGGGAAGCCGCCCAGGACCACCAGGGAAGCGATCCACACTGGACCACCAGGTATGCCCCTAGACCACCAGGGAAATGCCACTGTGTGCCCAGGCAGCTGCCAATCTGTGCCCAGGCAGCTGCCAGTCAGTGCCCACTTCAATGCCTACCACTGCCAGTGCCACCAGGGATGTCCATCAGTGCCTCATATCAGTGCCCATCAGTGCCACGTATCAGTGCCCATCAGTGCCCATCAGTGCCGCATATCAGTGCCCATCAGTGCCGCCTATCAGTGCCCAGCAGTGCCACCTATCAGTGCTGCCTGTCAGCGCCACCCTATCAGTGCCCAGCAGTGCCGCCTTTCATTGCCCATCAGTGTTGCCTATCAGTGCCCATCAGTGCCAACCAGTGCCACCCAGGGCCACCTATCAGTGCCCATCAGTGCCGCCTATCAATGCCCATCAGTGCTGCATATGAGTGCCACCCATCAGTGCCGCCTACCAGTGCCCATCAGTGCCGCATATCAGTGCCCATCGTCAGTGCCCATCAGTGCCCGCTCATTGGTGCCACCTCATCGGTGCCGCTGTATCAGTGCCTGTCAGTGCCGCCTTATCAGTGCCCATCAGTGAAAGAGAAAACTTACTTATTTACAATTTTTTTTAACAGAAACAAAAGCAAAACTTTTATTTTTTTCAAAATTTTCAGTCTTTTTTTATTTGTTTAGCAAAAAATAAAAACCGCAGAGGTGATGAAATACCACCAAAAGAAAGCTCTATTTGTGGGAACAAAATGATAAAAATTTAGTTTGGGTATAGTGTAGCATGACCGCGCAATTGTCATTCAAACTGCGACAGCGCTGAAAGCTGAAAATTGGTCTGGGCAGGAAGGTGTCTAAGTGCCCTGTATTGTAGTGGTTAATAGCCCCTGACCAAGTGGGATTTGTGAAAGGTCTTCAGGCACCTTCAGAAAGAGCGGAGAAGCAACAAGTTCTCTTGGCAAGTAAATTCCACTTTTAAATACCGTACTTTGGAGTCAGATTGTTACATGTATGTGGAAATTTCAGTGACAATTTGTGCCTAGCTTGGAAGGTGAATGTGCACTATTATTTATTTATTCACATATGGAGGATTTGTTTATATTGTGATATTTACCACTGTTATTTATATTATCTCTATTTTTTATTTTTTGTCACAATTGTTTATGTGCATTTATTTTTATGTGCATATGTTACAGGGCACTGTGCAATTATTAGTAGGTTGATATTAGCGCACTATTATCACATAGCATATTACTTTATTAGTGTCAGATCACTTTTTGAATGGTAGCATCTGATGTCATCTTGTAATCTTGTTGTAATTTATTTTATTTTATCAGTTTTTTTTAAACCATATCAGCACTTTAGTATTTATATTACCTTCAGAATTATAAACTTACTTTGCTTAGCTGAAAGTCGCAAACTTCCCACTGCCTTCCTAGCCTAATGCCGCGTACACACGTGCGGACTTTACGCAGACTTTGTCCGGCGGACTTTTCGACGGACTTTACGACGGACTTTCCGAATGAACGGACTTGCCTACACATGATCAACCAAAGTCCAACCAATTCGTACGTGATGACATACGACCGGACTAAAACAAGGAAGTTCATAGCCAGTAGCCAATAGCTGCCCTAGCGTCGTTTTTTGTCCATCGGACTAGCATACAGACGAGCGGACTTTTCGAACGGACTCGAGTCCATCGGAAAGATTTGAAACATGTTTCATTTCTAGGTCCATCCAACTTTTGGGGAAGAAAAGTCCGCTGGAGCCCACACACAATCGAATTGTCCTCCGGACCAAGTTGCCGTAAAGTCCGCTCATGTGTACGCGGCATTAGACACAGAAAAGGCTTTTGATAGGATACATTGGGGGTATTTACAAGCTACTTTAACCACTTCAATACAGAGCACTTATACGCCTTCCTGCCCAGACCAATTTTCAGCTTTCAGCGCTGTCACAGTTTGAATGACAATTGTGCGGTCATGCTACACTGTACCCAAACTAAATTTTTATCATTTTGTTCCCACAAATAGAGCTTTCTTTTGGTGGTATTTGAGCACCTCTGCGGTTTTTATTTTTTGCTAAACAAATACAATTTTGAAAAAAATTAAAGTTTTGCTTTTGTTTCTGTTAAAAAATTTTGTAAATAAGTAAGTTTTCTCTTTCACTAATGGGCACTGATAAGGCGGCACCAATGAGGTGGCACCAATGAGCGGGCACTGACGGGCACTGATGATGGGCACTGATATGCGGCACTGATGGGCACTGGTAGGCGGCACTGATGGGTGGTACTGATATGCAGCACTGATGGCCATTGATAGGCGGTACTGATGGGCACTCATGGGTGGCACTGGGTGGCACTGGTGGACACTGATGGGCACTGATGGGCACTGATAAATGACACTGATGGGCACTGAAAGGCTGCAAAGATGGGTTCTTATGGGTGGCACTGAAAGGCAGCACTGATGGGCACTGATAGGCAGTACTGCTGGGCACTGATGAGCACTGATAGGCGGCACTGCTGGTCACTGATGGGCACTGATACGTGGCACTGATGGGCACTGATACGCAGCACTGATATGAGGCACTGATAGGCATCCCTGGTGGCACTGGCAGTGGTAAGAATTGTGAATGGGCACTGATTGGCAGCTGCCTGGGCATTGATTGGCAGCTGCCTGGGCACAGATTAGTATTTCCCTGGGGGTCTAGGGGGCATACCTGTTGGTCCAGTGTGAATGGCCATCCTGGTGGTCCTGGGCGGCTTCCCTTGTGGTCCTTGGTGGGATCTGCGTGGGGTCTGTGCTGATAAACAATCAGCACAGACCCCTTCTGTCAGGAGAGCAGCCGATCGGCTCTCCTCTACTTGCGTCTGTCAGATGCGAGTGAGGAAAAGCTGATCACCGGCTCTTCCTATTTACATCGTGATCAGCCGTTATTGGACACGACTGATCACATGGTAAAGAGTCTCCGTCAGAGACGCTTTACCTAGATCGGAGTTGCGGTGTGTCAGACTGTCACACCTCAACAACGATCTCCACGATGCGCGCCCTGGGGGCACGCAGCGGCTTAATGTCATGATCACGTCATATGACGTCTGGTCAGGATATTGAAACCAATTTGCCGCCGTCATTTTGCTATATGGTGGGTGGCAAGTGGTTAAACAAATTTGGATTCAACTGACCTATTTTCTCAGCTATTTTATATACGAAACATTCGGCACAAGTTTTTGCCTCCTCTGTACTCTCTGATGCCTTTAATATTACAAATATATGTATTAGACAGGGATGCCCCTCATCTCACCTCATTTTTATGTTAGTAATGGAAACTTTTGCAGCTGCTATCAGGGATGCTCCATTTATAAAAGGCATTCCAGTAGCTGGTAAATAGTATAAGATTGGCTTATTCGCAGACAATGTCATTCTGACACTTTCAGAGCTGGAATCCTCCTTGCCCACAGTATGCAAGACAATTGAGGCCTTTGGTGCTACTATAAAATGAATGTATCTAAATGCCAGGTTCTGGCAACTAATCTTAATCATAACATTCACATCAAAATGAAATCACTATTTCCTTGCAACTAAGATAATGATAAAATACAATATCTAGGGATTCACCTAACTGCTAAATCCAGTAGACTATACAATACAAACTATAATAGACTACTACACTATGTTAAGGTTGAACTTTCACATTTGAGCAAATATGACGTCTCTTGGTTAGGACGGATTGCAACTTTCAAAATTTTTTTTACCAAAAATCCTCTACCTTTTTAGGATGGTGCCAATTTCCTTACCAGATCATTTTTTTAACACGCCTCTCTTAGATCATTTATTTGGAAAGGAACTAGAGCAAGAATTTCCTTCCTTTCCTTTACCCTTGTAAAACATAGATCTAATGGAGGCATGGGGGTTCCAGTACTTAAAGAGTACTATAGGGTGACACTTCTAGACCAGCTAAAAGTGTGGTTTGATCCATCTTCAGTAAAGCAGTGGGTCTTATTGGAGCAAGCTATGGTAATAGTACTAACCTACAAGCATTATTGATAGCATCAGCCACTAGTAAACCAAGCCATATACCAGGCCACACTTCTAACTCCACATCTCTTACAGCTTGGAAAGGTCTTCTAGAAAGGAGCAATGCACACACTCATATACCTCTATATGACATACCACTTCAATCTTTTGAGCTCTTAATTCTAGATCTCTTGGTTAAAACATGGTTAGAATCTGGATACTCCACTGTAATGCCCCGTACACACGGTCGGATTTTCCGATGGAAAATATCCGATCGGAGCGTGTTGTCGGAAATTCCGACCGTGTGTGGGCTCCATCGGACATTTTCCATTGGATTTTCCGACACACAAAGTTGGACAGCAGGAGATAAAATTTTCCGACAACAAAATCCGATCGCGTCAATTCCGACCGTGTGTGGCCTGTTCCGACGCACAAAGTGCCACGCATGCTCAGAAGAAATTCCGAGACGGGACAGCTCATTCTGGTAAACTTAGCGTTCGCAATGGATACAGCACTTTCGTCACGCTACAATGTTAAAAATGGTTTAATACAGCGCACTCTCTTCTTCTTTATAATGTGACAAGAATTAAGTAGTTTTGCTGCTCATATTCACACACACTTCTCACAAAGTTTTATTTGTGTTTTTTTAGTGGGATTCCCTGAATATATTGTTATTAGTTGTCACATCTGACAGTTTTATATTATTTTATGTATTTTTTTTTTGGATTTTAAGCCTTTTTTTTTCTTTAATGTTTGGATTTTTTCCAAGGCTGATCTTTGTTCAATGTTATTTTTATTTTTACTCCAGAATATTTTTGTGTGTGTTTTGTGTGTCAAGTTACCACAACACCATTGATATCTTGTATTATTTAATCTCAAGGAGATTGTTTGGTGTTGGTGTCCCTTGTTCATTTCACATTGTATATTTGAAATGTACCTGAATCCTCACAAAAAAACTGTCCTTTTTGAAGTAAAACACATAGGAGAGTATAATTCAAAACAAAAATCCTTTATTAAGGGATCAGAACCAAACAAAGAGGAAGGCAACACTGGATCAACAGGAGAAATTAGCAAAGCCTGGGACCCCCACGGCAGACATCAATTCTTGAACATCAAAATTGGTGGCCTGAGGAGTCCATATGTAAGGGAGGGCAGTCTGGTCCAGAATTCACAGAGATCCGGATAGCAGCAGATGACATGTGTCCCCAGGCTGTGGTACCACAAGAGGCTGCATTTTTTGTCCAACCAGACTGAACCCAGGGTCCTCACTTTCTGGTCTTCCTTCCACGCTTCATTCCAGGCTGTGGCTGTGCAGTTGGAGATGTGGCAGGAGGAGGAGTAGGACCTGGTGGAGGAGGAGGACTGGGAGGACCTGGAGGAGGACTGGGGGGACCTGGAGGAGAGGGAGGAGGAGGAGGAGGACCTGCAGGAGGAGGAGGAGGACCATCGCAAAGGTGTGTCTGAGGTGTCATTTGGCCCCTCATACCTTTCTCAAGAGCCTCCAATATGAGGGCCTCACACATGGCTTGTTGGCCCTCCTCCATCCTCTGCATTTTATATGCAATGACGGCAGCAATGTCCTCCTCCATGGTCTGTCGTGCTCCCAGGACCTCTGTAGCCCTCCCAAAGAGTCCTCCGGTAGCCTCCTCTAGGGCACTCCTCCTACTGCCACTTTCTCTTTTCAGGGGAAGCCAGCCGGCTCGGCCCGGCCACCTCCTGGCTGAGACTTCCCTGTGTATGAAAAAGGGACATGGTTGTAATGTTTTGCATCATCAATCACAATCCTAAATTAGTACTCCCAACTAACATCTAGTTAACATCATTGATTGGACAAGCAGAAATATTTAGAGGAATGCTATACCTGGCTCAATCTGGGCTCCTCCTTGTGTTGTTGCCTAGAAGGCCCAGGTTGGGCGTCAGAAGCCTCAGCCGGGGGGGAAGGAAGCGTGGAAGGAAGACTGGAGAGTGATGACCTGGGTTCAGTCTGGCCTGCCAGAAAATGCAGCCTGTCGTAGTAGAACATCCTGGGGACATAGATGTCATCTGCTGCTCCGGATCTCTGTGAATCCAGGACTTTCTTGCGCTCCCTTACATATGTGCTCCTCAGGCAACCAATTAATATCTTTAAATAGGTGATGTCTGCTGTGGGGATCACCTGCTTCACAATTTCACACAATTGCTCCAGTGCTGCCTTCCTCTTTGCTTGGTTCTTGCAATGGGGGTGTTTATTCTCCCACAGACAGGGCAGCTCCCTTAGCATCTCTACGATTACTGACATGAAGTCATTATCTTTGAGTAGCATATCCATGTTCACTGCAAGACACAACACAAGACAAAGCCTAATGTCAGACAAAACTCTCCAAATTTTGTTACAATATAGGCCTCAATCTAGAAGCAGTATAGGCACAAGTTTGTCTCTTACCTTCGTTCTTACGATCGGCGCGTCCAATACTCCTTCCTCCGCTCACAGATCATACGTAATACGCACGCGTGTTACGCTTTATACACACTGCGCATGCGTGTAACTCCGCCCGCCCCTGACGTTCTTTCTATTCTATTCCCCGCCCCTTTTCGTTCGGCGCAGTGGGGGAAGAGCACATGGTGGAGTCACAGCAGGTGCGTGATAATTGCAGGAACGAGGAGGAGGAGGAGGAAAGCCTGGATCAGGACACGTCCCGATCCAGAAGGAGACGTTTTAAGGCCACAAATATGTCCTTTGGGGAGATGTTGGAGATGGTCGACATCATGAGGAAGTCCGACTATGACGGGAAGTATGGGCCTTACCCCAATATACGAAAGGCCAAGATCATGGCGAAAGTGATCAGGAGTCTTCTGAGGAATTTCGGGGTCCGAAGATCGAAAGATCAGCTCAGGAAGCGGTGATCGGACCTGAAGTTAAGAGAGCCAGAGCAGTACTGAAAGATCCGGAGAGTGCTGCAAAAAGTAAGTAGTTGTGCTGTGTTCCTATTCTTTCTGTCTTTATTCCGTTCGTTCTGCTACATATGCTTTTATTAATTGTAACGTTTAAAAGGGCAACTTTAATGTTCATGGGCCCATTATTCGTTCGTATCAAACATTTTTCTTTCGGCCTCTAAAACATCATTATTTAGGCCACATGCATTTTCCCACATTTTTTTGGGGCCTACTTGGATGCCAAATATTTGTTTGTGTAGATGGGTTTGTTACTAGAATGAAATGCCAACTAGATTGTGTGTAAGGAGAGGACACTGAGCAGCTGTTTTCACATCTGGACACTGGAGCACTAGTGTGGGACACAAGAACACCATTTTTATTAGGGGGCCACACAGGTGCTCCAGTGTATACTATAGGGGGGGGGCTACATCTGTGAAGCTTATACTAAACAGGTAAAGTATTGCAGCTTGACAAAGGCCAATAAAAAATATACATCTTGGAACTCGGCTAAAATAGACAATTGTACCCCACTTCCAAGCAATGTTTCCTATTTCTAGTTCTGCCATCAAATATCTGTGTGCTAATTAAACCATTTTTGTTTTACATAGGGGAGAAAAGACTCGGAGGACACCCCTCATCCGAGGAGACCACAGACCCCCCACCTATGGAAGAAGGTGAAATACCCCCAAACGAAGAAGAGCAGGAGGAGGAAGATGTGGTGGAGATTGGCACCACAACAGGTGAGTGTCTGCGACCACAGACTCAGGTAAAAGATGGATGGTGGCAGATTTTTGATACCTGTTTTTGTTTTGTTTCTCTATTTTTAGGTGATCGTGAGGTTGTGGATCCCGAACGCTTTACTTCAGAAAGTGCCCATATCCTGATTGGGGAGATCATGGGGTGTAATCTCGAATTGCACAACATACAGCAAAAAATCAATGATGTTATTAAAAAAAATAATAACATCATTGATGTTTTGGGGCGAATTTAAAACCCCACAAAATATATTTTTGGGATTGTGTTCCAATTTTTAAAATCTTTTTGCAATGTTTTGAAAAGCCAAATTTGGAGGATGCACACAGTGTGTCAACATGTGCTATCTGCCATCACGGGAGATCAATGGACGCGTTTTGGGGGTGCAACCCCTTCCTCAATTATAAAGTAGCGTTGAGGAAGGGCTTGCTCCCCCAAAACACGTCCCTTGATCCCCCCCCTGATGGCAGATAGCACATGTTGACATTCGTAAATTGGTGTGCATCTTCCAAATTTGGCTTTTCCAGGGGTGATTTCCCCCCATCTGAACGCTATAGCAAACCCAGTTCCTAAATACTGATGTCTGATATAGCCTTCAGGTTTTACCTAATGTGAACTTTGTAAGTTCAAGTTTTTTGGCTTTCTTGTTGGTTTTACACAGGCCTGTTTTATCTGAAATGGACATTTCGATTTTTGATAATGCTACTGCAAAAATTGTTATACAACAAACATGTTGGTTTGTTTTAAAAACCTTTGGTAAATGCACATGTGATTGTGCAGGTATAAAAAAGTGGCTTACTCAAGAATGTGTGGATTATTGTCTCAACACTACAACACTTTTGGGGTGATGTAATAGCTGTTTTATGCAAAAATGGGGGTTATTTCCTAAGGGCAAATCCTCTTTGCACTACAAGTGCAGTTTCAGTGCAGTTGCAAGTGCACTTGTAGTGAAATGTGTTTTTGCATTTAGGAAATAACAGCCAACAGTGCTTTGTATAAGGTTACCCAATCACGACATTTTCTGCACTCAAAACATTTATGTCAGGGTCAGCTAAAACAAACACAAGCAGTAAATGTCCACAAAGAATTTCTTTTTTTTTTTTATTATAAAAAGGCTTCACATATTGTCTGGCATATTGATAGCCCCCCTACCCGCAAAGAACTCCAGGTAGCGTAACCGGACATCACGGGCACTCAGGGAGGGCAAGCCAGGACGGCCACTTTCAAGCGCCGTCAGTGTGGTTTGATGTAGGATTCCGGACTCAGGCCCAACTGAGCCAGCATAGTTGGCCGAATGTTTCCTTAAAAAATTATGGAGAACACAGCACGCCAGTATAATATGGTTCAGTTTATACTCCGCCATATGGATGGGTGTCAGAAATAGTCGGAACCGGCTGGCCAGGATTCCAAATGTGTTCTCCACCACTCTTCGGGCTCTGGCCAGCCGGTAATTAAAAACCCTCTGTTCTGGGGTGAGGGTCCTCATCGGGAATGGCCGCATCAGGTGGTCCCCCAGCGCAAACGCTTCATCAGCAACGAACACGAATGGGAGTCCTTCCACATTGTCCTCTGGAGCTGGCAAGTCCAAGCTGCCATTCTGGAGACGCCTGTAGAACTCTGTCTGGGCGATGACTCCACCATCGGACATCCGGCCATTCTTCCCCACGTCCACATACAAGAAGTCGTAATTAGCCGACACAACCGCCAACATCACTATACTATTGAACCCCTTGTAATTATAATAGTACGACCCCGAGTTGGGTGGAGGGATGATGTGGACGTGTTTCCCATCAATTGCCCCTCCGCAGTTAGGAAAGTCCCACCGCTGGGCAAAGTGGGAGGCCACAGTCTGCCATTCCTGTGGCGTGGAAGGAAACTGTTGAGGAAAAAACAATAAGCATTACTATTTTTTCACAGAAACATGGCAAGCAGATTATACACAAACATTATGGGGCAACCTCCAGATAGCATTTAGTAAGGGGAATTTAACAAGGCCAAAGTATAAGGTACACCTATCATATCCCCCCCCCCTCTCATGGGCCATTTCTAACATTATGGGGTGTGTGGAAATCTTGGACAGGTAACCCTCTTCACTTCATTGAGAGATGAATGCATAAATAATGGGTATTACTTTGAACAGACCCTCCTTAGTTACACTATTGGCAGCCCACTGGACAGGTAAGAAGTGTCATAATACAAAGATATAAATACACACTGTGCACATTTGAGGACATTTGGATATTCTGCTATTACCTATCAAGATAATAATAGGATACAAAAACTTTAAACAGTACCATTTGAAAGTATACAGGCAGGCCTTTGCACTACATGCTTTGGGGAATTCATCCATAAATCTGACCAGTAAAGAGGTGGGTATAGTGTGTATGGGTTTGGCAAAGTCAGCAGATAGATGATTGAGGATATATAGAGAATTGGAATCAGCTGACTTAGCAGTTGGGGGGAGGGAGGGTTACTAAAAATTATTTGGGGACACCACAAAAAAAGCCTCTGGCACTCTGCCTGAATTTAAATAAATAATAACATTTCCAAACATTTTAGGGGGTGTTTGGGGTAAAGCACTACTATGGAGCTGATAAAATACATTGTTAAGTGACTACATGAGGTGAATATAGGTCCAGGAGACACCATGCTGGGGAGGTTAGTGAAGGGCAAATATGTATGAGGGACATAAAATAATAATTACATAAAAATCCAGCATGCATGAGGACAAAGGGGACATTCACAGCATATTCCAATCATGGTAATTAGGGAATGAGGAAAGAAATACAATATATTAGCAAACATTCAATACAATAAAATGTGATATAAAAGGATAAAAATCTTACCTTCATATACTCCTTCTGTAGGACCTGTATGATGGCAGAACAGGTCTCTGGGATTATGATCCCCAGAGCCTGGGGGGAGATGCCTGTCGAGAACTTCAAGTCCTGCAGATTTCTCCCTGTGGCCAAATACCGCAAGGTAGCGACCAACCTCTGCTCCGGAGTGATGGCTTGCCTCATGCAGGTATCCTGCCTGCTGATACAGGGGGTCAGCGAAGCCAACAAACGGTGAAACACGGGGTCCGTCATCCTGAGAAAGTTCCTGAAATCATCAGGATTATTCTCACGGATCTCACGGAGCAAAGGCATATGAGAGAGCTGGTCATGCTGAAGCAACCAATTCTTGGTCCATGAACTCCTCCTAACCCTGTTCATGGACTGGACTTGTGTCAAGGTCAGGACCCCAACACCAAGCCCCCGCACAGCACGAACTCTACGAGGAGTACGCATACAAGGCCTGTGAAGAGCGACCTGAAAAACAGTAACGAACGAACAAGAATACAATGACTACCTAAAGTCACGCGGAACTTGCTTGCACGCACTGAAGAGCAGATACAAACCCACAAGCACAAACTGAACGGCAGAAAACGATCTGAAAGCCACGAGTCTGAAAAAGTGCGAATCGTCTCTCACCAAACTTTTACTAACACGAGATTAGCAAAAGGAGCCCAAAGGGTGCCGCGCTTGGTTCTGAACCGGCCTTTTCTAGTCTCGTCGTACGTGGTGTACGTGACCGCGTGATTGGCGATCGGAAATTCCGACAACTTTGTGCGACCGTGTGTAGGCAAAACAAGTTTGAGCCAACATCCGTCGGAAAAAATCCTAGGATTTTGTTGTCGGAATGTCCGAACAAAGTCCGACCGTGTGTACGCCCTATAAAAGAAATTTCAGAAAAAATCAAGTGCAGAGATGTACCAGATCCAACATTTTAATCATACACTAACTTCTGGTACTATATCTTTGGATACACACATATGGGAACACTATTGTACAGACACTTCTGTACATATCCCTTCTTTATTCTTTATTGCAAGCCAAAACTCCAATAGCACAAACACCTACTATAAAGAAATGGGAACAAGAATTAAGTAAAAGATATTAAGTGCTAGAATGTAATTAAGCAATTAAATTTAACCTAGGCACTTCTCGTTGTGTATCTCACTGGGAAAATGTTTATAAAATTCTTTATAGTTGGTACCTAATGCCAGTCCAATTATCTAAAATATATAAAGAACACTCCCCAGATTTCTGGCGTAACTGTGGGCAACTTGGGAACTTATTACACATACTTTGGTATTGTAGATCAGTAACCAGCTTTTGGAAATCTGTTTTCAAATTGATCTTGTCAATTACAGGGATCATTACCCACCCCTCACCAGCAATGGCACTATTAGGACTATCTATGGACAATTTTACAAACAACTATAGAACAGTAGTTATACATATATTAATAACCACTAGACTGACCATACTGTGTCAATGGAAAAAAGATGTGGCTCCTACTCTTGCAGAAGTTGTTTCGAGGGTAAATGTACACTGTACTTACGAACACTCATATGCCATTATTCATGGCAATAGAGGCACCTTCAAACGCAAGTGAGAAGTTTGGATAAATACCTATAATCTGACCAATATCCTCTGAAGTTGTTAGAGCACGTCGGCAGGGAATAGAAAAGCAGAGATCCTAAGAACAGCAAGTGAGGAATAGTCATAGTAGTAGTTGTTATTGTTAATATAAAAGTTCTTTATTTTATTATTATTCAGCTGCATTCTGCAAGGTCAGACCATATCTCTCTGGGTACAACCACCTATCCTATAAGCTGTTGTTCTATGTGTTAAGACATGTAAGTGTACTACAGATCTTATGTGAAATTTCTATGATCCTTTAGATTTAAAGGGGTTGTAAACCCTCGTGTTTTTTCACCTTAATGCATCCTATGCTAATGCATCCTAGCTGCCATCATGGGGGATCAAGGGACGTGTTTTGGGGGTGCAACCCCTTCCTCTCAGCTACTTTATTAGTGAGGAAGGGGTTGCACCCCCAAAACGCCTACATTGATCTCCCGTGATGGCAGATAGCACATGTTGACACACTGTGTGCATCTTCAAAATTTGGCTTTTTGACAATAGGTAAAAAAAGGTGCAACAATTTTTGGTTGAAAAAATGACAACTAGGGGCAGGAGGCGGAGCCTAGCGGAGCAGACATGCATTGTTAGAGCTCCACACCGCTGAGGAGAGAAGAGAAGGACAAAGCGGAGCCTGCAGGCTCAAAAGGTATCCATTTGAACCTTTTTGCCCCAGGGAACAAACTGTGAAAGTTTGGGCAGGAAATATGGTACTGGGAGGAAACTGTGGCAGAAATAAAAATCACCTCACAAAGAGCTCACAGGCACTCACTGCAGCTGAAGCAATTCCAGTCACCTCACAAGATACAGCATCAGGGCGCTCTCACAGACAGAAAATGTCACAGCAAGACTCTCCATTTGAGTCAGATACAGAACAAATCCTCTCACAAACTTCTCCACAAGCCTCCTCAGTATCCCCAGTAATATTATTACAATTTGAAAAGATGCTTCATAAGGCTTTAACCACTTCAGCCCCGGAAGGTTTTACCCCCTTCCTGACCAGAGCACTTTTTACAATTCGGCACTGTGTCGCTTTAACTGCTAATTGCGCGGTCATGCAATGCTGTACCCAAACGAAATTTGCGTCCTTTTCTTCCCACAAATAGAGCTTTCTTTTGATGGTTCACTGCCTATCACAGTTTCGGAGGCCATGGAATGCCCAGATGGCACAACCCCCCCCCCAAATGACCCCATTTTGGAAAATAGACACCCCAAGCTATTTGCTGAGAGGCATGGTGAGTATTTTGCAGCTCTCATTTGTTTTTGAAAATGAAGAAAGACAAGAAAAACATATTTTTTTTTTCTTTTTTCAAATTTCAAAAGTTTGTGACAAAAAGTGAGGTCTGCAAAATACTCACTATACCTCTCAGCAAATAGCTTTGGGTGTCTATTTTCCAAAATGGGGTCATTTGGGGGGGGTTTGTGCCATCTGGGCATTCCATGGCCTCCGAAACTGTGATAGGCAGTGAAGAGTGAAATCAAAAATTTACGCCCTTAGAAAGCCTGAAGGCGGTGCTTGGTTTTCGGGGTCCCGTACGCGGCTAGGCTCCCAAAAAGTCTCACACATGTGGTATCCCCGTACTCAGGAGAAGCAACAGAATGCATTTTGGGGTGTAATTTCACATATTCCCATGGCATGTTTGAGCAATATATCATTTAGTGACAACTTTGTGCAAAAAAAAAAAAAATTGTCTTTTTCCCGCAACTTGTGTCACAATATAAAATATTCCATGGACTCGACATGCCTCTAAGCAAATAGCTTGGGGTGTCTACTTTCCAAAATGGGGTCATTTGGGGGGGTTTTGAACTGTCCTGGCATTTTATGCACAACATTTAGAAGCTTATGTCACACATCACCCACTCTTCTAACCACTTGAAGACAAAGCCCTTTCTGACACTTTTTGTTTACATGAAAAAATTATTTTTTTTTGCAAGAAAATTACTTTGAACCCCCAAACATTATATATTTTTTTAAAGCAAATGCCCTACAGATTAAAATGGTGGGTGTTTCATTTTTTTTTTTCACACAGTATTTGTGCAGCGATTTTTCAAACGCATTTTTTGGGGAAAAAACACACTTTTTAAAATTTGAATGCACTAAAAAAAAATATATTGCCCAAATGTTTGATGAAATAAAAAAGATGATCGTAGGCCGAGTACATGGATACCAAACATGACATGCTTTAAAATTGCGCACAAACGTGCAGTGGCGACAAACTAAATACATTTTTAAAAGCCTTTAAAAGCCTTTACAGGTTACCACTTTAGATTTACAGAGGAGGTCTACTGCTAAAATTACTGCCCTCGATCTGACCTTCGTGGTGATACCTCACATGCATGGGGCAATTGCTGTTTACATTTGACGCCAGACCGACGCTTGCGTTCGCCTTTGCGCGAGAGCAGGGGGGGACAGGGGTGCTTTTTTTTTTTTTCTTTATTCATTTTTAAATTTTTTTTCTTATTTTTAAACTGTTCCTTTCATTTTTATTTTTTTTTTATCATTTTTATTGTTACCTCAGGGAATGTAAATATCCCCTATGATAGCAATAGGTAGTGACAGGTACTCTTTTTTGAAAAAATTGGGGTCTATTAGACCCTAGATCTCTCCTCTGCCCTCAAAGCATCTGACCACACCAAGATCGGTGTGATAAAATGCTTTCCCAATTTCCCAATGGCGCTGTTTACATCCGGCGAAATCTAAGTCATGAAATGCTCGTAGCTTCCGGTTTCTTAGGCCATAGAGATGATTGGAGCCATTCTGGTCTCTGATCAGCTCTATGGTTAGCTGGCCGAATCACCGGCTGCATTCTCAGGTTCCCTGTTGGGCCAGGAGAGCCAGAGAAAAACATGGAAGACGGTGGGGGAGGGAATCCCTCCCACTGTTTGTAAAAGCAGTCTAGAGGCTAATTAGCCGCTAGGATTGCTTTTACATGAAAGCCGACCGCTGGCTGAAAAGAATGATACCAAGATGATACCTAAACCTGCAGGCATCATTCTGGTATAACCACTCAAAGTCCAGCAACATACCAGTACGTTGCTGGTCCTTGTATTGTAAACTTTTTTTTCATGCAGCCTGTGGGCTGAACGAAAAAAAGATATTGATCGGTGGGTATGCCCACCATTAGAATACCTCCCTTCATCCGCCCACTTCTAATGATGGGCATACATGCACCATTTATATATGCCGAAGCATGGGGGCATCCTCCCGCAAAAGGCAGGAGCAAATTGCTCCTCCACCCACTGCTGCCCCCACGCTTCGGCATATATGCTGAAGTATGTAACTGTGGTGGTGAAATCACCTCCGACAGCGCTGGAGTCACGGCTTTATATATCGTGGGAGCAAACGCTGTTGCTGTCAAGATAAATAAATCCGCGCTGCAACTGAATGGCGTACCTGCTAAGCAAATGATGGTTAACAAAAAAACAAAGTAACATTACAGTATAACAGTAATACTTACCATACCTGCAAAGCAAATACAAAAAAAAAACATAGTAAAAAATAAAACATTTAACGCAACCTGTGCCTACCTAAAATATATATATGCCGAAGCATGGGGGCATCCTCCCGCAAAAGGCAGGAGCAAATTGCTCCTCCACCCACTGCTGCCCCCACGCTTCGGCATATATGCTGAAGTATGTAACTGTGGTGGTGAAATCACCTCCGACAGCGCTGGAGTCACGGCTTTATATATCGTGGGAGCAAACGCTGTTGCTGTCAAGATAAATAAATCCGCTCTGCAGCTGAATGGCGTACCTGAAAACAAAGTGGTTAACAATAAAAAAACAAAGTATAAAACAATTGCATACCTATAAAGCAAACATGATAAAAACATAACAATAAAACATTGCAGTATAGAATGCAGAACAATAGAGAGAGAATAGAGAGAGAGAACAATAAAACGACAACTATTTTTGGTTTTTTTATTTTATATTTTTTTTGTATTTTTATTTTTTTATTTTTTATTTATTTTTTTTTTTTTTAACACTTTTTTTAGTAACTTTAACTTTTAACTGTAACAGGTTTGGGTCTCTCAAAATGCGATGGCATCTTGGGAGACCCTGTGTTAGTGTGCCTAGTCTGTGCCGTGCTGAACCCTACGCTAATACTCCACTAGTGTATGGTAGCGTTCAAAACATTCACCAATGCATAGACCAGGATTGTCAGGACAGGAGGGACAACAATACCGGGTGTCACGCCTAAATCCGCGCTTGCTGCAGACACGACATCTTTTTTGGGGGGTTCGTTGGGTAGGGGTACTCTGGAGGACATAAGGAAAATGCCTCCCATGCAGCCGGCTTACTGCATTTGGATTGGGAAGGTGAGGTGGAGCACCATCTGGAAACAGAAGGGCTCTGACGATCTCTTCCTGGAATTTAAGGAAGGATCCAGTCCGTCCTGAAGCTCTGTATAGCACATGAGCATTCAGCAAAGCCAATTGAAATAAATAAACAGACACTTTTTTGTACCAGCGTCTGGCCTTACGGGCAACTAGGTACGGCGCCAACAACTGGTCGTTGAGGTCCACCCCTCCCATATTAAGGTTGTATTCGTGGACACAGAGGGGTTTCTCCACAACACCAGTCGCCGTAGTAATTTGGGTCGTCGTGTCTGCATGAAGGGAGGTAAGAACGAAAACATTCTTATTGTCCCT
The DNA here is from genome assembly GCF_042186555.1 of Aquarana catesbeiana. Taxonomy (NCBI): domain Eukaryota; kingdom Metazoa; phylum Chordata; class Amphibia; order Anura; family Ranidae; genus Aquarana; species Aquarana catesbeiana. The sequence goes on along the minus strand of NC_133326.1, from coordinate 397,721,808 downwards.
CCACTTCATAGCGAGCAAATTATTATACTGCAAGCAGGCTCTCTCCCCCAGCCTAAGACGGGACTCTACAAGCCGCTGGGGAAAGCCCCGGCGATTAGGTCGCACGGTGCCACATGCTCCAATCTGATGATCAAACAAGTGACTAAAAAGTGGCACGCTCGTATAATAATTGTCCACGTACAAGTGGTACCCCTTTCCGAATAAGGGTGACACCAAGTCCCACACTATCTTGCCAGCGCTTCCTATGTAGTCAGGGCAGTTGATCGGCTCTACGTGACTATCTTTGCCCTCGTAAACCATAAATCTACATGTATAGCCTGTGGCCCTGTCACAGAGCTTATACATCTTGACCCCGTATCTGGCATGCTTGCTGGGAAGGTACTGTTTGAAGGACAAGCGGCCAGAAAACTTAATCAGGGACTCATCAACGCAGACAACTTGATGGGGGGTAAACAAGTCTGCAAAACGTTGGTTGAAGTGGTTTACGAGGGGCCGAATTTTGTAGAGCCGATCGTATGCAGGGTCTCCACGAGGACGACAGAGTTCATTGTCGTTGAAGTGCATGAACCGCAAAATCTGCTCGTATCGTGCCCTGGTCATGGAGGCAGAGAACACGGGCATATGGTGAATTGGGTCAGTGGACCAATATGACCGCAACTCACTCTTTTTGGTTATGCCCATGAGGAGGTAAAGGCCCAGAAAGATCTTAAATTCGGAGACCGTAATTGGTCTCCAATCTCTGGCAAGGGTGGACTGGGGAATAGTGGCGATGTGTTGACCAGCGTACAAATTGCTTTGGTCCACAATAGATCTATAGAGATCTTCGGTGAAAAACAGCGAATAAAAATCCAGTGGCATAAAATCAACTGTTTCCACCTGAATTCCGGGTTGGCCAGTGAAAGGGGGAAGTACGGGTGCTACAGAAGTGGTGGGTTCCCAATTCAGATTGGCGAATGCAGCAGGAAGGGCACTATGGGCACGACGGGCCTGTGTTCGTCTTCTTCTTGGTGGCAGCGGGACACTACTTGTGCTTGCCACCTTGCCAGCTTGAACTGCACTTATGGGACTCGCCACGTCACCACGTGATACTGCAGTGCTGGATGTATGACCAGGGTGTACTAGGCCGCTGGTGCTTGCCAGTTCACCAGAAGGAGTAGCGGCGCTAGTACTTCTCTGCTCCATACGAGAGCCCTGTGGTTCTTGCACTTCAAGGACAGAAGAAGTTCGGGGTCTGGTACGCCTGACCCTAGCAGGGACCACAACTCCGTCGTCAGAGCTATCTGTCATGGAGCCGCTGTCCTCTACAGGTTCGTATTCTGAGCCTGAACTTGACAGATGAGTGACTTCCTCTTCACTATCTGTCATACTCAGAAACGTGTAGGCCTCTTCACTAGTGTACCTTCGATTTGCCATTTTGGCCTCTAAATTTAGGGGTACACTAGTGAGACTCACAGGCAAAAAAGCTCCTGACTGTTAGCGATTGATTCAAAACGCTACCAAAAAACTGTTAGCGATCGCAGGGATCAGGCCTGACTCTGCGAACGCTGCAGTTATGTGTGCTTAGTGTTTTGTAAGTGTCAGTTATCGATCGATACTGCACTTGGGTGGGCTGGGCTGGGCTGGGCCGAGGGGCAAAACGCAGGTGCTATCAGGTATCTGGGCTGATCCCGCTAACACTGTGTTTCAGGGAACCCTAAACTGCTGGGGAGTATAGATCTGATCGGATCAGATATCGATCCCTTCAGATACTATAGCACTAAGGGAGGTGTATGCTGCGTGCGTGGGTTTTAGCGGTACTGGCGCTAACCTGACGCTGCCTGGGGCGACGCAGACCTTATCTGACCCTAAAAACGTAACTTATATCACCGCCGGGCAATTAGGGGGTTAAACCTTTATAAGGTAATAAACGGCGGGTGCCCTAAAACTATAATAAACTATAATAAACTGTAATAAACTACAAAAAACAAACTAGCTAACCAGCGTCACCCGTAACACTTATACGGTGATCGCTGGTGAAAGGGTTAACTAGGGGGCAATCAAGGGGTTAAAACCTTTAGCAGGTAGTATATGGGGGTCCCTGTCGCTATAAAACACTGACAGCGAACCTATATACTTACCTCCCTAACTAGCGTCACCTGTGTCACTAATACAGCGATCAGAAAAACGATCGCTTAGCGACACTGGCGACGGGGGGTAATCAAGGGGTTAACTTTTATTAGGGGGGGTTAGGAGGGTACCCTGGACCTAAGGGGGGGTACCCTAGACCTAAAGGGGGCTAACCTAACTGCCCTAACACTTGAAACTGACACAAACTGACACCAATGCAAAAAAAAAAAAACTGCTATTGGTGTCAGAGTGACAGGGGGTACAGGGGGGTGATCGGGGGGTGATCGGGGGGTGACAGGGGGGTGACAAGTGTGCCTGCGTGTTCTACTGTAAGTGTAGTGTTGGTGCACTTATTTGGATGTCTTCTCTCCTCTGCGCCGGGACGAAAAGACCGACTCGAGGAGGGATGACATCACTTCCTTTCCCTCTGTTTACATTACAGAGGGAAAGGAAGCGTTTTCATTCGCCGGGAGCGATCGGGAGGGGGTGGCCATCAATGGATGGCCTCCCCCTGACCTTTCATCGCCCGCGAACGAGAGCCGACCGCCTATGGCACTGGGGGGGGGGTCCGATCGGACCCCCCACCCGCGGGAGGCAGATCACGTATGGGTACGTGATTTTGCCTGCCCGTGCCATTCTGCCGCCGTATATATGCGTTAGGCGGTCGGCAAGTGGTTAAAACAAACCTCAGACCAAATAACAAAAAGCCTAACCAAAGAAATAAGAGAGCTGGGAAACCGCACCGCAGCCTTAGAAATAAAAATGGATGAAATTGAAATTACAACCCAAGAAAATATAACAGAATTGGAACAATTAAAAAAAGAGAATTTAATACTTCAAACTAAGCTCGAAGATTACGAAAATAGAGCCAGACGTTCAAACTTGCGCATAAGGGGAATACCTGAAACTGTGACAGACCTGCATTCTACTATTACTGCTCTATTACAAGAACTAAAGCCAGATATCCCTATTGAACGTTTAGAACTGGACAGAGTACACAGAGCCCTCACAGCCAAAAAGAAAGATGAACCCCCACGTGATATAATCACAAAATTTCATTATTACAGAACGAAAGAACAAATACTAATTGCTGCAAGAGAAAAAAAGGAACTTAATTTTCAAGGACACAACTATCAAATTTTTGCTGACCTATCCCAACTTACTATTACTAAAAGACGATCCATGAAACCCCAACTAATGGAACTGCAACGCCACAACATTATGTATCAATGGGGCTTCCCCTTTTCAGTCAGATTTAACTACCAAGGTACAATTTACAGAAGCAGATCAGCAGATGAACTACAACAAACCCTTTTAAAATTAAATCTGACAGAACCCACAAGCAGCAACACTCCCACGCAGAAGATCTATACGATCTATTTCTCACTGAGTCAGTTGATAAATCCCTCAAACGCTCCAAACACAATTTCTACATGAATACAAACAAACCAGGTACATATTTGGCTCGGGCATTAAATTCAACTAACAAATCTTTCAAACCAATACGTTTGAAATTATCAAAAAATGTTTACACTTGTAATCCAGTTAAAATAGTCCATAAATTTCACTCACATCTCGCAACTTTATACAAGACAAACAATGAATTTAATCCTACAGAAGCTGAATCCTTCTTCTCAAAAATAACCTTACCTGAGTTATCTCAGAATCAAAAAAGCAGTTTGGATGAGCCTATAACTATAGATGAAGTTGCTAACGCCATAAAAGACCTAAAACTTAACAAAAGACCAGGCCCAGACGGCTACTCGGCTTTATACTATAAAATATTCTCAGAAATACTCTCTCCCATTCTCACTGAAACTTTTAACAAACTTCTAGATGGACATTCTTTTCGGCAAGAAACACTAATGGCAATTGTTTGTATGATCCCAAAACCCCTTTCTGATGATACTTCCTGTGTGAATTATCGGCCTATCTCTCTGTTAAACCTCGATATTAAATTATTAGCAAAAATAATAGCAAAACGCCTCAATAGCATTATAGGAAAATTAATACATAGAGATCAAGTAGGCTTCATGCCAAATAGACAGGCAGGCGATAATATACGCAGGGCAGTGTTATTGGCACATATTGCTAAAAAACGGAAAATCCCTTTATGTTTTCTATCGCTCGATATTAAGAAGGCATTTGACACAGTATCCTGGCAATATATGCAATATTCATTACAAAAATGGGGTTTTGGACCCCACTTTTTAACATGGATCAAAGCATTATATAATAAACCCAAAGCCTATATAAAATATGCTGGATACAAATCTGAAGCCTTTAATATCGAAAGAGGTACCCGACAGGGTTGCCCATTATCTCCCTTATTATTTGCCCTTATACTCGAACCCATGGCCCAATACATCAGAACAAACCAAACTATAACTGGCATTGAAGTAGGAGGTATTACACACAAATTATGTATATTTGCAGATATATTACTTTTTCTATCATCACCACAGGTCTCTGGTCCTAACTTAATACCAGCTCTTGATGGATTTGCAGCCCTATCCGGCCTTATGATTAATCCTAAGAAATGCCTAGTGCTTAATATTTCACTCACAAACATGGAATTGATCCCGGCTAGGGCTGCACTCCCATTCACATGGGCAGAAAAATCAATCCCATATCTTGGAATTCATTTAACAGCATCTCATTCTGACTTATTTTCAACCAATTATCCTCCTGTATTAAGACAGATCACAAATCTAATAAAACAATGGTCGCAACTTCCTTTATCCTGGATAGGGAAGATTAATGCAATCATGTAAAAATCGAGTTATTTACTGTATTAATAACTATATTTCAATAATTCATATTGATGAGAAAAGTTCCAAGAAAAATCTGTTAAGTTCTTGTGTAAAACCTCCAAAATTGATTTAATGATCAATTAGCAAAATGTTACAAAAACAATGTCAAAATGTAGAATGCAAAAATAGATTATTCTTAAAATAAAGTTTAAATCAGATATGTCTGTGTGTAAATCTTGAGATCTGTGTGTGTGTGTCTTGATGGAGAGCTGCAGTGCATCTGTCTTCTCCCCACAGCCTGTCTGTACTCCTACAATTAACCCCCACCTTTCCCAAAGAGGCTGGCTTAAAAACGGTTCGTTATAGTCCCATAGAAAAGACCGGGAAATTTGAATTACTCCTTCCAACATTCCTAAGGGCGGGGCTATGAACTATGTGAAAAAAGCTATCATTTAAAGAATCATTTAACTTACAATATATACATTTCCTTTAAACATATAAAATCCTACATATTAGTATACATATATGTAAAATGCAATGTTCTTATTAATACCCTAATCAAGAAATATAGTAATGTAAAGAAACAGCTTATATTATTAACATACTGAAACTTTGTGTCTTTGGAAAGACTGTAATCTAATCTCTTACAATGGGGGAGGTGAAATAGTCTACACTAAATTGCATCCATATGTGAGTTGAATCTCTCCCAAGAAATGCATACTAAGCCTATACCAGCATAAACTTTCATGAGTATAAAAACCTATATAACTTCACCTTTTCCATACATAAAAGATATATATATATTTATATATATATTTATATATATAATTCAATTATCACAAGAACTCAACCATTCATAAATTCTGATATTCTAACAAATCAAAATGACTATTCTACCCAAATTGCTTTATCTATTCAGAGTCCTCCCTATTCCAATTCCTTCCTATTTTTTGAGAATAGTACAAAAAAGAGCAACTTCGTTTATATGGGGCTCTTCTAAACCACGTATACCTATACACACACTACATCTTCCCAAAAATAAAGGAGGCCTGGGATACCCTAATTTTACTAACTACTACAGAGCAGCACATTTGGCCAGTCTGTCCAAATACCATGCAAAACAGGAAATCCCATTATGGGTATTTATAGAGGCTTCAGAAAATGACCCTCTATTAATATCAAATTTATTATGGCTTGATCCTAAAGACCGCTTTAAAATTCATAATCCCATAACTAAACACTTCTTATCTCTCTGGGATAAACTAAAAACCAAATATCAGTTACAATCTCCACACAATCCTCTCCTTTCTTTTATCAGAAATCCGGCCTTTTATCCGGCATGGATCTACCCAAATTCTTTTAAAGCTTGGACAACATCAGGCATTTAGACACTAAATGACTTCATAGCATCTAAATCATTCCTTTCATTCCCATCGCTTAGAGAAAAATATGATCTGCCAAACTCTGAGATATTTAGATATCTCCAAATCAAAAATTTCTATACACCATTCCTAAAGGGGGATACACCATTATCCCAATTATCCATTTTTGAATCAATCTGTACAAAAGATCCATTTGCTAAAGGTACAATTTCATCACTTTATAATCAATTATATGGAGTAGCAAATCTTAATAGACCCTCTTACGTTCAGAGGTGGGAGGAGGACCTGGGACGAACTTTAGAAGACACGGACTGGTCTAACATATGGCTCACATCTAAGTCATCTTCACCCAACATCTTAGCACTGGAGACAAATTATAAAGTCCTAACTCGCTGGTACCTTGTACCCGCTAGAGTGGCAAAATATTCACCTAATACCTCAACTCTTTGTTTTCGAGGATGCCCAGAAATAGGCACATATTTACACATATGGTGGACGTGCCCAGTAATCCAAACCTTCTGGAAGGAAGTCTTCGTGATTGCATCTAAAATATTTAAAAAAATAATACAACCAGATCCATATTTAACTTTACTTAATCTAAAACCGGAATGGTTAACACTCTCTCAATTCAAACTTATGATCCAACTAATAACGGCTGCAAAACAAACAGTGGCCAAGGCATGGAAATCTCCTACATTGGTACTAGCAGAAACAATTCACAGAATGAATAATACAATGTCCCATGCTAAGATGGTAGCCATCGATCAAAATCAAATTCCAAAATTTGAAAAACTTTGGCATCCTTGGATAAAACAACAGTTCCTGTCAAACTTCAATGACTCTGTCCTGTTGCCATGGTAACAGATTAAATGACTTACAGAGACACCCATTCTAAGGCTTCAAAGAGAACTAAAAAGAATAATAAACTGACGAGCGGGACAACCTTGTGGACCATACCTCTACCTTTCAACCCTTTTTCTTCTTTCTCTTTCCTTTTCTCCACCTTACGATTAAAGCTCATTATCAGAATTTATTTGACCTATATACACTCTACTTGTAAACAATATGTATAGTAGGTATAAATCATTTAAATACCTACAAAAGTAACTAAGGAAATGATATATATCTTTAATTCAGGTTTACGTGAACCCAATGTTTAATATTTGACATTTCATGATATTTACCTATATAAACCCTACTGTAAAACAATGAGCTTACTTTATAGATCCTTGTAAACTTACTTTATGTATCTTTATAACATTGTATACTCAATAAACTTCTTTTGACAAGGAAAAAATGACAACTACATTAGGGATTTCAAGGGGTTTTAAACTCTCCCTAAAATATCAATGATGTTCTTCATTTTGTTTTTAACATCATTGATGTTTTTCTGGATGTTTTCCAAGTCCCTATTACACCCCATGATCTCTCCGATCAGGATCTGGGCACTTTCACTGGTGAAATGACCTTCATCCACAACATCACGATCACCTAATAATATATATAAAAAAAACACACCATGTATTATAAATTTGCCGACATCCATCTCTTACCTGAGCCTGTGGTTGCAGACACTCATCTGTTGTGGTGACTATTTACACCACGTCTCCCTCCTCCTCCTCCTGTTGGCTTTGGGGGATTTCCCCTTCTTCCTGAGGTGGGGGGTCTGTGGTCTCCTCGGATGAGTGGTGTCCTCCGAGTCTTTTAGCCCCTATGTAAAAAAAAATAGGTATACTTAGCACACAGGTATTTGATGGCAGAAATAGGAATATGAAACATTGCTTGGAAGTGGGGTACAATTGTCTGCTTTGGCAGAGTTCCAAGATGAAGAAATTTTTTTGTCCTTTGTCAAGCTTGAATACTTACCGGTTTTGTACAAGCTTCACAGATGGAGACACCCCTATAGTATACACTGGAGCACCTGTGTGGGGCCTCCTAATAAAAAGGGTGTTCTGGTGTCCCACACTAGTGCTAGAGTGTCCAGATGTGTAAACAGCTGCTGAGTGTCCTCTCCTTACACAGAATCTAGTTTGCATTTAATTCTAGTTACCAACCCATCTAGACACCAAAATTATTTTAAAAGAAGTAGGCTAGCAAAAATGTATGCAAATGGATACGTCCAAAACATGGTGTTTTCTATGCCGAACGAACAATGTTTCATACGAACAAATAATTTGCCCATGAACATGAAAGTTGCCATTTTAAAACTATACAACAGTTAAGAAAAGCACATGGAGCAGCACGAACGTTAGAAAAATAAAGAATAGGAACACAGGACAACTACTTACTTTTTTGCAGCACTCTCCTGATCCTTCTGTACTGCTCGTGCTCCCTTAATTTGAGGTCCGACCACCGCTTCCTCAGTTGATCCTTGGATCGTCGTACACCAAAAATCTTCTGCAGACTCTTGACTACTTTCGCCATGATCTTGGCCTTTCTGATATTGGGGTTGGGGTAAGGTCCATAGTTCCCTCAAAGTCGGCCCTTTTCAGGATGTCCACCATCTCCAACATCTCCCCAAAGGACATATTTGAGGCCTTAAATCTTCTCCTCCGGGATCGGGACGTTTCTGGCTCCAGGCTTTCCTCCTTCTCCTTGTTGCTGTAATTAGCACGCACCTGCTGTGTCTCCGCCATGTGCTCTTCCCCACTGCGCAGAACGAGAAGGGGTGCGGAATAGACTAGAAAGAACATCAGGGGCGGGCGGAGTTTCATGCATACGCAGTGTATATAAAGCGTAACACGCGTGCGTAGTACGTACGATCTGTGAGTGGAGGAAGGAGTATCGGAGGTTCTGATCATGATAATGAAGGTAAGATTTTAAATTGGACCTATACTGCTTCTAGATTGAGGCCTGTATTGTGACAAGATTAGGAGACTTTAGCCTGACATTAGGGTTTGTTTTGTGTTGTGTCTTGCAGAGAAAATGGATATCTTGAAGGATCAGGAGTTTATCAGCATATGCATAGATATGGTCAGGGAGCTACCCTGTCTGTGGCAGGTGAACCACCCTGATTATAAGAACCAAACAAAGAGGAAGGCAGCGCTGGATAATTTGCTGCAATTTGTGAAGCCGGTGATCCCCACGGCAGACACCCCCTATTTGAAGGCCCTAATTGGTGGCATGAGGAGCACATATAAGGGAGCACAAGAAGGTCCAGGATTCCCAGAGATCAGGAGCAGCAGATGACATTTATCTCCCCAGGCTGTTGTATTATGACAGACTGCATTTTCTGTCAGGTCAGACTGAACCCAGGCCAGCACTCTCCAGTCTTCCTTCCACGCTTCCTTCCCCCCCAGCTGAGGCTTCTGACGTCCAACCTGGGCCTTCCAGGCAGCAACATGTGGAGGAGCCCAGCTTGAGTCAGGTATAGCATTCTTCAAAATATTTCTGCTTGTCAAATTAATGATGTTAAATAGATGTTATTTTGGATTACTAATTTCTGATTGTGATTGTGTCCCTTTTTCATACACAGGGAAGTCTCAGCCAGGCTGCTCAATACCCAAGTCCCTCCCCTCCGCCTTCAAAGAAAAAGTGGCAGGAAGAGGAGTAACCTGGAGGAGGCAGCAATTGGCCTATTTTGGAAGGCTACTGAGGCCCTCAGAACACCCCGCAGTGTGGAAGAGGATTTTGCTGACCTAACAGCCTGCAAAATGCTGCAAATGGAGGAGGGCCAACGCCTCTTATGTGAGTTTGTCATTTTAGAAGCTCTACATAAGGGGTTGAGGGGCCAACTCACATGGGAAAGCCACATTTTTCAGCTCACCCATGGTCCTCCTCCTCCAGGTCCTCCTCCTCCTCCAGGTCCTACTCCTCCTCCTGCCACACCTCCAACACCAGAGCCACAGCCGGGAAGGAAGCGTGTAAGGAAGACCAGAGAGTGATGACCTGGGTTCAGTCTGGTCTGGCAAAAGATGCAAGTTCTTGTATCACCACAGCCTGGGGACATACATGTCATCTGCTGCTGTTCATGATCTCTTGGACTTCTGGACCAGATTGCACTCCCTTATATATGGACTCCTCAGGCCATCTATTTTGCCTGGAAATAATTGATGTGTGCCCTGGGGGCAAAAGGCTTCACCAATTTCTGCTGTTTCTCCAGCATTGCCTCCCTCTTTGTTTGGTTATGAGCCCTTAATAAAGGAATTTTTGTTTCAATTATATTTGCCTATGTGTGTTTTCCTTCAAAAAGGACAGTTTGTTTGTGAGGAGGCAGATACATTTCAAAAATACAATGTGAAATTAACAAGAGACACCAACACCAAGCAATCTCCTTGAGATTAAATAATACAAGATAATAATGGTGTTGTGGTAATTTGGCACACAAAACACACCCAAAAATATTTTGGAGTTAAAAAAAAAAAAATGAAGATCAGGCTTGAAAAAAATACAAACCAAAAAAAAATCACGATAAGTAATAAAGAAAGACGTTTGTGAGAAGTCTGTGTGAATATGAGCAGCAAAACTACTTCATTCTTCTAACATTATAAAGAAGAAGAGAATGCGCTGCATTAAACTATTTAAAACATTGCAGCATGACGAAAGTGCTATATCCATTCCGAACGCTAATTTTACTAGACCGAGCAGTTCTGTCTCGGAATTTCTTCTGAGCATGCGTGGCACTTTGTGCGTCGGAATTGTCCACACGCGGTTGGAATTGACGCGATCGGATCTTGTTGTCAGAAAATTTTATAGCCTGCTCTCAAACTTTGTGTGTCGGAAAATCCGATGGAAAAAGTCCAATGTAGCCCACACACGGTCGGAATTTCTGACAACAAGCTCCGATCGCACATTTTCCGTCATAAAATCCAACCGTGTGTACAGGGCATATGGGTCAGACAGTGCCTGTCTGAATGAGCTCCAAATCTGCTAATCAACACATATGAGCTAAGCGCCTGCATGTAAGGGGCCTAAAGCTGGTCATCACAGCAGAAATTGAAATAAGCAATACCTAAACCCGTCTAACTGTACTCCCTGCTGTCTCTCCTCTCTCTCTACTCTCTGCTGTCTCTCCTCTAGACATGTGCAATTTGTTTAGTTCCAAATTTGTTTTTTAACAAATTTAGACAAATTTGTTAATTCAGAAATATCCGAATTAGGGGGCGTGACCGGATGAGGGTGTGGATGGAGTGTGGAGAGGAGCGAGTAGCGTGTTGAGAGTCTCCCTACCTCACCGTCTACCAGCCAATATCGGAGTGTCGGAGCGTAGGGCCGGCTGCTACCATTAGGCAGCCTGGTACTTGGGGCTCGGAGTGGTCGACGCGAGGTGGGCAGGCGAGGAAGTGTCCCTAGATGGAGAAGCCGGCGCCTGTTACCTGAACAAGCTAATTGCATTGAGGTACCCTCACTGGAGCCGCGGTAGCTATTGCGCCTGCGTGCCCGGGAACTAGTGGAGCGGCTTTCAGCATGCCGCTACGAAGCGGTGAGAGAGGAGGAGAGGTGGACGGGTGACTGTGGAACTGAGGACCTGCGGTGAACCTATGCCAAACTGACTGTGATACATTGTGGAGGTTGGTAAGGGGCTGGACGCTGGGTCCTGGGATCCCGGGGACCGGAGCAGGTGAGCGGGACTTGGAAAGAGGGTTTAAACCCTGTCAACTTACTACAGCTCATTGTGCTTGGCTAAAGGACAGTATGTTGTGACCCTGTGGCCCTATACTACAACAGGGGGATGGAGGAGTGAACGGGCACCCGTGGCATATCTGATTAGTGTACTAAATATCCAAATTGTTGAATATGAACACCGGCCGACTGGAGATTGCAGGGTTGTAGATGGATCCTTGCATTAAAGGGACAGTACTTGCCTGTGTAATCCCGGCCAACCCTTTTCCTATTCCCTGGCTCCCCTCTTACACTATTCGTTTTCCTCTGGTGGCATTGGGTATCTGGGTATATAAAGCTAACAATGGCAATGTCAAGGAGGAGAGGGGAGGAGCCAGTTAATATGGAGAATTTGGGGCCCCAGTCATTGCGGTCAGCAAAGGAGAAGGGGAACCCGGCGACAGCAGCAGCAGCAAAACTGGAGAGGTTTGCACATACCCCTGAACAGACCCCCACCAAAAACGGGCAAGTACCGCAACTTAAGACCACCGGGGATAGGAAAAGTCAGGGACAGGCATCATCAACCCCAGCTGGAGCAGGGCATAAAAACCCGAATGTTAATAAAGGCACAGGGGCAGGGGAAAAAGCTCATTTACCACTACCAACTACCGTCTCCGTTACAGAGGTAGAACCTACCCTGAGGGAAGTATTACAAGCGATTAATTCCTGTAAAGCATCAGTGGAGGGGTTAAGCTGCCAAATTAAAGAGGTTAAAGATGAACTGTTACTAATAAAGCAGGAGTTGCAAAAGGCAGTAGACAGGATAACTGGCTTAGAGGGAAGAGTGAGCCAAATGGAGGATGATGTTTTTCCCCTACAGCAAGATGTTAAATCCATGAAGGAGCAACTGGGTAGAATTAATGAAAAAATGGATGAAATGGAAAACCGCCTGAGAAGGGACAATATAAGAATAGTGGGTCTCCCAGAGAGATGTGAGGGGCATAGTCCTATTGCCTTTTTGGAAGGATGGCTTACAGAAATATTTGGAAGAGATGCATTTTCTTCACAGTTTGCGATTGAGAGAGCCCACCGGGTCCCCTTCAGGGCTCTGCTCCCTGGAGGGCGCCCCAGGTCCTTATTAATGAAATTTCTGAACCACTGTGACAAGATAATTTTATTACGTAGAGCCAGAGAGAAGGGGCTTATCCTCTACAACGGAGCAAAAGTTTCATTTTTCACGGACTTCTCACCGGAGCTGCAGAGACGCAGGGAAGGTTTAGTGGAGATCAAACGCACCCTACAAAAATTTGAAGTCAAGTATGCTTTATTGTACCGAGCTAGGCTACGGGTAGAAGCAATTGGGGAGGTTCTTTTTTTCGATTCCCCGGTAGGAGTAACACGCTGGTATGAAGAAAACAAACAAAGACTGAAACTCAAAGAATGGAGCCCAGAGAGTTAGGGTACCCGATAAGAAGATAAGAAGACACGGACTGTGGGAAGCAATATGGACTTGGTATAGAGAGGAAGAGGGATGGTGTATGGTAGAGTAGGAATGGGGGAGGAGGAGGATATCACATTTAAAATTTGGCACATGTGGATACTATTGGTGGAGGGAGGGGGGATGTTAGGAAGGGATATTTTGAAAGGAATATATGAGGTGGTCACGAATAAAGCCCCATGGGCAAACCTGGTAAGCTGGGGGAGGGGGGGGGGGGAGGGGGGGGGGGAGGGGGTGGCGGAGAGGAAGGGGGGTTGCAAATTTATGTCAAAGAGGAATTAAAATGCACTTAGCACTTGGGGGGGTAGTTAGGGAAAAGGGGGGGAGGGGGGATGTAGGATTAAGTACATGTGTGGTAAATACAAACACTATAAATAGGAACATGGAAAAAAAAAGGGGGACACTTAGAATGTTCACTAGAAAGGAAAATAATAGTAAGGAAGCCCTATGGGCCTTAAAGCACAGAGGGTAACTAAGGGAACTCTTTCTCTTCTTTCTTTTTCTTTTTTCTTTTTATACGTAGTGCACAGCATGGTATTAACAGAGGGGTCTCATTTTAGCTACCCTACGGGTTTTTTGGGAGTTATAATGGGTAAGGAGGTGTTATTTTTTGGCACAAGGCAATATACCAAGTTTAAGGCGCCCATTGTCTTTGGTTTTCTAGGGGCCAATTCTTGCCTGTCGTTAGTTTGATGCAGTCTAAGGTTCTTAAAATAGGCTCCTGGAACGTATGGGGGATGGGGAACCCAAATAAGAGGGCCGCCATTTTTTCACTGCTGGAGATAAGGGGGGTGGGTTTGGTCTGCCTACAGGAGACACACTTGACAAAGGACACGATGAAATGTCTCCCAAGTAGGAGGTTTCAGGCCCAATACCACTCGGTTTACTCCTCCTACTCTAGGGGGGTGAGTATATTGGTAACAAGAAGTATGATGTTCTCCTGTAGGCAGACCAGGATAGATAGTTTGGGTCGTTATGTTTTTTTATACTGTTCTATTGAAAATAGAATGTATGTCATTGCTAACATCTATATCCCCCCACCTTTTAAATTGGAAGTGTAGTACAGCCTAATGGAGTTTATGTTGGATAAAATAGACACCCCGGTGATAGTGTTAGGGGATTTTAATGAGGTGTTGAATAGAGAGCTGGACAGATCTCCACCGAGAGTCCAAGCAAACAGTGTAGCAGGGGGCCGGTTGGGTCAATTCCTAGAGGAGGCAGGCCTGTTGGATATTTGGAGGGCCCGGAACCCTGGAGTAAGGCAATACTCCTGCTTCTCTGCCTCCCACTCCACCTTCTCCAGGATTGATATGACCCTGGGGAACGCGGAGGCAGTACCAATAATAAAGGATGTAGTATACTTCCCGAGAGGGGTCTCGGATCACTCCCTGATGGTGGCCTCAGTGGGTATAGGGGACAGGGAGGCTAGAGGGTTTTGGAAGTTAAGCCCATATTGGTTGGAGTTAATGGGGGAACCAGAGAGGATAATAATAAAGTTAGAAGATTTTCTAAAATTCAATGAAGGTTCAACTACAGCAGGTGTACAATGGGACACATTGAAGGCATTCCTTAGGGGCATTCTGATCCAGGGGGTGGCAGGAGTCAAGAGGAGGGCAAGGGAGTGGGAGGAAGGAATCAGGAGGGAACTGGAGTTGGCAGAGAAGCAATTTATAGAGGGTCCTACACCAGAGAAGCAGAAACTGTGGGAGGATAAACAGGAGGCTTATAGAACAGCAGTCCTGAAGAGGGGTGAAAATAAGTAACTTTTCCAGAAACAACGGACCTTTGGGGAAGGAGAAAGTGTGGGACGTATGTTGGCCTACTTGGTAAAAACCAACTCCTCCTCCTCGACGATCCCGGCAATTAGGACTCCAAATGGTGAGATATCCTCTCAGAGTCTAGAAATTACGGACACATTTGAGAAGTATTATGAAAACCTGTATAGGTCGCAGGGGATTGTTGGGGAGGAGGACATGGAAAACTTTTTTAAGGATATACGGGTCCCCATGGTTACTGAAGAGGATAGAGAGGGTATAGATGCGCCAAATACACTAGCTGAACTACAACAAGCTGTAAATGGAATGGCAAACCAAAAATCTCCGGGGCCGGATGGTCTTCCGGTAGAGACTTACAAGCAATACGGGAAGATCCTCCTGCCAGAATTGCTGAAAACACTGAACTGGGCTCTACAGGGAGGGTGTTTGCCTGTCTCTATGACCGAAACAAATATTATCTTGCTTCATAAAGAAGGGGGTGACCCGCTGGAACCGTCAGCATACAGGCCAATATCTCTGTTGTGTACAGACGCCAAGATCCTGGCAAGGGTGTTGGCTGCCAGGCTTAACAAAATTATGCATAAACTTATCCACGTGGATCAAACGGGATTTATTTCCCATAGGACCACGAGCATGAACATCAGGAGGGTATATATGAATCTCCAGACCCCGACAGAGAATATGGGATCAAGAGCAGTAGTGTCCCTGGACATAACTAAGGCCTTTGACAGTTTGGAGTGGCCCTATCTCTGGCGGGTTCTGGAGGAGTATGGCTTGGGTCCTGTCTTTAGAAAGTGGATAAAAATACTGTATAGGGGCCCAAGTGCGAGGGTTAGGGTTAATAAAGAATTCTCAGGGAAAATACGCTTAGAGAGGGGGACAAGACAGGGGTGCCCCCTGTCCCCCCTGCTTTTTGCCCTCGCCATGGAGCCATTAGCAATTCATATTAGGTCCAGCTCAAAGATTGAGGGGTTCGTAAGAAGAATAGGAGAGGAGAGGATTGCCCTGTATGCCGACTACGTCCTCATGTTTCTTGGAGATATGGGAGGCTCTCTTAGGCAGGTAATGGATATAATGGAGAGGTTCGACAATGTGTCAGGACTGGTGGTGAATTGGAGGAAGTCTGCACTATTGCCATTAGACACCCTTAATGGTCCGGTCTTGTCGGGAACTCCACATTTAAAAGTAGTTTCAATGATTCGTTATTTGGGCATAAATATGTCAAAAGATCCCAACCAGTATATTGTAGATAACTTAGATCCACTACTGGGTAAATTTAAGTGTAAAATAGATATCTGGAACCGGCTGCCCCTGTCTGTAGCAGGGAGGGGCAACCTAATTAAGATGGTTTGGTTGCCTCAACTGCTGTATTTGTTACACAATTCACCGGTGTGGGTGAATAAAAAGTGGTTTAAAAAGATCGATTCGCTATTTAGGGAGCTGTTATGGAGGAGGGGGAAGGCCAGGATCAGCCTTCAGAACCTACAGTTACCAGTTAAAGAAGGAGGAATGGCCCTCCCGCACCCGAGGTGCTACTTTCTGGCAGCACAGTTGCAGCATATAGGGGGTGGAAGTGCCAACAGTGGTTTGTTAACTCTGGAGGCACCCCATAAAACTGTAGTGGAGGCATTGGAGGCAGACTCACTATCTGGTAGCAGTCCCACAACCAAGTTAATAATAAAAGTTTGGAAGGTAATAAAGACCTTAATGGGATATGTTGGGTTTACAGAATATGCTCCCCTCTGGCATAATAGGAACCTACAGGAGATAGTGGCTATGGGGGAATTTAAGGAATGGGCGAGGTGGGGTATAAATAGACTATCCCAGCTGTACAGAGGGAACGTATTAAAAACTTTTGAGGATCTTCAAAAGGAATATAGCATTCCAAGACAAACATTCTTCAGGTATTTACAAATGAGAGCGGCTTTGGATGTACAATTCAGGGTAGGTCCCCCAGTTTGGACAGATGCTGCACTGCTTCAGAGAGTGATTAAACCTGGGAAGATAAAGGGTTTTATTTCAGGAATATATGCGCAACTGTGCAAGGAAACTATTGTTAGATCAGAGCATCTTGGCTGCAGGGAGGGGTGGGAGAAGGATGTGGGAAAGTTAACAGATACACAATGGAGGGAAATACTGGAGGTAGGACAAGAGGTTTCAGTTTCACCTGCACAGAGACTCTCTCATTTAATGTTGCTACATAGAGCATACTATACACCAAAAAAATTATTCCGTTTTGGTGTAAGACCTGACGCCAAATGTCCTAGGTGTGGGGAGGAGGGCGACTTGATACACATGGTATGGAGGTGCCCCAAACTAGTACGTTACTGGCTGGGGGTTGTGGGCTCTATTGGAGGCAAATGGGGGATTTCCCTGGAGACAGACGTCAGATTTTGCATTCTTGGATATAGGGCGTGGAGCTTGGAGGAGGCAGCGGTTAAAATAGCAGTTTTGAGATGCCTTTACCAGGCCCGGAAACTTATTATGCAAGGATGGCAAACAGCCCTTCCCCCGGCAGTTGACGAGTGGGTTAAAATAGTAAATGATGTAATATGGAAGGAGAGAGCCCTATATATTAGAAGAGGGAATCTTAAAAAATTCGAAAGGATGTGGAACCCTTGGTTAGTAAGCATAGGGTGTCAGGAATAAAGGAAGGATCTGGCTCAGGGTGGGAGGAGAGTAAGGGAAAGGAGGGAGGGCTAGGGGAAAATAGCTTCCTGTCACCTTAATGTACCGTACGAAGCTTACCTGTTGGATAAGTATGTAGATGTAATGGGAATGGGGAGGAACGGATGAGGGACATACGGCCCCCTTGCTAGCGGAGTATGTCTGCATGAATTTGTGGATGTTTTAATATGGTGTATGTAAAATTAAGAATTGTTAATAAAGATTATTTAAGACAAAAAAAAAAAAGAAATATCCAAATTAACAAAAAATACGTTTAACAAATCTTTCCAAATATTCGTTAATTTGAAATTCCGAAAACCTAAAAATCTTAAATAATAACTAACTAATAATAACTTAACTATTACTAACTATTAAATTATAGGTATTGGAATTTCCTTTCAAATTTGGCTGTTAGTGAACGTAACGAATATGAAGTTATCCGAAGTTACAAATTATCCTAAATAACGAATGCCATATCTAAAAGAATGGAACGTAACAAATTAATAATAATAAACACTTGTGAGGCACTCACAGAGTAGTATAAATATAAAGTATAACCCACCAACAATTGGATGAAAAAGGTAAATTTATTGTTCCTGGCACCCAGAGATGGTTATTGGTTTCCAGCGACCACTTCAGGGAACGCTGTAGTATAGATAGACAAGGAACAGTCCTTGGAATAAAAAGCATAACATTAGAAAAAAGTTTCTATCTGGGGGATGATGCACCCACAGGGCCCCCCGTGGGAGAACTCAGCCATGGTTGCTGCATCATCCATCCAGAGAGGTGTGTAAGAGAAAAGGCAGAGAAGCCGCCCAAGTGGCTAGCTGTCTGCAGGCACTTACAGTGGGTCTGCTGGTCAGTCAAAAAACATCCGGTGTCCGCCGTCCACAATTAAGCAGCCATGACGACTGTCTTATATACCCCCAACCCAGAAGACGTACGGCGCCGTGCACATCAAGCGCTGTTGTCACCGGGTCCGACTCACCTCTATTGTGCATGCATGGATAGCTCCTGCGCGTGTGCATAGCCCTTACAATGGTGGCGCTGCGTGCGTCGCCGTTAGGGGATCGGGGGGGGGGGATGCCCAAAAAGGGAAGCCAAGCCCCCGCCGGAGAGTCGCATGCCCGCCTCTAGAGGGAGAATAAACTCCTCACGCCGTGATAATAGTTGGAGCCTGTAATGCATGCAGAAAGATGAAACACAGGTAAATGTCAGGGAAGCAACATATCCGGCTGGGAACAGAAAGGATTCAATCCACCGATATGGATGCTTGCATCCTGATTCAAAGTACATAATGTGAGCAATCATAACATTATCAATGCAATGATGAAGGAGATAACAAAGTAACTTAAAGAGCCCAAAAAAAAAAAAAACATCAAAATACAATACAACCAATGGCTGAAACTTGCATTGGGCTATATAACTCTCTTTAACCCAGCGCTCATTTTGGTATTTACTATAACTCTTGGTAAAAAAGCCATGGGAGTTAAAAGGAGAGTTGTTTGCAGGTCTGAGCATGCTTAGTAATTTATCTCTTCTCAGACTTAGGCAGAAAAATAACATGTGCAAACATTAGAGTTTACAATTCTCCAAAATAACATTTACAAATCAGCCCAGAAGCTACGTAGAGATACACAGAACCAGAGCATGTGAGCTAAATTGCCCACCTATCCACATTCCCTCCAGCACAAATTAGAGAAGTTGTTCATAAATTTTGCTAGTGCGTATGGGGTCCTGTACCATCTGAAATGTATCTTCTGGGCTATTTCCCTGAAATTAGAACATTTGTTGTGGGTATAGTTTGGTTTTTATCGCATAACTCCATTGCTCCTGAGAAACTGTTATGTTTAAGTCGAATTCCCATTTTAGAAGCTGTTTTGGGGTTTTGAAGTGCAATTTACTGTGTAATAAGTTGTAAAATTCTGTTATTCCTTTTTTGGGTGTGGGGTTGGAATTCCACATATTGTCTATAGACTCTGGGATTGCTAAATATTGTGCTTTGTCAGAGGCTAAGATACTAGTTACCCTTGCATAGGCCATAAATTCTCTTGCTGGTAAGGAGTTTGTTGATTGTAACTCTGAGAATGGTTTAATGCGGTCCTGGCTAATCAGGTCTGATATGTTTCTAATACCATAGTTCCTCCATTGTTGTATATTCAGGTCTGGAAATAGGAACGAAAGTGCTGTTATAGGGATAGGTACCTTTTTATGGTTAACATGGGGGTCTTTATTATTCATGAAATAATCCCATGCTTGTAGTGTAGCTGTTATGGTCGGGTGATGCTTATAGTTCAATTGCTTAGTTAGAGTTGTTGAGAGCAGTAGGTCTTTAATGGATTTGATCGGAAGTGTTGAACCATGACTTAACCTGTTCCAACACTGCCGCCATATTGTAATCTTTGATATTTGGAACTCCCGCGCCCCCTGTTTCCTGTGTTTCATAAGAATGTTGTGAGAGCATCTGGCTCTTTTTCCCTCCCAAATAAATTTGGATAAGGATAATTGCATATTTATGTAAAACGAGGATGGAATTTGGATTGGGAGTGCTCTAAAGTAATAGAACAACTTAGGGAGTAGAAGCATTTTGTATGCTGCTAATCTGCCTGACCAGGAAAGATAAAACTTCTTAAGCCTATGCATTTCTTGTGCAAAGCTGTTTATCAGGGGTTCAAAGTTGGAATTATATAGTTGTGAGAGTGGATTAGTTAGCGTAATACCTAGGTATTGAATTGCGTCCTTCGCCCAAGGATACGGTAATGACTTTTGAATTTGAATTTTGGTCTTGTGGTCTACTGCTAAGCTTAAAATGCTTGAGGTTCCATCACAAAAGCAAAGATCAGGGGCGATAAAGGACACCCCTGTCTTGTGTCATTAGTGATAGAAAACTGCTCCTAAAATATGCCTTCAGTAAACACATTAGCTGAGGGACTGGAATATAAAGCTGTTATAGCTGAGTATATTTGGCAAGTGAATCCGAATTTTGTAAGAACTTGTGAAAGATAGCCCCAGTGGATCCTGTCAAAGGCCTTCTCAGCATCCAATGACAGGAGAACTGAATGCTGCTTAAGTTCGGCCGCTGAGTGCATTAGGTTTATTATTCATCTGGTTACATCTGTGGCTTGTCTGCCTGCCACAAACCCAACCTGATCAGGTTTTATCAGTACTGGAAGTAGCCGTGCTATTCTGTTTGCTAATATTTTGGCATACACTTTTAGATCAACATTTAAAAGTGATATAGGTCTGAAATTTTGTGCTCTGTCCGGCTCCTTCCCTGGTTTAGGCAATGTAACTACCGTAGCTTGTAACGTTTCTGGTGGAAATGAGGCAGAGGGGGCAGCAGCCTGGAACACCCGTTACAATATTGGTGACAGTTTTATGGCAAATCTTTTATAGTACTCTGAGGAATACCCGTTGGGGCTTGGTTATTTGTTGTTTGGTAGGTTAGATATAGTCTCCATGATTTCCAACACAGAAAATGGAGAGTTTCAAGATTTTATTTCTAATGGAGTCAATGTAGGTTGGGAAATATCTCATAAAAAACTCTCTATTCATTTCGGGGTAGGCTGAAGAAATTCTGTATCCTCTCTTAAATTATATAGGCTCCTATAATAACTGCTGAAAGCATCAGCTATTTCTTTGGGGTTAAATAGTTTGCACCCACTTTTGGGGTGGTACAGGTGTGGGATTTTTTGTTGAATTACTTTGTCTTTAATCTGATTTGCCAGTTATTTGCCTGCTTTATTACCATGGGTGTGGAAGTCAGCCCTGAATTTGTGAGTATTTTGTATGTGTTGTGAGAGAAGTAGAGTCCGAAGATCATCTCGAGCCTTTGCAAGCTTGTTGCTTATACTCACAGAAGATGTTTGTTTATTTTGGCATTCTAGGCTCGAGATGTCCTTTAAGATAGTGTCCATTTGCTGCCTCCTCTTCCTCTTTAATAAGGCCCTATGTTTCATTGGTAATCCCCTAATAAATGCCTTGTGGGCATTCCACAAGACAAATGGGGTCGCTTCCTCATTGTCGTTTTTGTTAAAGAATTCTGTTAGTGAGTTTTCAATGTCCAATGTGACTACTGGATCCAAGAAAAAGTATACATTGTTTTTCCATCTGTTAGCCCAGGTGGAAAAACCATGGCTCCCCACAGTTATAGACACCGGAGCGTGATCAGTCCATGTGATGTTGCCTATTTCTGATTTTGAGATTTTTTGTAGTAAGAATTTATCCAATAGGAACATATCTATCCTTGAGTATGATAGATGGATTTGAGAAAAGAAGGTATAGTCTTTCTCGGTTGAGTGATGGCTTTTCCAAACGTCACATAGATTGGTCGAGATAGTAAAGCTGGATAGAGTTGTTCCGAAACTCTTTCTATTTGATGTGTTTGATATGTCTAATTGATGATTGGAGATGGCATTGAAATCATGCCATAGGACAACGTGGCCAGAATTTTGTTGTTTGACCTTCCTCCAAAGCTTGTTTAAGAAATGTATTTGCCTGGTATTTGGTGCATATACATTAACTATGGTGTAGGCTACATTGTTAATCTTGCATGATAGTATAATGTACCTGCCATTTTTTTTTTTTTTTTTAATATGTTCTTTATTGAGCCACTTAGTTATGGTACAACAATTGTAGCAGAGAAGTTGCAGCAAACAATACAAAGAGATTGACAATATCAGGTCTGACCCAAAATAGTAAGGGTCTAGTATGTAGGGTAATTTTTTCTTTAACGGGAGGGGTAATAGGGATAGGGGAGGGGAAAGAAGGAGATCAGGAAAGTGGTAATAGAATGGAGTGAGACAGCGTGCAAAGGTTTTAGCAAGTGTAGCACTAACTCTCGGTGGAGCTGCTGGTTTAAGCGGGCTGTTACCTTCACTCTCGATACCTCTGTTTCACCAGCACCGGGTCTAGGGTTCCTTTGAGTTTACCTCTGGACGATATAAGCACCAACACTTGAGTACGTTTTCAATGCTTTATTGAACCAAGTAACAAAGGAAGTAGCAGGAAAGAGGCAGGAGGAAAACTGCAGGGAAGCTCAAATACCTTTCTTTAGGTTTCTTTAGAACATCCTTTAAAGTTAAATACTGTAATTGAATGCAATCCCCTTTTGTGGGACATGATCTTTGCCCGCTTGGATAGGCCTCTCTCACTTGCCTAGCAGCCAGTACGTAGCACGAACAAGAGTCTCTGCCACAGACTTGCTTGAAATAAACCCGTACGATCCTCTGCCACAGGATGTATTGGTTCACGATGAATGGCAGACACAGTACTTGGACCTCTAAGCCAACCCGGCAGTACCATGCAATAAGACTACTTCAGGATACGTCCTCCAACCGAGTCACCAGGCCCCTCTCCAGACCAGCACTCTGCATGATCCTTCAATGACAGGTCCTCCCCTGGGATCTTCTCAGTTGTCCAGCTTCTTCCCTCTGGATAGACAGCTCAGGACCATTCCTCGGCTGCTGTGGTAGGCCCCAGACAGGCTTCTGGGCCCACCCACGTGCGACGCGGGCCTCCGGAACGGAGGACCACGAGGTGGTACTCTAACACATACCTGTCGGCCAGGAGGGCCAGCAGGTGGCTGAAAACGAACCCCTAAACATGGCGTCTGACCCATAAATACCCTCTCCCAGAATGCAACTCGGAGGACCACCTCCACCGAGTTGTCTCCGGGACAGAGGAGCACTCATCCGCTTTAACACGTTGCTTTTCCAACACCCGCCGATGGTGACAACGACACCCACCGGCACAATGTGGAACCACGCACAACATCAGACAAGCTGGAACAGAGGCAAATCTAACTTCCTATAATGAGCAATTCACTAAATTTACCTGTCAGATGGTAAATCATAAATCTACCAGCGCTACCTACTCCCACCACTACAATAGACGTTGTCCCCAAAGTCTGTCCAAAAATAATGATAATAACTCCCAAGCCTGGGAGTAGGTATTTGAGCTTAAAACTTGGATTAGATAAAGAAGAAGGAAAGACATTATAAGATTAACATCTGTAAAACAATATGTTCACGTCCGTAAACAAAACCATCCTATGACTGTACATAATCTCACTGTCTATCTAGCTGAAAATCCTAACAGCTTGATAGAGGATCAAATGGTTCCTGAAAAGGAAAGCATATTAACACACATATATCCTGTACAACTTCATGAGCAAAGCCTCATTTAAAAATGAGACTCTCTTCCCATAATCTATATCAAAATAATCTTTAGGAGTCCATCCCTGTATACATTTTTTTTCTCCCTTCAAATGAAAGAAATCCGGCTAGCAAAAAGAAGTCCTTGGATTTGAAACACTGAGATGAATATCCAGATATTGACCATGAAGATCTCTTTATACTGACACTAACTAACTAACTAACTCCAAAGTTCTTTTGTCCATAATCACCAATAAAACCGGGGATCTGGCAAGGTCAGTGTCTTTCCCAGTTTATCCACTGTAGTAATGAAATATACAACGTCCTCTTTTCCGGGCCTGCAGATAACTACTTTGTCAGCATAGATGTGCCGACCAAAGTTCCAGTGCCTAAAACATCCACTAAAACGTTCATTCATTTTAACAGAACATCCAATCTTTCGGAAAGGCTTAGGCACAGACAAATAGTCCCAAACAGCTTCACTGTACCAAAGTTTCCGGTTAACTTCACTCACTTGCATTATGTCCTGAGGGACATAAGGGAACTCCAAGCCATATTCCGTAGCTACACGCTTGTTCAACATTCTCTGCAAACGTGCAAGTTTGGGCATGGATCTGTTTTTCCCCATGCCAGGAGGCACACATGCATCCAATGATTTTCTCACCATAGACCCAGCCGGTGTCTGAAGTGAACTAACAACTTTTGACAATGTCTCATTTACAGTGCTGTGTGGCTCCACACAGGGTGATGTCTTCCCAGAACTCAGGGCTATCCATTCAGGGAAAGTCATAGCAGAGGCGGCATCTTCGCCTTGTGCCCATAACATCTCTTGTGACATAGTCTCAAATAGGTCATCATCACCAGAAAGATCAGACAAGGATTCTATTTCCGAATCTCCCAGTTCTTCTGCTGGCAGATACTTATTTACAGTCCCAGATACATTCCCCATCGGCTGCTTACCCGTTCCCGTCATGGACTTTGTTGGATCCGGTTTGGGTAGTCTCTGGGGTAGGCCTTGACCACGGCCGCGGGAAGCCTTCACATATCCCACCTTCCTCTGGACAGGCACAACAGAGACAGACGTGGTGGACACAGAATTCAAAGCAATGTCTGCTGATGAGACGGCAACAGCAGTGCCTCTCTCCAGAACATTCTCGGCAACAACAGGCAAAGTGGTGGCCTGCCGTTCTCTCTCCGTAGTAGTATCAGCTTCTACTGTGGCGATACCTGTTGCCCAATCCATTCGATAAGCATGGGGCGACATGGTAGGTTGCTCCACCACAAACAAATACTCTCCACATTGTGGACATTGGCCAAATGGACGGAGATGTACGGCCAGTCCTTCACATCGGTGGCAGATCATGCCTAGTCCTTCAATATCTCTTGAAGTATACAGAACAAACCTCCCCTGCAGCTTCAGACGAACACCAGTGTCAGTAAGCGGGGTTCCAGTCAGTACAATACTCGACACAGTGCTTGCAGGGAACATTACTGGTCCCATAATTGGCTGCATCGCTGAAAAAGACATGGCCACACTCTGATCTTCTCAGCACGATCACGAGGCCTCTCTTCTTCTCTGGCGCCAAACACATACACGTGTCCCACGCGGTATCAAGTAGGGTAGGCTCCTCCCACTTGTTCTTCTGATCACATAGCTCCCGGGCTTTTACTAGCGCCCACCGCCTACGCATTCAGAAATAAAGTCCTGCAACTTTTAACCTCTTCTCTTCCTGAAAAATTGACAAAGTCCAGCTCTCATCGTAAACTCCCGGTGAAACACCTCTCTGGGTTGCAAGAATTGATGGTCAACAAATCCCGGACGAGCCCCCACATGTAGCACTAACTCTCGGTGGAGCTGCTGGTTTAAGCGGGCTGTTACCTTCACTCTCGATACCTCTGTTTCACCGGCACCGAGTCTAGGGTTCCGTTGAGTTTACCTCTGGATGATATAAGCAGCAACACTTTAGTACATTTTCAATGCTTTATTGAACCAAGTAACAATGGAAGTAGCAGGAAAGAGGCAGGAGGAAAACTGCAGGGAAGCTCAAATACTGTTCTTTAGATTTCTTTAGAACATCCTTTAAAGTTGTATACTGTAATTGAATGCAATCCCCTATTGTGGGACACGATCTTTGCCCGCCTGGATAGGCTTCTCTCACTTGCCTAGCAGCTAATACATAGCATGAACAAAAGTCTCTGCCACAGACTTGCTTGAAATAAACCCGTATGATCCTCTGCCACAGGATGTATTGGTTCACGATGAATATCAGACACAGTACTTGGACCTCTAAGCCAACCCGGCAGTACTATGCAATAAGACTACTTCAGGATACGTCCTCCAACTGAGTCACCAGGCCCCTCTCCAGACGAGCAGTCTGCATGATCCTTCCATGACGGGTCCTCCCCTGGGATCTTCTCGGTTGTCCAGCTTCTTCACTCTGGATAGACAGCTCAGGACCATTCCTCGGCTGCTGTGGTAGGCCCCAGACAGGCTTCTGGGCCCACCCACGCGCCGCAGTGATGCGGGCCTCCGGAACGGAGGACCACGAGGTGGTACTCTAACACATACCTGTCGGCCAGGAGGGCCAGCAGGTGGCTGAAAACGAACCCCTAAACATGGTGTCTGTCCCATAAATACCCTCTCCCAGAATGCAGCTCGGAGGACCATCTCCACCGAGTTGTCTCCGGGTCAGAGGAGCACTCATCTGCTTTAACACATTGCTTTTCCAACACCCGCCGATGGTGACAATGACACCCACCGGCACAATGTGGAACCACACGCAACGTCAGCCAAGCTGGAGCAGAGGAAAATCTAACTTCCTATAACGAGCAATTCACTAAATTTACCTATCAGATGGTAGATCATAAATCTACCAGTGCTACACAAGTTTTAGCAATATCATCTTATGCTCTATAGTGTACAGTAAGCAGTGGACTTTCCCGGATGACTCAATTTGGGGCGAGCGATGCGGCAGATAGATGATCCTCCATAGGGAGGGTCATCAGACAATAAAAAGGAACTGGTGGCCATGCAAGTGGTTAAGAACATGGTGCAGCTTGGGGATCTGACAGCCAATATTGCCAATGATCACATAATTTATTCACTTTCATCTGTGATTTGGCAAATAGGAGTTCCATTGTGAGATGATCATTTACGATATTAGTAGTATGGTTCAAAGTGGGTGCACTGGTCTGTTTCCAGAACCTATCAATGGAAAGGCGAGCAGCAGTTAGGATATGTGTGATAATGGGGTGAAATTTTGGGTGCCAGTTTGATAGTCCCAGTCTGAAGAGAGCCATCTGAGAAGTTAATGTGATAGATACTTTAGTTACATCTTTAATGAGGTTGGAGACATCCGTCCAGAATATAGTGATGGACAGACATTCCTACCAAACGTGAAAGATATGTCGAACCATATCACAGTTCCTCCAGCATTTCCTGGAATGGGATGTGAACATTCGGGCTAATTTCACCGGGGTATAGTAGCAGCAGTAGAAGATTTTTAATAGGGTCTCCAAATGAGAAAAGTTTCTGGAATATATGCTGGGGGTGCTTATAGCTTGATACCAGAGGGAAGGAGGAAATTCACATCTTAGGGTGGATTCCCAGAGAGATATAACTGAGGATTTTCCATCCTGTTTAGGCTTTATAGCGGTATGAGATACCGCGTGTTTTGTTATTGGTTAGGTTGAAGAAGGATAAGAGGTCCTTGGTCAGAGTGCTGAGTGAAGTCAAGGTAGGTGCAAGGATGTGGCGGATTCTTATGGTGTGAGCTAACGGCTCAATGATAAGTGCAAATATTAGGGGCGATAAGGGACACCCTTGCCTAGTCCCATTAGTAATAAGGAAAGGGGTGTAAAGCATGCCAGAGGTCAATACCTCCGCTCTAGGTGTAGAATAGAGGCCTAAAATTGCTTGGAGAAAGGGGCCCTGTATGCTAAATTTCTGAAATACCAAATATAGATATAGCCAGTTAACTCGATCAAACGCCTTTTCTGCATCTAAAGAGATCAGCAGAGAAGGCGTTTGGTGATGCTCTGCCCAATGTATGAGGTCTATGAACCTACGTGTGGCATCTGAGGAATAAGGAATAAATCCTACCTGATCTGGGTGGATGAGGGTGGGCATATACTCAGCGAGACGTGTGGCTAATAATTTGGTGTAAATTTTGAGGTCGGTGTTTAGAAGTGAAATGGGCCTATAGTTAGCTGGATCTTGGAAGGGTTTACCAGGTTTATGTATGGTAGTTATCACCGTTTCAAGGGATTCCAATGGTATTTCTCCAGTTGTTAGAAATTTATTAAAGGTATTACATAGATGGGGTACTAATTGGTCTTGGAAGGATTTGTAATATTTATTTATAAAGCCACCTGGTCCTGGTGCTTTATGAAGGGGGAGATCTCTGATAGCTTTAGAGATTTCTTGATGTGAGAATGGTTGGGAAAGGCATTTGAGCTGTGTCGGAGTATTGGTAGGGAGTTGGAGAGGGGTTAGGAAATCTTTTATTTGTTGGAAGGTAGGATTTGGCTCGGATGTGGACTGCGAGAGGTTGTATAACCTAGAATAGAATGAGCTAAAGCCGTCAGCTATGCCTTTTGGGTTTGTCATTTTATGTCCCCGTTTGTCTAAAAGGAATGGGATTCTGGTTTGCGCGACCCTACGTTTGTATTGCTGTGCTAGAAATTTACTAGGTTTATTACCTTGGGAGTACCAAGAGAGGCGAAGGTGCCTAAGATAGAAATCGTAGCCTTTTTGTAAGTAGGAGCTTAATTTGTTCCTTACTTTCCTGATTGATGCTTTGTGTAGGATTTTGTTTGTTTAGGGCTTCAAGTGTTTTGATACGGTCAAGGAGGGAGTTAACGGTCATAGTTTTTTTCTTCTTTTCCTGGGCACACAACTTTGGGATTATTCCTCTTAATACTGATTTATGGGCATTCCAAAGGATCGCAGGGTTGGAAACTGACCCTGTGTTGGATTTAAAGAAGGCAAAAATCTCAGAACGTACCTGTTCCCAAGTCTCCGTGGCACTAAGTAATGATGCATTCAAGAGCCATGGTGTGTGTGTAGGTGTTGTGGGGGTAATGGACAAAGTAATGGATACCGGGGCATGGTCTGACCAGGTAATGACTCCGATCCTAGATCGAGAGATTTTTTGTAATAGTGCCTTGGAGGTCAGGAACAAGTCTATCCTGGAGTATGAGTTTTGGGTGTTTGAGAAGAAAGAGTAGTCCCTCTCAGTACCACGTTGACATCTCCAAGGGTCGTAAAGGTCTTTGAGGGAGAATAGAGATTACAGGGCCGTGGATTTTCTACATTTGCTATTGGAGGAGTCCAACTGGGGTTCTATGACTTCGTTGAAATCTCCACATATTATAATTTGGTCTCTGGGGTAGTGTTGGATTTTTTGGATTATAGATTTGTAAAAG
The DNA here is from genome assembly GCF_042186555.1 of Aquarana catesbeiana. NCBI lineage: Eukaryota > Metazoa > Chordata > Amphibia > Anura > Ranidae > Aquarana > Aquarana catesbeiana. Next base: position 397,692,504 of record NC_133326.1, on the reverse strand, counting down.
GACCTTTGGCGGATATTTGGAGTGTATATGTTTACAATAATAAGGTGTTGATTATTGAAGGAGGCAGATAAGATTAGGTATCTCCCCAAGGGGTCTTGTTCGAGATGATTGAGGGTAAACGCTATGGAGGATCAACTTGCTATCATGACTCCTCTTTTTTTCTTATCAGCATGTGCGTGGAAGCAGTGAGGGAACAATTTGTGGGAGCATTGGGGAGACTTATCCTCTGAGAAATGTGTCTCCTGAACGCAGAATATATCTGCTTTTTGTGATATAGCCTCTTTCCATAATAGTGAGCACTTAAAAGGGCTATTAAGCCCCTTCACATTCAAGGAGGTAATCGTCAGTGACATAGTGAGGGACTAGACACGTATGTCTTGTTGGTACCGAGGTGATAGGAAGGGGGGAAAGAGGTCAAGGGAAGTTTACTGTGGATACTCAAACAGTTGATACAATAGGTATAGTCTGGGTTGGAGTCTGTAAGATACAGAGGATCTAACTCAGCTATTCAATAACAGTGAAGGTGAGACGTATTTATAAACAAGTAACTTATAAAACTGTTAATACAAAACTGTTGGTGTAGAATAGTAAATGAGTGTGACAAATAAGTGTGCCTAGCACACTAAAACTGAGAAGCGTTGAGAGAGTTCCAAACGTGGTTCTACTCCTCCACTAGTAAATTCTGTTGAGCGACAATATAAACCAGCCTGAGATAGATCCCTCCTCTATGGAGGGTGTTGGATCAAGACATGTTACCCTTATGGCAGAGCTTTCGATGCCCAGGGGTTCGAGATTCTGGATGGTGGCCCTGATTTTGGAGTAGATGGGAGATCACAAGAGATAATGCCCCAGTTATTCAGTTGCTTGAGCCCATCTTTGGGGGTGTGTATGGAAACTTGCTGATTGTGGTACGTGACCAGTAGCTTGGTAGGATAACCCCATTTATAGGATAGCTTATGCTCATTGACTATTGCCATTACTGGAGCAAAGGATTTGCGTGCTTGGGAGGTAGCTGCCGAGATGTCATTGTACAGCAAGATTTTAGCAAAGGGCTCTGGCAGGGTGCGCAGAGATCTCACTGCACGCATGATATTTTCCTTAATGTGGAAGAAATGAATTTGCGCTAATATGTCTCTGGGGACTGAAGCCGGTAAATGCTGTGGCTTGTGTATCCTGTGTGCACAGTCGATCAGCACATCATTTGTCAGTGACAGAATGAGTTTGTGAAATAGCTGATGTGGGTATGGGACTATTTCAGGGGCAGAGACTCAGGAACCCCTCTGATTTTAATGTTATTGCATTGCGACCTGTCCTCTAGGTCTGCGACTTTTAGGCGGAGCATCTGAATAGTTGTAGAGTGGTCATCTTGTGTGTGCACTAATGTGTTGTGAGCTTTAGTGGCCTCAGATAAATGCTGCTCAATATGTGTGGTACGGTCTTCTAGGCAGGTGACCTTGTCCTGTAGCTGATTAATGGACACTTTCAGTTCACGGTGGAGATCTGCCTGTAGGGAGAGCAGCATAGCCTTGAGGGAGTGCTCAGATGCTGGGTTGTCAGAGGTGGGGTAGGCAGCTAGGGGAAGAGTGACTGAACATTCTGCTGTGGGACCACAGGTCCCAGCGCCATATTGCTTTTTCAAAGGAGGTTGCTTGTCAGGGGAGTGTGCTGAGGAATCAGCAATCCGCTTACCTTTGTCTCCTGGAGAAGGTAGCTGCTCAGAAAAGAGATCTGTTGGGTCCTCCATATCGATGGAGGGATTCTCTGTTGCCGCTGTATAGTCCGGCGGGCGCTCCGAGTCTTCACACTCCTGGCCAGCGCCATTTTGGTTCTTCTGCAAGGGCTGCATGTAGAAATCGAGCAGTCTGCAGAGACCTTTGAGGTTTCACTTTGGACATAGTCCGTATGGTGCCCTGTGTGTCCCCCTTCTACTTGGAGGGCAGACGGAGGCTGTGCTGTGGCTGGTGAGGCTGAGGAGGATCGTGGAGGAACAGAGCTCTGTGATCAAACGGCCATCATCTTCCGCGGCCAGGCCACGCCCCTGTACCTGCCATCTTTATCACATTGGCTGGAAGTATGCTTGAATGCTACTGTGTGCTTTATTAAGATGGCAGCTCCTTTTTTTTTGCCGAAGCACATGTAAAGTAGGTATGGGGGTATTGACTATGCACTAAGTTTGGATGGCTCTGTGCTTTGAAGTGGGTCTCTTGCATGCAAAATACATCGCAATTTTGGGTGCGGTCTTCCTTCCATAACATGTATCTCTTCTGTGGGCTATTTAGGCCATTTACATTCAGGGAGGTGATTTTGAATGCCGTGGCTAGGAAGTTTGTCGCCGCTCAAATGGGATTTGCAATGTGTTTCTTGGTTGGTTACCAAGTGTCTTACCATATCGGCGAGCTTGCTGGTAGAGGTAAACTTAAGCTGTAGAGACGTGGGTCCTCGCATCTGTTGGTTGGTACGAAAGAGTCCGTGGTGTAGATAGGAGATTCTTAGATAATTCAGTATAACTTGCAGATTTCCTGGACTGAAAGAGAAACAGCAAACCAAAAAAAGACAAAAAATGACAAAAACAAAAACAACAAAAGTGCGTCAAACTGTACGCAGGGATTTGACCTGCTGATTTAGGGGTCTATATAGATACATTTTAACACCAGTTAGATCCTCCGGATTATGTTAAATCCAGTATTAGTGGTAAGGCACTACGTGTTCTAATTAACTTAGGGTCATGGTATGGGTTCAGAAGGGAAACCTTGATTATTTCGGTCCTCATCTTCCTCTCTGGGCAGGAATTTTCACTTCTCCAGTAATTGAATGCCCTCCTCTAATGTAAGTACCAAAAATTCACGATCTCCCTTAGATATTAACAAGTTGGTAGGGTAATTCCAGCGGTAAGTAATATTGTGGTTTCTAAGTGGTTTTGTAATGGTCATGAGGTTACGCCTCCTTTGCACTGTATGTGCAGAAAGGTCAGCAAAGAAAGACAGCCCTTGCATGCAGTCAGGGAAATGTTCCGCCCATCTAGTGGTGTACATACATTTTTCCTTAACCCTGTGATAATGAATCCGGGCGATGGTATCCCTGGGTACGTTTTCAGGGATGTGCTTTGGTTTAGGCAGTCTATGTATACGGTCTATGACCAGTTCCTCCAAGGGCAGATCAGGGAGGGTTTCTTTACATTTTTCCTTAACCCTGTGATAATGAATCCTGGCGATGGTATCCCTGGGTACGTTTTCAGGGATGTGCTTTGGTTTAGGCAGTCTATGTATACGGTCTATGACCAGTTCCTCCAAGGGCAGATCAGGGAGGGTTTCTTTCATTATGTTTGTCAGAAAGGCTGTTAATTCTGATGGTTTGACCGTTTCTGGGATGCCGTTTCTGGGATGCCTCTGATTTTAATGTTGTTCCTTCTGGAACAGTCCTCGAGGTCAGCGACTTGAGCCATGTTATGTCGTCCTCATGGTCATTATGAGCATCAACCATATTTTTAAAGGTTTCGGTGAATTCCCCCATTTTGCTTTCAATATGGGTCACTCTCTCACTCACTTCATTGACCTCTAACTTGCACTGCTTCATAAGCTGTAACATGTCTGTATGGATTGCGCTCCTCAGAGACACTAGCATATCCTTTAAGGTAGAGTCTATGACAGGCTGATTATTTATGGGGAATGCCGCTATGGCGTCCTGGAATTCCAGAGTGTCATCTAAAGCATTGCATCTGTCTCCCTCCTCAGTGGCTGCGGATGTGTGCTCTGTCACTCTCTGCTTGGTTTTAACAGGGCTGTTTGAGCAGGAGGAGGATTGCGATCCTGACTGTTTCTGGTTAGCTCGAGTCTGGGGAGGCTGCTTTGCCATCCATCCTATTATGGATGTCTGGCTGGCTCCATCTTAGCGGCTAGTGTCTAAAAGTCTGTCATCTTACCGGGCTCTCTACTTTCCTTCCTCTTCCTCGGCATGCTCTGTGGGTGCTCCTGACTTTATAGGCTGAAAAACCGCTGTCTCAGAGTGCCTTTCGTCACTGTAGAGGATCTGCATGGTAGGGAGCAGTGATCTTAGGCGGCCCTACTCCTCGCTCGCCAGCTCCGCCCCCCAACAAAATATGTATTTTAAAGGCTATGATTACTTTTTTAAGGCACTATATATGCACACACACACACACACTACACACACTGTATATATATATATATATATATATATATATATATATATATATATATATATATATATATATATACTACATTTATCTTTTACTACAAAGATATTCTAAAATAGCCAGAAAAAATTTGTTGATGTCCCTACATACATACATAACAAATAATTGGATCATAGTGATATTTCATGGTATTTCAAACAAACAGTTGTTTCGTCTTTGATTAATATTACACATCTTCAATCTTGGAATAAGGTAGTCAGCCTATTTAAAAAGAATAAATATAGTTCTTAAACTGTTTAATATAGTTTTGTGCACCATACTGAACATGGACCAGAGAAAACAAAGGGGAAAATTGTGGGGATCGAAAAGGTACAGACTAGCGTGTCAAAGGTAAAGGCTATAATTCCACCTCCAAGCAGCTTAATATTCCTGTGACTACAGTTGCAAATATTATGTTTAAGGTCCATGGGAATGTGGTCAACTTCCCTGGACATTACTGCAAGCAGAAATATTGACTCCAGATTGGACAGGATACTGTAAATTGTAGACAAAAGGCCAAGGAAAACTTCAAAATATGTATAATCTGAACTTCAAGGTCAAGATACAGTACATCAGTGTCTGATCATACCATCTGTAGTTTTTTGAGTGACAGTGGACTCAGAGGAAGACACATAAGGACTACATTGTTGGCAGAGAAACATAAAAAATAGACTAATTTGCTAAAATGCATACTGACAAGCCACAACATTTCTGGGAGAATGCCCTTTGGACACGTGAGACAATACTGAAGCTTTTTTTCGAAAGGCACATCAACTATGTTTACAGATAAAACAATGAAGCTTTTAAATAACTACATAACTACTGTGGGGTTCATTTATGTTTTGGGGCTGCTTTAGTGCAGCAGACATGGGGTACCTTAAAGTGTACCTTCAGTCAATTTTTTAATCTTTCCATCTATTAAATCTTCTGCCCTTGTTTTAACTTTGGATAGTAAAACATTTTTTTTTCTTCCAGTAAATTCCTTATACAGCCCACCTCCTGTTTCTTGTCTAGTCATTAGCCTAGGCCTATGACATCATGCACAGCTCTCTCTTATGCCCTGGATACACGGTCAGATTTTCCGACGGAAAATGTGTGATAGGACCTTGTTGTCGGAAATTCCGACCATGTGTGGGCTCCATCACACATTTTCCATCGGATTTTCTGACACACAAAGTTTGAGAGCAGGCTATAAAATTTTCAGACAACAAAATCCGTTGTCGGAAATTCCGATCATGTGTACACAAATCCGACGCACAAAGTACCACGTATGCTTAGAATAAATAAAGAGATGAAAGCTATTGGCTACTGCCTCGTTTATAGTCCTAACGTACGTGTTTTACGTCACTGCGTTCAGAATGATCGGATTTTCCGTCAACTTTGTGTGACCGTGTGTATGCAAGACAAGTTTGAGCCAACATCTGTCGGAAAAAATCCTAGGATTTTGTTATCAGAATGTCGGATCAATGTCCGACCGTGTGTACGGGGCATTACTTTCATGAGAGTTTGCCAGGAAGGGAGGGAAATGAGAGCTGAGAGCCAATGAGAGCTGCAGGGCTGCAGAGCTGGAGGTGTGTCTGTATAAATCCAGGAAGTGAACAGACAGCAACTTACCTGCCCACAGTTAAAATGTTTGCAGCCAGACTCAGTGGAGGGAGATTTCTGCAGCATATTTGGCAAGTACAGAATCACAGTATATATAAAATAATATGCAGAGTGGTTGAAGGGAAGCTTCAGAATGGCAAAGATGTTTTAATTACAATTTATGTGATCGGACTGCAGTTCCTCTTTAAATATTTAAAGGAACAATAGTCTCATGATTATCAAGGAATTTTGAAATGAAACAAACTATCCAGGGTCACAAAGCTCTGTCTCAGCCACAGGCAATGGACAACCCAACAGGACTCAAAACGCACAACTAAAAGCACCCAAGCATGGCTAAGAATCAAACACTGGACTATTTGTAAATGGTCTTCTATGAGTCCACATTTGAATCCTCTTGTTCTCAGTGATTTCCTCTAAACAAAATGCTAGGTTAACCACTTCTGGACTGACCCACGTACATTTATTGTGGCAGGGTGGCCCGGGTGTGCAAAATAATCTACCTGTACATGATTTTGTTCATGCAGTTTAGAAGGAGCGCACACGCCCCTGACGCGCTGTTCTCGCTGTGAATGGACACAGTGGGTCTGGCGGCCGCGATGACTACCACAACCTGCCGATCCTTCACAGGAGAGATGGGGCAGCAGTGTGCCGATGTAAACAAAGCACACTTATCCAAGCGAGAAATGAAAGACGCAGAAGTCACTCTGCTAGCAAAAGGACTTAATTTTTGTCCAATTAACCATTTTTACTCCTTTAGCACTATCTTGGACGTTAACAAATTTGTCCGCTCCCTAACATGAAGGAAACACTACTTTAAAGTACCAGAAACCCCATATGATGCGACGGCCAATGGTGAGTCACTTCACTCTCCTTCTCCTCCTCCTTCTCCACGTCTGTTCATTGACATGTGTGTATTGAACAGAACTAGCTTCTGAATCCGATCCTTGCCAAACTGAACCTAGATCTTCATCATGTATACCATTTAAACTGAAATCAGATTTCTACCCAGTAGGTTCACATGGCAAGGATATAAATTTATTTAGGAGACTAATCGAGATGGATTTGACTCACCTTGCTCGAAAGTCTGCAACACAGGTCATGCAGGATAACCTCACTGCAGATGAGAATACAGTGTTAAAAATCCTTAAAAATGGATGAAAGTATAGTCATTAAAAATGCAGACAAGGGGGGTCAGTAGTCATTATGGGTAACGAAGCTTATAGGATTGAGTCCATTCACCAGTTATCTGACCCCACAACATACATACATCATAAAGACGACCCCACACAATCATTCACCAAAAAATTATCATCACTATTGGATAGAGGGGTCACAGTCGGCATTTTTTCAAAAAAGGAAGCAGACATGTTCATCCCAGAACATCCTATCAAACCTATTTTCCATTTTTGTACCTAAAGTTCATAAAGGATGTAGTCCCCTAACAGGCAGACCAATCATACCCAGTATAGGTTCACTCAATGAACGTCTAGGCCAATGGATTGATCATCAATTACAGCCCTTATTGGTTGCACTGCCAGGTTATTTGAGGGGACACTAAACACCTCCTAATTAAACTTGGCCATTTTAAGTGGGATGATGGATATAGATGGATGTCTCAAGTCTCTATTCATGCATCCCCCACTCCTTGGGACTAAGAGCAGTGTCATTCTTCCTGTCTAATTACAGTGGCTATTCTTTATCTTATCAGCAGTTCATTTTACAGTGTTTAGTATATCTTCTCATGCACAATTACTTCATGTTTGATGGTGACTATTACCTGAAAAGATGCAGGGCCTCAATGGGAGCCAAGCAGGAGAGGTCCTGCATCTTTTCATGTGATAGTCCCCGTCGCACTGATACCCTCTTCTACTGTCGCTATATAGATGACCTACTATTTCTAGCCTCTGATAGGGCTGGTAGTTTGGATGATTGGTTGTCATACTTGAATGACAATGATCTAAATCTAAAATTCACTGGTGACAGCAGTTCCATAAACTATTTAGATGTTCATTTAGAGGGAAACATGGTAAAGTGGCATCAAAGATTTTTAGCAAACCTAAAACAGGTAACATGCTTTTACACGCTGATTCGAGTCACCCAAAACATACCTTAAAAGGAATTTTTTGAAATTTTTGAAATTAAAGAGGATTTGCAGTGAAGACAAAGATTATAGACATGAAGCGGAAGTCATGTTTAGACGTTTTAAAGACAGGGGTTACCCTAGCATAATCCTACATAGAGCTATGAATATTGCTGCAAAGACCCCACGAGAACATCTTCTGAAACATAAAATAAGCAATATAAAAAGAAATCGATCCCGCACCAATTCCACTCTCCCAACCCCTGTTTTTTCTACCCCCTATAGTAGTGAGTACAACAAGATAAAAAATATAATTTTGAAATATCTACAAATTTTATCTAATGACCCTATTTGCACTGAAATTCTGTCTAAAGGAGTGAAACCCATGTCACGCAGAGCCCCTACACTGGGTAGGACCTTGTCATCTAGCCTATATACAAATAAGCGCCCACAACAACATTGGTTGCAATTTAAAGGCACCTTTTGTTGAGGATCAAATTGGTGTCTATGTTGTAAACATGTTCTAAAGTGAGACACTATACAAGCAATGGCCTCAGATAAATTTTCAAGAATTTTCAAGAACACTAAATATTTGGTATACATTATCACATGTAAGTCATGTCACATACAGTAAATAGGTCGAACGACAGGCAGGTTGATTGATTGGTTTCAAGACCATCTATACGACATATATAAAGACCACAACACCAACGTGGCCAGACACTGGAATAATATACATTAGAAAGATGTTTCCAGTTTAGCCATCCAAGGTGTAGAAAAAATAGTGTTGCCTATCAGAGGAGGAGATAAATTCAGGTTTTTGTGTAAACATGAGGTTTATTGGATCTTTTTCTTTAACCACTTCAGCCCCGGAAGGATTTACCCCCTTCCTGACCAGAGCTCTTTTTACAATTTGGCACTGTGTCGCTTTAACTGCTAATTGTGCGGTCATGTAATGCTGTACCCAAACGAAATTTGCGTCCTTTTCTTCCCACAAATAGAGCTTTCTTTTGATGGTATTTGATCACCTCTGCGGTTTTTATTTTTTGCGCTATAAACGGAAAAAGACCGAAAATTTAGAAAAAAAATTATATTTTCTAATTTTTGTTATAATAAAAATCCAATAAACTCAATTTTAGTCATACATTTAGGCCAAAATGTATTCGGCCACATGTCTTTGGTAAAAAAAATGTCAATAAGCGTATATTTATTGGTTTGCACAAGTTATAGCGTCTACAAACTAGGGTACATTTTCTGGAATTTACACAGCTCTTAGTTTATGACTGCCTATGTCATTTCTTGAGGTACTAAAATGGCAGGGCAGTACAAAACCCCCCAAATGACCCCATTTTGGAAAGTAGACACCCCAAGGAAATTGCTGAGAGGCATGTTGAGCCCATTGAATATTTTTTTTTTTTTTGTCCCAAGTGATTGAATAATGACAAAAAAAAAATTTACAAAAAGTTGTCACTAAATGATATATTGCTCACACAGGCCATGGGCATATGTGGAATTGCACCCCAAAATACATTCAGCTGCTTCTCCTGAGTACGGGGATACCACATGTGTGGGACTTTTTGGGAGCCTAGCGGCGTACGGGGCCCCGAAAACCAATCACTGCCTTCAGGATTTCTAAGGGCGTAAATTTTTGATTTTACTCCTCACTACCTATCACAGTTTTGAAGGCCATAAAATGCCCAGATGGCACAAACCCCCCCCCCAAATGACCCCATTTTGGAAAGTAGACACCCCAAGCTATTTGCTGAGAGGCATGTTGAGTCCATGGAATATTTTATTTTTTGACACAAGTTGCGGGAAAGTGACCATTTTTTTTTTTTGCACAAAGTTGTCACTAAATGATATATTGCTCACACAGGCCATGGGCATATGTGGAATTGCACCCCAAAATACATTCTGCTGATTCTCCTGAGTACGGGGATACCACATGTGTGGGACTTTTTGGGAGCCTAGCCGCGTACGGGGCCCTGAAATCCAAGCACCGCCTTCAGGATTTCTAAGGGTGTAAAGTTGTGATTTCACTCCTCACTACCTATCACAGTTTTGAAGGCCATAAAATGCCCAGATGGCACAAACCCCCCCCCCAAATGACCCCATTTTGGAAAGTAGACACCCCAAGATATTTGCTGAGAGGCATGTTGAGTCCATGGAATATTTTATATTTTGACACAAGTTGCGGGAAAGTGACCTTTTTTTTTTTTTTTTTTGCACAAAGTTTTCACTAAATGATATATTGCTCAAACATGCCATGGGCATATGTGGAATTACACCCCAAAATACATTCTGCTGCTTCTCCTGAGTACGGGGATACCACATATGTGGCACTTTTTGGGAGCCTAGCTTCATACGGGGCCCCGAAATCCAATCACCACCTTCAGGATTTCTAAGGGCGTAAATTTTTGATTTCACTCCTCACTACCTATCACAGTTTCGAAGGCCATAAAATGCCAAGATAGCACAAAACCCCCCAAAATGACCCCATTTTGGAAAGTAGACACCCCAAGCTATTTGCTGAGAGGCATGGTGAGTATTTTGCAGCTCTCATTTGTTTTTGAAAATGAAGAAAGTCAAGAAAAATGTATTTTTTTTTTCTTTTTTCAGTTTTCAAAAGTTTGTGACAAAAAGTGAGGTCTGCAAAATATTCACTATACCTCTCAGCAAATAGCTTTGGGTGTCTATTTTCCAAAATGGGGTCATTTGGGGGTGGTTGTGCCATCTGGGCATTCCATGGCCTCCGAAACTGTGATAGGCAGTGAAGAGTGAAATCAAAAATTTACGCCCTTAGAAAGCCTGAAGGTGGTGCTTGGTTTTCGGGGTCCCGTTCGTGGCTAGGCTCCCAAAAAGTCTCACACATGTGGTATCCCCGTACTCAGGAGAAGCAACAGAATTTATTTTGGGGTGTAATTTCACATATTCCCATGGCATGTTTGAGCAATATATCATTTAGTGACAACTTTGTGCAAAAAAAAAAAAAATTGTCTTTTTCCCGCAACTTGTGTCACAACATAAAATATTCCATGGACTCGACATGCCTCTCAGCAAATAGCTTGGGGTGTCTACTTTCTAAAATGGGGTAATTTGGGGGGGTTTGAACTGTCCTGGCATTTTATGCACAACATTTAGAAGCTTATGTCACACATCACCCACTCTTCTAACCACTTGAAGACAAAGCCCTTTCTGACACTTTTTGTTTACATGAAAATATTTTTTTTTTTTGCAAGAAAATTACTTTGAACCCCCAAACATTATATATTTTTTTAAAGCAAATGCCCTACAGATTAAAATGGTGGGTGTTTCATTTTTTTTTTTCACACAGTATTTGCGCAGCGATTTTTCAAACGCATTTTTTTGGGAAAAAACACACTTTTTTAAATTTTAATGCACTAAAACACACTATATTGCCCAAATGTTTGATGACATAAAAAAGATGATCTTAGACCGAGTACATGGATACCAAACATGACATGCTTTAAAATTGCACACAAACATGCAGTGGCGACAAACTAAATACATTTTTAAAAGCCTTTAAAAGCCTTTACAGGTTACCACTTTAGATTTACAGAGGAGGTCTACTGCTAAAATTACTGCCCTCGATCTGACCTTCTCGGTGATACCTCACATGCATGGTGCAATTGCTGTTTACATTTGACGCCAGACCGACGCTTGCGTTCGCCTTTGCGCCAGAGCAGGGGGGGACAGGGGTGCTTTTTTTTTTTTTCTTTATTATTTTTTTGATTTTTTATCTTATTTTTAAACTGTTCCTTTCATTTTTTTTTTTTTAATCATTTTTATTGTTATCTCAGGGAATGTAAATATCCCCTATGATAGCAATAGGTATTGACAGGTACTCTTTTTTGAAAAAATTGGGGTCTATTAGACCCTAGATCTCTCCTATGCCCTCAAAGCATCTGACCACACCAAGATCGGTGTGATAAAATGCTTTCCCAATTTCCCAATGGCGCTGTTTACATCCGGCGAAATCTAAGTCATGAAATGCTCGAAGCTTCCGGTTTCTTAGGCCATAGAGATGTTTGAAGATATTCTTGTCTCTGATCAGCTCTATGGTCAGCTGGCCGAATCAGCGGCTGCATTCTCAGGTTCCCTGTTGGGACAGGAGAGCCAGAGAAAAACATGGAAGATGGTGGGTGGGCATTCCCTCCCACTGCTTGTAAAAGCAGTCTAGAGGCTAATTAACCGCTAGGATTGCTTTTACATGAAAGCCGACCACTGGATGAAAAGAATGATACCAAGATGATACCTAAACCTGCAGGCATCATTCTGGTATAACCACTCAAAGTCCAGCAACATACCAGTACGTTGCTGGTCCTTGTTGGGCCTGTGGGCTGAACGAAAAAAAGATATTGATCGGTGGGTATGCCCACCATTAGAATACCTCCCTTCATCCACCCACTTCTAATGATGGGCATACATGCACCGTATATATATGCCGAAGCATGGGGGCATCCTCCCGCAAAAGGCAGGAGCAAATCGCTCCTCCACCAACTGCTGCCCCCAGGCTTCGGCATATATGCTGAAGTATGTAACTGTGGTGGTGAAATCACCTCTGACAGCGCTGGAGTCACGGCTTTATGTATCGTGGGAGCAAACGCTGTTGCTGTCAAGATAAATAAATCCACGCTGCAACTGAATGGCGTACCTGCTAAGCAAATGATGGTTAACAAAAAAACAAAGTAGCATTACAGTATAACAGTAATACTTACCATACCTGCAAAGCAAATACAAAAAAAATAGTAAAAAATAAAACATTTAACACAACCTGTGCCTACCTAAAATATGTATATGCGGAAGCATGGGGGCATCCTCCCGCAAAAGGCAGGAGCAACTCGCTCCTCCACTCACTGCTGCCCCCAGGCTTCGGCATATATGCTGAAGTATGTAACTGTGGTGGTGAAATCACCTCCGACAGCGCTGGAGTCATGGCTTTATGTATCGTGGGAGCACACGCTGTTGCTGTCAAGATAAATAAATCCACTCTGCAGCTGAATGGCGTACCTGAAAACAAAAAAGCGGTTAACAATAAAAAAACAAAGTATAAAAAAATTGCATACCTATAAAGCAAACATGATAAAAACATAACAATAAAACATTGCAGTATAGAATGCAGAACAATAGAGAGAGAATAGAGAGAGAACAATAAAACGACAACTATTTTTGGTTTTTTTATTTTATATTTTTTTTGTGTTTTTTTCTTCTTTTTTACTTTTTTTTTTTTTTTACACTTTTTTTTGTAACTTTAACTTTTTTAACTGGTACCAGGTTTGGGTCATCTCAAAATGCGATGGCATCTTGGGAGACCCTGTGAAAGTGTGTCCTAGTCTGTGCAGTGCTGTACCCTATGCTAATACTCAACTAGTGTATGGTAGCGTTCAAAACATTCACCAATGCATAGACCAGGATTGTCAGGACAGAAGGGACAATAATACCGGGTGTTACGCCTAAATCCACGCTTGCTGCAGACACGACATTTTTTTTGGGGGGCTCGTTGGGTAGGGGTACTCGGGAGGACATATTGAAAATGCCTCTCATGCAGCCGGCTTACTGCATTTGGTTGGGGAAGGTGAGGTGGAGCACCGTCTGGAAACAGAAGGGCTCTGACGATCTCTTCCTGGAATTTAAGGAAGGATCCAGTCCGTCCTGAAGCTCTGTATAGCACATGAGCATTCAGCAAAGCCAATTGAAATAAATAAGTACCAGCGTCTGGCCTTACGGGCAATTAGGTACGGCGCCAACAACTGGTCGTTGAGGTCCACCCCTCCCATATTAAGGTTATATTCCTTTTCACAAAGGGGTTTCTCCACAACACCAGTCGCCGTAGGAATTTGGACCGCCGTGTCTGCATGAAGGGAGGTAAGAACGAAAACATTCTTATTGTCCCTCCACTTCACAGCGAGCAAGTTATTACACTTCAAGCAGGCTCTCTCCCCTAGCCTAAGACGGGAATCTACAAGCCGCTGGTGAAAGCCCCGGCGATTAGGTCGCACGGTGCCACATGCTCCAATCTGATGATCAAAAAGGTGGCTAAAAAGTGGCACGCTCGTGGAAGTGGTACCCCTTTCCGAATAAAGGTGACACCAAGTCCCACACTATCTTGCCAGTGCTTCCTATGTAGTCAGGGCAGTTTGTCAGCTCTACGTGACTATCTTTGCCCTCGTAAACCATAAAACTACATGTATAGCCTGTGTCCCTGTCACAGAGCTTATACATCTTGACCCCGTATCTTGCACGCTTGCTGGGAAGGTACTGTTTGAATGACAAGCGGCCAGAAAATTTAATCAGGGACTCATCAACGCAGACAACTTGATGGGGGGTAAACAAGTCTGCAAAACGTTGGTTGAAGTGGTTTACGAGGGGCCGAATTTTGTAGAGCCGATCGTATCCAGGGTCTCCACGAGGACGACAGAGTTCATTGTCGTTGAAGTGCATGAACCGCAAAATCTGCATATGGTAAATTGGGTCAGTGGACCAATATGACCGCAACTCACTCTTTTTATTTATGCCCATGTTGAGGGAAAGGCCCAGAAAGATCTTAAATTCAGAAACCGTAATTGGTTTCCAATCTCTGGCAAGGGAGGACTGGGGATTAGCGGCGATGTGTTGACCAGCGTACAAATTGCTTTGGTCCACAATAGATCTAAAGAGATCTTCGGTGAAAAACAGTGAATAAAAATCCAGTGGTGTAAAATCAACTGTTTCCACCTGAATTCCCGGTTGGCCAATGAATGGGGGATGTACGGGTGCTGCAGAAGTGGTGGGTACCCAATTCGGATTGGCGAATGCAGCAGGAAGGGCACTATGGGCACAACGGGCCTGTGTTCGTCTTCTTGGTGGCAGCGAGACACTACTTGTGCTTGCCACCTCGCCAGCTTGAACTGCAATTATGGGACTCGTCACGTCACTAAGTATTACTGCAGTGCTGGATGTACGACCAGGGTGTACTAAGCCGCTGGTGCTTGCCAGTTCACCAGAAGGAATAGCGGCACTAGTACTTCTCTGCTCCATATGAGAGCCCTGCGGTTCTTGCACTTCAAGGACAGAAGAAGCTTGGGGTCTGGTACGCCTGACCTTAGCAGGGACCACAACTCCATCATCAGAGCTATCTGTCATGGAGCCGCTGTCCTCTACAGGATCGTATTCTGAGCCTGAATCTGACAGATGAGTGACTTCCTCTTCACTATCTGTCATGCTCAGAAACGTGTAGGCCTCTTCACTAGTGTACCTTCGATTTGCCATTTTGGGCTCTAAATTTAGGGGTACACTAGTGAGACTCACATGCAAAAAAGCTCCTGACTGTGAGCGACAGATTCAAAACGCTACCAAAAACTGTTAGCAATCGCAGGGATCAGGCCTGACTCTGCGAACGCTGCAGTTATGTGTGCTTAGTGTTTTGTAAGTGGCAGTTATCGATCGATACTGCACTTGGGTGGGCTGGGCCGAGCCGAGGGGCAAAACGCAGGTGCTAGCAGGTATCTGGGCTGATCCCGCTAACACTGCGTTTTTGGGAACCCTAAACTGCTGGGGAGTATAGATCTGATCGGATCAGATATCGATCCGTTCAGATACTATAGCACTAAGGGAGGTGTATGCTGCGTGCGTGGGTGTTAGCGGTACTGGCGCTAACCTGATGCTGCCTGGGGCGATGCAGACCTTATCTGATCCTAAAAACCTAACTTATATCACTGCCGGGCAATTAGGGGGTTAAACCTTTATAAGGTAATAAACGGTGGATGCCCTAAAACTATAATAAACTATAAAAAACAAACCAACTAACCAGTGTCACCCGTAACACTTATACGGTGATCGCTGGTGAAAGGGTTAACTAGGGGGCAATCAAGGGGTTAAAACCTTTAGTAGGTAGTATATGGGGGTCCCTGTCGCTATAAAACACTGACAGCGAACCTATATACTTACCTCCCTAACTAGCGTCACCTATGTCACTAATACAGCGATCAGAAAAACGATCGCTTAGCGACACTGGCGACGGGGGGTGATCACAGGGTTAACCTTTATTAGGGGGGGTTAGGGGGGTACCCTGGACCTAAAGGGGGTACCCCAGACCTAAAGGGGGCTAACCTAACTGCCCTAACACTTATAACTGTCACAAACTGACACCAATGCAAAAAAAAAACTGCTATTGGTGTCAGTGTGACAGGGGGTACAGGGGGGTGATTGGGGGGTGATCGGGGGCTGATCGGGGGGTGAAGGGGGGTGAAAAGTGTGCCTGGCGTGTTCTACTGAAAGTGTAGTGTTGTGCAGACTTACTTGATGTCTTCTCTCCTCGGCGCCGGATCAAAAGGACTGGCTCGAGGAGGGATGACATCACTTCCTCTCCCTCTGTTTACATTACAGAGGGAGAGGAAGCATTTTCATTCGCTGGGAGCGATCGGGAGGGGGTGGCCAACAATGGATGGCCTCCCCCTCACCTCTCATCGCCCGCGAACTCGAGCCAACCACCTCTGGCACCGGGGGGGGGGGGGGGGGAGGCAATCACGTACCAGGTACGTGATTTTGCCTGCCCGTGCCATTCTGCCGACGTATATTGTCGTTAGGCGGTCGGCAAGTGGTTAATACCGGGATACAAGCGGGTATGAATTTTGAGTGGGATGTCACTCATTTTTATGAGTGATGACATTCATGTTCATCCCCAATTGTATTTTATTTATTATTTTTTTCTTTCCCCCTTTCCCTTTTTTCCTCAATGACACCAGTCTCCTTAACAACAACAAAAAGCCTAAAAGTATGCAATTGTTTGCCTAAAAAGTAGCAACGATCATTTTCTTCTCAGAATCCACCCTGTGCGTATGCTAGTGCCAGTCCCTTTTCACATTGCAAGGTAAAATGTATATATATATATTTTTAAGGGTTATCTGGCACACCATGCACACAGAGGAGTATACATATGTATATATATGTACACGCATATACACGTGTGTATCTGTCTATACAGAATCCATGCAAAAAACACTTTTTATGCTGACACCTCTTTTCTCTCTTCATTAAGCCTGCAATTTTTTCATCGTCCCTTTTTTTCTTCTTTTTTGTTTTTTTCTTTTTTCATGTTTTCACATATACATACACATGTGTTCCCCCTTATGCAATTACTTAAATTAGCATGTTGAAACTTAGAAAAGACATGCAAAGAGGCAGCCTTATGGTAGGAGCATCATTGTTCTATATATAAGCCATCAAAAGTACACACTTCAGTAGCAATTTGGACTTTATCATTTAAAATTGCATCAAAGTGGTAACATCGTGTGAGACATGGGTCTCGGCAAATGTGATTTAATCAGAGTCGAGTTGCCATGTGTAACGAGTATCCACTAATGTACCGATCTCTCAATTACTCAATTAAGCCCACCTTGTTTATTCTGTTAATTCGCATTGGCATGTGTATATAAATTTTTGTCTTTTGCTTAAAGAGTCAGCTATGTGTAAGCACCAGTAGTTATGGTGTGAAACATGTTAGCTGTTGATTCCATCTCTTGTTGTATGGTTTTTAATCAACAAAGAAATTATTGTTGGAGTGCAGCCATCCAGATTGAATTTCTCTCTACATGCTCCTTTGCATACTGAGCCAGCACCGGTACCTGAGGAGGAGGAGAATTTTGTGGCCCAGACACCTGGAGCAGGTTCTTTTTTTTATGTAAACAAGGCACACCGCTGCTCTGTCAGGGAGGAAAAGAGGAGAGATCGTTTTTCAGCTAAGCTAAATCAAGATCTCTCTTTTCCTCCAGTGAATCTACTCCCCCCACAGTTATAATGCACCTTCCAGGGAACACATTTAACTCCTTTATTGCCCCTGATGTTAACCCCTTCCCTGCCAGTGCCATTTATATAGGGATCAGTGCATTTATTTAGCACTGATTACTGTATTGGTGTCACTGGTCCCCAAAAAATGTCCACCACAATGTCGCAGTCCCACTAAAAATTGCAGATCCCTGCCATTACCAGAAAAAAACGTTAAAAAATTAAAAGTACCTAAATCAATCCCCTATTTAGTAAATGCTATAACTTTTGCGCAAACTAATCAATATAGGCTTATTGAGATTTTTTTTTTTACGTATAACTCTTTATTCAAAGATTTTTCCAAATATAAACAATCATATAGAAAAAGAAGACAAACAAAGAAATAAACCTATTACAAAACCAGGTTCGCTAAGCATATACATCTAATAGGACAACACTGACACTTATTAAATTTATAAACTAAAGATATAAACTAGAGATAGGAGATTAATTTAGAATATAAATTAATACACCACCTTAATGCAAATTCACTTTGAATCAAATAATAACCTCCAAAATATGTTGATATGCATAGATTACTGCAATTGTTAACCTATATGCTTATACATTAACTACTTTAAAATGAGAAACCTTTCTCCTGACCCCATCAATGGGGGTCTAGAGACAAAATCTACTAAATAATGGAGAAAAAGAGAGAGAAAAAACAAGGAGTAAATATAACTAACTCAAACTCAGAACCTTCGCTGCCCCCCCCCCCACCCAGTGTTCCCCCATCAGGGCCCAGCTCATCCTTATGAATCCACCCTCCCAACTTATACGGAAATGCAATCAACATAATTAGGGGTGCCCGAAAAGGTCCATGGCTGCCAGGTATCCCTACACTCCTCCTCTCTACCATAGGGAGATGCTGTCAAAAATTCCATTGTCCTCATTTTGTCTATCCTAGAAAACCAGTATTTCACAGAAAGTGTAGTCTGGAATACAAGCCCAGGCAGCATCCAGCATTTGCGCTAACAACGTCTTTCTATAGTGGTGAGGGGGTTGTTCGTTTAAATGCAAGAGATAGCCCAAAGGGTCCGAACCAAGGTCAACAAATGTCAATTTTTTAATCATTTCCCCCACATGAGATTTTTTTTAACCAAAAGTATGTAGCAGAATACATATTGGCCTAAATTGATGAAGAAATTTGTTTTTTACATTTTTTTTGGATATGTTTTATAGCAAAAGGTAATTTTGTTTATAGTGCAAAAAATAAAAACTGCAGAGAGGATCAAATACCACCAAAAGAAAGCTCTATTTGTGGGGGAAAAAGGGATACAATTTTATTTGGGTACAGCATCGCATGACCGTGCAATTGTCAGTTAAAGCGGGGCAGTGCTGTATCGCAAAAAATTGCCTGGTCAGGAAGTGGGTAAAACCTTCCGGGACTGAAGTGGTTAATAGTCCAAACATTTTTTTCTTCCTGCCATTTTCTTTTTTTTGTTTGTTTGCTTTATTTTTTCTTTTTCAATGTTAAATCAAAAATCAAAAGCAGGGGGTGTGGCCTGGGTAGAGAACTAGATGGCAGCTTAGTTTGTGAGCTCCTGTGTACCGGGGACTAAACTCAGCTTTTAGGGGAGCCTGCACCTCCAAAACAGCATGAGCAGAACCACCAGAAGCTCATCTGCATCCCGTGTCATCATGGATCCAGGTACGCAACTGAGCAAGAATATCCCGGAGCTTTTCCGGACTCAGCGCCAAGCCGCACTTGTGGCCTCTCAGGCCAAGACCCCGTGATCGCCTAACATGACAACCGGATCGCAAACAATGGGTCCATCGGACACTGCCACGGGCCAGGACCTACTTCCGAGTATTCTCGATCTGGAGAAGTTTGTGTTAGACATTAAGAGCTCAGTGACGGCTGCGGTCGCAGACCTTAAAACTGACTTTCAGGCGGTAGCTCATCGCATTGAGAATGTAGAGCAGACTTCCCAAACCCATGCGGCCGCCATTCGTCAAGTGCAATCAGCATATGACTCCCAGCTATCCCAAATGACAATAGGGGCCGGAGACATAATATCAGGGTGCGGGGGGTCCCTGAACACCTAGGATGCCCCAAATTTATTCTCGCATCCCAAGTCTCTAAACATGGTTCTAAATAGGGTTGTCCCGATACCACTTTTTTAGGACCGAGTACAAGTACCGATACTTTTTTTCAAGTACTCGCCGATACCGATTACCGATACTTTTTTTTTAATGTCACGTGACAGTTTTTTTTTTTTGCTAGTTTTTTTTTTGGGGGGGGGGGTGAACAAAGTATGTGTGTGTGTTTTTTTTTTTGTTTTTTTTTACAATTTTTATTTTTTACAATAATATTTTTTTATTCTTTATTTTTTTTTTTTTAAATCAGCCCTGTTGGGGGGCTTTGGTGAGATATCAGGGGTCTTAACAGACCTCTGATATCTCCCCCTTGAGACAGAGAAAGAGACAGAGGATAGAGATTCCCCAGTCCCTTTCTCTGCAGCGTCAGCTGCACTGAGAATGAATGGAGAGAAGACAGCGGCTCCTCTCCATTCATAAACTGACACATCCTAATCATAGGAGATTACAATGTTTCAGTTATGTGAATGGACAGAGTCAGCTGACTCTATCCATACACAAAGGAAGGAGGAGGGGGACGGAGGAACTGAGGGGGAGAACGGAGGGGACAGATAAGGAGAGAGGAATGCAGGGGACAGATAAGGAGAGAGGAATGGAGGGGGAGTACGGAGGGGGACAGATAAGGAGAGAGGAACGGAGGGGGAGTACGGAGGGGGACAGATAAGGAGAGAGGAATGCAGGGGACAGCGGAGAGGCACAGAGGAACGGAGGAGGATGCAGTGACAGTCAGCTGTGAGCGATCACCGCTGTATGTCACTAAGCAGCTGAAAGCCGGCAGGGGGGAGAATCTTGTAACTCCCCCACGCGCTGATCACAGCTGACTCTCAAGGTATCGGGGGAAGCATCGGGAGCATTTTCCCGAGTACAAGTACTTGGGCAAATGCTTGGTATCGGTGCCGATACCGATACTAGTATCGGTATCGGGACAACCCTAGTTCTAAACAATGTGTTTTCATTACTTTATTCGTACGTATACTTAGCTACTTTGACTTGACTATTCCCCGCACTAAAACTACCAGGATGGGCATGCTTACCTCTCATATTTAACTCCCTTCCGGTAGAGGACCACCCTAGTCCTCTTGTGCTTTCTTATCCCACTTACCATAGTATTTCACTGCCCCCTCAACCCTACCCCACCTTCCCTCCCCTTTGTATCCCCTGTCGCACCCTCCGCCCCTATCTTTCTAGATCCCCTTTCCTCCCTCTCTTCCACTCTCCTCCCTCTACTCCCTTAACGCCCTCCTAACGAGCTATCTCTGCTCCTAACCCTTTTCCTCCTACTTGTCCCCTCTATCTTCCCTTCCTTCCCCCCGCCACACAGAGGAATGGACTGAATATACACTTGGTATTTCATAGATGATCCTCATTTGCCCACTTGTAACATGTTTTGTATTCCAGTAATAGCTAGTTGTTATTTAGCACTCAGGTTTCTACATTGTTCCTCGTTGCTTATATGTTTATATGTCAAAGCTAATATTCGTTCATTGTTCTTTTTTGCCATATGCAGGCTCCCCCACCATCCACTTTTTGTGGTTTACACATCTGTGCATCCACACAATATTCTCATTTTGGTCCCTTAAGGTACGCACGTATTGTGTTTCCCGTCCTTTCTTTCATCCCCATACAGCTGTCCACCTAGGACACAGGCTGCCTTTCCAGACCTTTTTCCCTTTAGGTGGATTAGAGATTCTATACCCACCTCTGGTTAGATCTAATTTTTCTTACTCTCTACCTTTCCTCGCTTTATCTGTCTCTCTCTCTTTTTCTTCTTACCCCGATCCCCTTCCCTCCCTAAGTCTTAACTGCCCCATACCTAATTACACCCCCCCATCCTTTCCCACTCTACCTCCTTGCTTGGATCCACCCTCGCCCACCCATCCACTGTGCTCACCCTACTACCTTTTGTCTAGCCCAATACACTACTAATTCAACAGCCCGAGCCTCCCCTCCGCCTGTAACTATGCAGTATAATAAGGAGACCAAAGTACCTCTGTCGTTGAAGTGCATCTCCCTTAATGTAAAGGGCCTTAACCTGCCTGAAAAAAGATCTCAGGTTCTTTCATCGCTTTCCAAACATAGAGCCCACTTCATATTTCTACAAGAGATCCACTTTCGGTCAGATGCCATCCCAAAATGATCAAATCATATCTACCGACAGGCATTCCATGCTACTAACGCCGAAGCAAAGACCAAAGGCGTCTCCATTTTAATCTCCAAATACGCTAACTTCTATCTCACAGACTCTCTCATAGACCTGGAGGGTAGATTCATTTTTCTCAAAGGCACCTACGCATCTAAGCCCCTAACGTTAGCCAACATCTACAGTCCAAATGACAATCAGGTTTCCTTCTTTAAAAAAGTATGTGACCAATTAGCAGCATTTCAGAGGGGCTTGGTCCTAATGGGTGGGGATTTCAACATACCCCTGAATCCCCTGTTGGATTCTTCTATGGGAACTTCCACTCTAACTTACAGAGCTTTGAGACAGATTAAATTAAACCTTCAACACTTGACTTTGCATGATACTTGGGGCACAATGTCCCCATCGATTAAGGATTACACCTTTTATTCAGCCCCACATCAAAAATACTCAAGGATAGATAACTTTTTCCTCTCCCAGACAGATCTACCATACTTACAACAGACTACCATAGAACCTATGTTCTTATCGGACCACCACCCGATCACAGTAACACTATCTTTTCTGGAATCAGATACTAAAATGAAGATTTGGCGTCTGAATCCTTCCCTTCTCAAAGATCCCCCTTCAATCGAACACATTTGCACGCGTATTCACCAATATTTTCAGGAAAACTCAAATCCAGAAATATCTCCAATCACCTTGTGGGAGGCACATAAATGCATGATCCGAGGTGAATTCCTGGCATTAGCTGCGAAATCTAAAAGATTGCACCAAGACACCATCAATGCCCTTCTCCAGTCTATTAAATCCCTCGAAACGGTCCACAAACAGACCCAGGCACAATCTACTCTCCAGGAATTAACGCATTCCCGCTCCCTCCTTTTGGAAGAGCTGGATAAACGTACTTAAAGACATTACATTCTTGGCCAGAGGGTCTTTTATGAACATGGCAACAAGTGCGGACGCCTGATGGCACGCTCGGTCCAAGCTTCTAAAATTCCCTCCACAGTTCACTCTATGCGCAATAACAGGGGAGACCTCCTGGTCAAGAATGAGGACTTCGCTAAAGAATTTGAGATCTTCTATTCCAAGCTTTATAATTTACAAACCGATCATATATCCCAAACTACACCTGCAACACGTTCAAAGCTAATTAAAGACTTTCTTACTGATTACAGCCCTTCTCCCATAACGCCTCAACAAGCGAGTGACCTAGAGAGTAAATTGTCTATCACGGAATTAGAGACAGCCGTTAAACAAATGAAGGTGGGAAAATGTCTGGGTCCCGACGGCTTTACCCTTCAATATTACAAATCTTTCCCTGAAACCCAAAACCCAGACTTCTGACTACTCTCAATAGCCTCTCAGACTCTCAAGCCCGATGAGATGGGATGCTTCTAGTGCATATCACAGTAATCCCCAAGGAGGACAAAGATCCATCCTTAGTCACAAACTACAGGCCGATCTCCCTCCTAAAGGTTGATATTAAAATTTATGCAAAAATCCTAGCTAACCGACTACTCCTATTCATACCAACCCTCATATCCTCAGACCAGGTGGGATTTGTTCCTGGCAGGGAAGCCAGGGACAATACGATTCGTACCCTTAACATTCACCATTGGCTTGAATCAACTAAAACGCAAGGTTTTTTACTCTCACTTGATGCTGAGAAGGCGTTCGACAGGGTGGCCTGGGACTACATGAGGGAAGCCCTCTGAGCTGTTGGCCTGGGGAGCCGTATGCTCGTGTCTATCATGGCCCTATACTCTAAACCCTCTGCAGCTGTGAAAGTCAACAGCTACCTGTCGCACGCCTTCCCCATCAGCAATGGCACGCACCAAGGATGCCCTCTCTCACCCTTAATCTATATATTGACCTTGGAACCTCTTCTTAACAAGCTTAGACTAAATCCTGACATCCAGGGAGTGACTGTGAAAGAGAGAGAATTCAAAGTTGCTGCTTCTGCCGATGATATTTTGCTCTCCTTAAGATCACCTAGAACTTCCCTACCAAACCTCCTTAAAGACCTTTCTTTATTTGGCAAAATCTCAATACTCAAAATTAACTACACAAAATCCCATGCCCTTATTATCACTCTTCCAACACAGGAGATATCCCATTTTCGGGAGGCATTCCCCTTCCATTGGGAGAAGGAAGCAATCACCTACCTGCATAAACAGAGTGGAGGAATCGGACTGCCAGACTTGCATAAATATTATACTGCATGTCACCTCACCAGGATTGCAGACTGAAATATACATGCCTTTGATAAGGCCTGGGTAACCCTTGAAAAAGCTTTTTCGTCTCGACCCTTGCACCTTTTACCCTGGCCACATGAACTAGCTATCCACGCCCTCATTTACTCCTCTCTTCTAGCATTTAATAAGACATCTCGGAACGTGACTTTCACTACTATCCCAGCCCTCTGACCACGTTAAGGGGGAATCCTGCATTCCCCCCCTGGGGAGCCTAATAATTTCCTGCGCAACAACTGGCCCTTTGAAGACGTATTAGCCCTTCAGTTCTACTGTGATAATAAACCCATTCCCCTAGATAAACTTAGGACGATGACTATCTCAGCCTCATTTTCATTTTGGACTTATAGACAAATTAGACACTTTTTAGAAACCCAGGCCCATCGGACATGCTGGATGAGACCTTTAACCCCCTTTGAGGCCCTCTGTCACCGCAAATCTCCACAACGACACTTGATTTCTCTCATTTACGCACTCCTCTTGGAGGATCTGGTCCATTCTCCAGCCCCGTCACAGGTGTCATGGAATGAAGATTTACAAACGCAGCTGACAAATGAGGACTGGTCCAGAATCCATGAATATGCCCACAAGGGCTCACTGAATGTAGCCATTCAGGAAAATGGCTATAAGGTACTCACTAGGTGGTATAGGACCCCCTCCCGTCTCCATAAATTCTCTGCCGATATCCCTGATACTTGCTGGCATTGCGAGAGGGAGGTGGGCACTATGCTACACGTATGGTGGTCTTGCGAAAAACTCCATCCTTTTTGGAAACAGGTCCATGACCTCATTGCTCATGTCCCTACATTCTCTCTGGACTATAACCCAGCCCAATTCCTTTTACACCACACCTCTCTCCCTAGGAAAACTTACCACAAATAACTAGCCATGCACATGGTAAATGCAGCAAGGTTATGCATCCCCAAACACTGGCGTTCCACATGCACTCCAACGATTAAGGATTGGTTCACGAGAATATCCAAGATAAGGGATATGGAGGAGTTTATCCATATTTCTCAAGATAGAATACACAAATTTCCAATTATATGGGCTTGTTGGACCCACTTCATAACCAAAGATAGATATCGCCAATACACTCAATAATGGACGAGATATGACAGGTATGATAAACCTTTTGCAGCCCATGGCAGGTGGGTGAGGTGTGGAGACATCCCCTTACTTTCCCCTCCCTCTACCTTTTATTCTCTCTCTAGTTCTCTTTCTTTCTGAATACTTCTTTTCTTTTCTTTCTATCTACCTGGTTTCGTTGGTAAACCTTCTGGTTACCTGATGGAATCAGACTCTTCGGTTGCTATGTAACATGTTTTACGTACCCTCACCAGCACCCCGTTTGCCTTACTGAGTCAATGATCAGGCTGGCCTGAGTCCAGGAATATGTTCTGTTTGCTCTCCTTACCCCTGCCTCAGTCGGGGGGGAGGGGGGAGGTGAAAATATGAAAATAGGGTCCTCTGCCCTCAGAAGCTTGATTTATGTGAAAACCTGGAAAGCCTGTTACTGTATCCCTGGACGAGGCCCTTTCATAAGCTTAATTTTACTGTATCTTGCTATTTTTACCCCCGTTTTCTTTTTTTTTCATGTCCTTGTGTATTATTGATGTGTAAATCTATGCGTGATTGGTATGTTTACCTTGTAATTTTGAATAAAATCTTTATGGAAGAAAAAATTATCAAAAGCAATGTAAGTTTTATCAAATTTTAAATAAACAATAGATACCAATTTAGTGGAAAAAGGGGGGGGTATACTGCGCTAAACCTCAGTGCAAACTAATAAGTGTCTATACAGCAGCTGACACTCAAACAAACAAAGTTCAGAATGGCATGTGAAAAAATATGTGCAGCTCTTAGACATGTAACCATATAAATGGGAACATAACATGAAGTGACTAGTAAGAAATTCACTGTGAATGGCGAAAATAATCATACAATTGTGATAAAACAAAAAAATGTGAAATAAACAAGGAACGAAAACTCTGATTGTGCTGGTGAAACAGAATAAAGCGTGAGACCTAGTCTATATGCTGAATACATAAGCAATGGAGAAAGTTCTTATAGACCCGCTTCCAGATGAACTTGACTGTAGTGTGGTCCTAGTGGACCAGTTGGTATGCCAACCTTTTTCCAGAGATAAGATAAACACGATAAGGTACTCTTACCGACTGTGGTGGACACACGTACCATACGGCAGTGGGTCAAAAGAGCTTGTAAACCTCCTGAGGGTATCACATTGGGTGCGATGATAGGCAACTCCAAGACACAGGACCGGAAAGAACCAACGACCAGCAGCCAAGGGTATCCAAGGCGCATCCACGTGTAGGTGATGGAAAGGTAGTCAAAAGTGGCGAAGTAAAAAATGAAGAAGGGAAGAAAAAAAGAAAAAGAAAAAAAGGTGCTCCATATGGTGCAGATCAAACAATTATGGTTTATTGAGCCTTAAACGTCTTACAACAGCTTGCAAGATAAGTAATAAAAAGTGATCACAGATACAATAAAACGGAATAAAAGCAATGTGGGAGGCACAAATGTGCAAGCCCAAGCACATTTGTGCCTCCCACATTGCTTTATTTGGTTTTATTGTATCTGTGATCACTTTTTCCTTTTCCATAAAGATTTTATTGGATGAACAAAATATTATACAAAGAGTAATGCCGCGTACACACGATCGGTTTTCTCATTGACGGGATTCCGCTCAAGTTTGCCTTGCATACACACGGTCACGCAAAAGTTCGCTGAAATTAAGACCGTCAAGAACGTGGTGACGTACAACACTACGATGAGCCAAGAAAATGATGTTCAATACTTCTGAGCATGCGTCGAATTGTTTCCGAGCATGTGTAGGGATTTTGCGCGTCAGAATTACCATAGACGATCGCATTTTCGGGTAGGAACTCTTCCCGAACCGAAAAATTGAGAGCATGCTCTCAATTTTTTGCTGGCTGGTATTCTGCCAGCAAAAGACCGATGGAGCATACACACGGTCGCATTTTCCGATGAAAAAATCTCATCGGTCTTTTGCGGCCCGAAATTCCGACCGTGTGCACGTGGCACATCTTAAGAGCAATCCTCACACGTGGATGGCAGGGGAACACTGTCAATCCAATTTCCAACTGCTTCCATCCCTGTATATAATTTATAATGTGGGGGATTTGGGACTTTAAATGAGGCACGGTGAAATGTCTCCATCCCTATTTCAGATACATAGCAAAGGAAGTTTGGGACTTTAAATGAAGCAGTGGGAATGTGGAGGTAGGGGTAAAAGAGTATTTAATTCGTAACATAGTAGTAATTGAAAAAGATTTCATATAATATGCACACATATAGATAGCACAAAAAATAGGCATGGTAGATACAGAGTACAATCAAGAAACACATATCATAATGGGTACATGATAGTAGGGTAGTTGCATATAAAGCAATAGAATAGCCTACAAATGCCAAAGGTGGCATGCCCGATAACTGTGTCTGTGATCACATGATATGCAGGTATATCAGGAGGTAACTGATGAATGTGGCATCTGATGTAACTAATAGCTCGACGCGTTTCGTGAATAGCTTCACTCGTCAGGAACAGATGCGACAATTGCCTGTAGAATATACTCAATGTAGAGGAGAGTAAAATAAGTAGGCTTTGACTCAAAGTGATTGGCCAAGCACACTTACCAAGTTGGGCAGATGATGCGATAAACGGCACAAGGTGAGCCAGAAAATACTCTGGAAAAGGTTAATTGGCATACCAACTGGTCCACTAGGACCACACTCCAGTCAAGTTCATCTGGAATCGGAGATATAAGAACTTTCTCCATTGCTTATGTATTCAGCATATGGACTAGGTACCACATTTTATTGTGTTTCACAAGCACAATCAGAGTTTTCGTTCCTTGTTTATTTCACAATTTTGTGCATTGTTTGTTTTATCACAATTGTATGATTATTTTCACCATTCACAGTGAATTTCTTACTAGTCACTTCATGTTATATTCCCATTTATATAGTTACACCTCTAAGCGCTGCACATATTTTTTCACAATAGATACCAATTGCTTTGGTGAATTTCATGTTATTTTAGAAAAAAGAATTGGATTCTTCTTATTTTCTGGAAAAAAAGTTTTTTCTCCACTATGGCCAGAGAGCTCTGTACAAATGTATTTGGTATTCAGCAATGTAGGACCAGTCCAAACATCCAGTATATATAAAGTAATATATATTTGCATTTTTCTGTCAAGTTTCTGTGTTAGATTAAAATGATTTGTCACCACTGTGTTTATTCTGTTCTTTAAAGTGAAACTTTAGGCCAAAAATAGAAAAGTGAAAACAGGCAGGATTTTTTTGTAATTGTATTGTATTTTTATTGGGATATTAAAGAACAAGTACAAAAATGTAACAAAATGTACATTACACTATCAATAAAAGTGCATTTTAAACAGTCATAGTAAAAAGGGAAACCAAAATAGAATGTAACAATTATAAGTAAAAAGAAAAGTGTTCACAGAAACTAGGCACAAGTGTGGATTTGATCATTTCCTTGTGATGTACGTAATAAGCGCATTATGGATAAGAATCTAGAACCTCTAGGTCAATCTAAGCCATGTACACAATCAATGTAGAATCAATATAAGATTAGTGCGTATTTGGTAGCATGGGGGTACCGAATTCCGAAAGGTCCTTCGGTTCCCATATTTTATTAAATTGGGGGATGCAGTCATGTACTGAGGCCGTTAGAAACTCCACTGTCCGAATCTCAGCCACCAAATGTAGAAATCTAGACCACGAAGGAGGTGCATTGGTTAACCAGGTCAATGGAATAAGCCTCTTGGCTTATTCCATTGACCTGGTTATCCAATGCAGGTCCAATGCAGGTCACCTAAAGTGTTGAAAGTATGCAGCTTCCTCGTTGTGGGATTGTGTTTTTAGATACACCTAGAGAAGGCAGACCCAATAGGTAATTCAAAGGATCCATAGGAAGGGACACCCCAGCCACCTTTTGTATAAGAAAATGTACATCACGCCAGAAGGGTTGAATCAAGGAGCATTACCAAAAGATGTGAAATAGGGAGCCTATATCAGTCCCACACCGCCAACAGTGCGGCGGGACTGAGGGACCATACTTATGAATTACATCAGGAGTTCTATACCAAAACATGAGAATCTTAATGGATGTCTCCCTCTGAGTGACACATTTGGAAGATCTAAAAGTAGAGGACCAAGTCCTATCCCACATCTGTATTGTGACAGGACGGCCCACTAAGTGAGACCACCTGCTCATATAATGATGCAAGGTCTCTGTGATTGGAGTTGACTCATGGAGGATACGATAAATACAGGAAATTAAATGCAGTTGATGAGGGTCTTGAGCACACAGGTATTCAAAAGTAGTTGGCTTATCTAGGGTCAGGGTTTGCGATTTAGAATGAAAGAAGTGTCTAACCTGTAGGTAAAAGTGGAAGAGGTGTGATGGTATATCAAATTTTTCACCTAAAGTGTTGAAAGTATGCAGCTTCCTCGTTGTGGGATGGACCAGGTTCCGGAGCTGGAAGAGATGAACATTTATCCATGGAAAAATCCTGCCTAGGGACATACTGTCTGGAATAAGAGGGTTGAATAATACATTCACAAGAGGAGAGCAGGGGGACATAAGGGAATAGCGTTTGAGGCAATGATGCCAAATGGTTAAAGTTAGTGCCATTGGGCCAGTGCGCTGATGTTTATATATGGGATCCAAAGAAGGGGGGCTCCCCAAACCAAGGAGCATGGGTGGACTGGATAGAGTACCCCTTTCTCAATGCAGTCCATTGGTTTGGTGCATGTAAGGAAGTCCAAGAGGTAATGGCCCTTAAATGAGTGGCATGATAGTATTTAGTAATATCCGGAGCTCCCAAACCTCCTCTGGATCTAAGGAAAAACATCACGGAGCTCGCTATGCAATGAGCCCTGCCATTCCATATAAATTTTAGAAAAATCCTGTGAAGTGCTTTTAGTTGTGAAGCAGGTACAGCTACTGGGAGAGTTTCAAAATAATAGAGCAGTCTGGGTAGGATAGACATTTTTAAAACATTGATTCTGTCTAAGAGGGACAGGGGATATTTGGTCCAGTTCGACAGAGACTTATTAATATCCAATATCAGAGGAGGAAAGTTAGTATTATAAAGGGAGGCATAAGAAGGGGTAAGTAGGATACCCAAGTATTTGAGAGAGGTGTTACACCATTTATAAGAGTATGATTCTTTGAGTTGGGATAATAATGGCGTTGGAATATGTATAGGAATGGCTTCAGTTTTGGAAGTGTTGACTTTATATCCAGAAATAGCACTAAAAGAGGTCAATAGTTTATGTAACGAGGGGAGAGATATCAACCGGTTAGTGATAGTAAGCAAAATGTCGTCTGCAAATAATGATAATTTATATTCCCCCTGTCTCATCACCACCCCACGTATATCTGGATGTATACGGATAGACTCAGCTAGGGGTTTCAAGCACAGGATAAAAAGCAGTGGCCAAAGAGGACAACCCTGCCGAGTTCCATTTGTCATGGGGAAGCCAGGAGACAGAAAGGATGACATTTGCACCTGTGCTGTGACAGTTGAATATAAGGCCTCTAAAGCTTTTAGAAAAGGACCGCTAAAACTGTATATTTTTAAAGTGGCGAACATGTAGGGCCAACTTGGCTTGTCAAAAGCTTTCTGTGCATCTAAACTCAAAATCAATGCCGAACGAGAAGTTCTATCCAAAAGGTCTATTAGGTCTATTGTATGCTGGGTGTTATCTCCCGCATGCCTACCGAGCATGAAACCCACCTAATCCCTGTGTATCAGTTTGGGGATGAGCCCGGACAGTCAAGAAGCGAGGATTTTAGTAAATATTCTGTAATCTGAATTTAGGAGGGCTATGGGTCTGTAGTTATCTGGCATAGAGGGATCCTTTCCAGGCTTAGGGATAACCGAAATAAATGAATGGGAGAAATGTGAATGCGGAGGAGTACCCTTAAGGAGGGAATCATATATATATATGATATATATATACATATAAGCTAGCATATGAAGGGGATAGAATGTCAAAAAAAGATTTGTAGTAGGAGTAGGGCAAGCCATCAGGACCGGGAGATTTGTGTAATGGGAGACTTTTAATTATAGCTAAGAGTTCTTCAACTGACACTGCTACGTTTAAACTCTCCAAATCCATTGTAGATAATTTCGGTAGCTTTATATTGGAAAAAAGGACTCAAAATTTTCTTGGGTAAAATCAAAATGGTTCTCCAGGGTCAGGCAATTATACGGTTTGCTGTAAAATTTGCCAAAAATTTTGGACATCTCACGGGGACAGTGTGTTCTAGATCCATCTGACTGTTGAAGAAAGTCAGGGAATGAGTTGAATGGACAAGGGCATAACTTGTTTACTAACATCCTGTGGAGTTTATTGGAGAATTCATAAAATGTTTGTTTTGTCCACAGCATGGACCTAGCTGGTTTGTTAAGTTTTGTTGATTTAATTTGTTCTCTGAGATGAATGACTTTATGTAATCTCATCACTGTGGGACCACCCAAAAGCCCCTGCTCAGCAGTTACTAGAGCGGACATTAAGGACTGTAAAAGACTATTTCTATCTCTCTTCAGCCGAGAGCCCTCAGCTATACACGCACCTCGGAAGACAGCCTTGTGTGCCTCTCACAGTCTAGAAATCTGAGACACTGATCCAGTGTTGAGTAAAAAATATTCTTTCAAGCCATTTGCTAGGATGGAGTGGGATACATCAGACTGCAAAAGGTGGTCATTAAGACGCCAATGACAAGATTTGGTATAAGTCTGGGATAGCATAAGATCTAACATAATGGGCGCATGGTCCGACCATGTAATGGGAGAAATATCCGATTCAACCACATAAGGGATGAGTGGAGCTGAGATAAAAAAGTGATTAAGGTGGGAGTACATTTTATGGTCCGGTGAATAGAACATAAATTGTTTAGCAGAGGGATGTTTTATCCTCCATGAGTCGAAGAGTCTGCATGACCTAATACATTTACGAAAGGCATTGGCTTGGGACAATACTCTTTTGGATGGGACAGTACTGAAAAGGGTTTGTCTATCCCTAGTGGGTGACATGACCAGATTGAAGTCCCCACCAACTATCATAAAAGGTTGTGAGCGATATTGGGGAGTATCAAAAAGTTTGTTGAGGAAGTCAATCTGGCCCGTGTTTGCAGCGTATAAATTAACCAGTGTAAAAGAGGTAGACATGTATTCACATTCTAGGATAAGAAATCTCCCATGAGGGTCCACGTGAGACCTCCTAACCTTAACAGGGCACGATTTTCTGATCAAGATTGCCACTCCCGCCCTGCCCGTGGAGTCAGAGGCAAGAAAGGAGGTGGAGAAGAACCTTGAGGCAAATTTTTATGATCCGTTTGCCCAAAAGTGGGTCTCCTGGATCATCACCACATCTGCGCCCGTGGTCCTGAAATCCTTCAGGGCCATCCAGCGCTTACTAATGGAGCCCAAGCCTTTCACAGGACATAATTTTCAGAGCCATGGTTGTGATCTATTTAGAGTAGTGCTAGTGTAGAAACATCTGATAGTATAAGCATTTAAGTATTAAGAAATTAAAAGTGTATATATTGCAGTTTATGGGTATTGATAATAACAAGCATTTTTTCACCTCTGACTGCTGGAATACAAACCCCAAGTTGAAACCCTTTTAAAATGAGGTGATAACGACCATGGAATCTCAATCTGTGAAACACATCTTTAGACATGAATAAGAAAAGTAAAAAAGAAAACCAAAAAAGAAAAATCAAAAGAAAAAAAAAGAAAAAAGAGTTCAAAACTCTGTAAGCCTGAGAAAAAACAGTCTCTCAGGAAGCCCTGGGCATAGACCAGGGCCTGGTAGGGATGTGAACGGACTTCCATCTGGCGACTCTGTTTGAGGAGATGAGAAGGGTCTGCTGCTCACCTTGTGCACTTGATAGGGGAAAAACAAAAAGGACAAAAGGACATTGAAGAAAAAACCTGTAATGCCCTGTACACATGATCGGACATTGATCGGACATTCCGACAACAAAGTCCATGGATTTTTTCCAATGGATGTTGGCCCAAACTTGCTTTGCATACACACGGTCGCACAAAGTTGTCAGAATTTCCGATCGCCAAGAACGCGGTGACGTACACCACGTACGACGAGACTAGAAAAGGGCAGTTCTGAACCAAGCGCGCCACCCTTTGGGCTCCTTTTGCTAATCTCGTGTTAGTAAAAGTTTGGTGAGAGACGATTTGCGCTTTTTCAGACTCGTGGTTTTCAGTAGGCATGTGCACACTGAAATATTTTGTTTTGGAATTTTGTTTTCGTCCGAAAAATAAATTTATTTAGTTACTCCTGAAATTCGTTTTTTCTTATTTTGTTTTTCGTTAAAAATTGCATTCGTCCGAAAATCCAAATTAAGGTCGAATCTGTCATTGAAGGCTTATGGTGTCTGTCGAATGTTCAAAGAAGATTCGATGGAGCAGCTAAACTGTACAACGCCGTATAGTCTACCTGCTCAGTCGAATCTTCTTAGAACTTTCAACAGACACCATAAGCCAAAGTACATGTGTACTTAGTTCTAGCTATTTTACTGCTCCTCCTCTTCGGTTACAATCAGCCAATAACATTCATCTTAATCATTATTTTTATTTATCTTTTCTCCCCTACGTCGAATCTTTTCTCCCCTACGTCAAATCTTTTCTCTCTATGTTGAATCTTTTCTCTCTATGTAGAATAATCTTGGACTAATAGAGTTAAGGTTAGGCACATTCGACCACAGGTTTGATGGACACAGATTGTTATTGTCATCATCATGTCGAATCTCCTATCTATATCGAACTGTTGTAGAAAGGAAAATGAAAATAAAGCATTTGTTTATGTTGGATCTTTCGTTTTTCGGATTCTGCACTTACGTTTGTTAAAACGATAACGAAAATACCTGAATTTCGGACGAAAATGCATTCGGATGAAAACGAATGCACATGTCTAGTTTTCAGATCATTTTCTGCTGTTCAGTTTGTGCTTGTGGGTTTGTATCTGGTCTTCAGTGCGTGCAGCAAGTACAATTGACTTGTCATTGTGTTCGTGTTCATTCGTTATTGATTTTCAGGTCGCTCTTCACAGGCCTTGCTGTTCTTCAGTGCGTTCTGCTACTGCGTTCTGAGCAGCCGACCGTTTTCTAGCCATGTTGCGTATATGTACTCCTCGTAGATTTCTTGCTGTGTGGGGGCTTGGTGTTGGGGTCCTTACCTTGACACAAGTCCAGTCCATGAACAGGGTGGGGAGGAGTTCATGGACCAAGAATTCCAAGAATTCTGTTATATGCCTTTGCTTCACATTTTATTGTATTTAATGTTTGATAATATATTGTATTTCTTTCCTCATTCCCTAATTACCATGATTGTAATATGCTGTGAATGTCCCCTTTGTCCTCATGCATGCTGTTTTTTTTTTTTGTCCTTCATACATATTTGCCTTCACTTACCTCCCCAGCATGCTCTCCTGGCCCTATATTCACCTTGTGTAGTCACTTAACAATGTATTTTGTCAGCTCCATAGTAGTGCTTTAGCCCAAACACCACCTAAAATGTGTAAAAATGTGATTTGTGCTTTAAATTCAGGCAGAGTGGCAGAGGCTTTTTTTTGGTGTCCCAAAATCATTTGGAACCCTCCCTACCCCCCAACTGCTAACTCAGCTGATACCAATCCTCTATCTGCTGACTTTGTCAAACCCATACACACTATACCCACCTCTTTTGTGGTATGGATGAATTCCCCAAAGCATGTAGTGCAAGGGCCTGCCTGAATAATTTCAAATTGTACTGTTTAAAGTTTTTGTATCCTATTATTATCTTGATAGGTAATAGCAGAATGTAAAAATGTGCTAAAATGTGTACAATGTGTATTTATATCTTTGTATTATGACACTTCTTACCTGTGCAGTGGGCTGCCAATAGTGTAAAGTAAGGAGGGGCTGGCCAAAGTAATACACATTATTTAGGAATTCATCTCTCAATGAAGTGGCGATGGTTACCTGTCCAAAACATCTCCCCCCCATAAAACTATTTCCACCACGTCTCCTTCCTCCTCTGCTTGGCTTTGGGGGATTTCAACTTCTTCATGAGGTGGGGGGTCTGTTGTCTCTTCTGCTGAGTGGTGTCCTCCGAGTCTTTTCTCCCCTATGTAAAAAAAAATAGGTATATTTAGCACACAGATATTTGATGACAGAAAGAGGAATATGAAACATTGCTTGGAAGTGGGGTACAATTGTCTATTTTGGCAGAGTTCCAAGATGAAGAAATATTGTTTTCCTTTGTCAAGCTTGAATACTTGCCTGTTTTGTACAAGCTTCACAGATGGAGACACCCTGATAATATATACTGGAGTACCTGTGTGGGTCCCCTAATAAAAAGGGTGTTCTGGTGTCCCACACTAGTGCTCCAGCGTCCAGATGTGTTAACAGCTGCTGAGTGTCCTCTCCTTACCCAGAATCTAGTTTGCATTTCATTCTAGTTCCAAACCCATCTAGACTCCAAAATTATTTTAAGAGAAGTAGGCTAGTAAAAATGTACTCAAATGCATATGGCCAAAACAATGGTGTTTTCTAGGCTGAACGAACAATGTTTCATACGAACGAACAATGTGCCCATGAACATGAAAGTTGCCATTTTAAACTGTACAACAGTAAAGAAAAGCACATGGAGCAGCACAAACATAATAAAAATAAAGAATAGGAACACAGGACAACTACTTACTTTTTTGCAGCACTCTCCTGATCCTTCTGTACTGCTCGTGCTCCCTGATTTTGAGTTCTGACCACCGCTTCCTGAGCTGATCCTTGGATCGTCGTACCCCAAAATTCTTCTGCAGACTTTTGACTACTTTTGCCATGATCTTGGCCTTTCTGACATTGGAGTTGGGGTAAGGTCCATACTTCCCGTCATAGTCAGCCCTCTTCAGGATGTCGACCATCTCCAAAATCTCCCCAAAGGACATATTTGAGGCCTTAAATCGTCTCTTCCGGGATCGGGACGTTTCTGGCTCCGGGCTTTCCTCCTCCTCGTTGCTGTAATTAGCACACACCTGCTCTGTCTCCGCCATGTGCTCTTCTCCCTCTGTGCCAAAGGAGAAGGGGCGGGGAATAGACTAGAAAGAACATCAGGGGCGGGCAGAGTTTCATGCATACGCAGTGTATATAAAGCGTAACATGCGCGCGTAGTACGTACGATCTGTGAGCAGAGGAAGGAGTATCGGAGACGCCGATCGTGATAACAAAGGTAAGATCTAAACTTGGGCCTATACTGCTTCTAGATTGAGGCCTATATTGTAACAAGATTAGGAACGTTTCGCCTGACATTAGGGTTTGTCTTGTGTTGTGACTTGCAGATAAAATGGATGGCTTCAATGACCACAACTTCCTCTCCCTGTTCATAGACAAATACAGGGAGCTGCCCTGTCTGTGGCAGGTCAGACACCCCCAATACAATAATAAACAAAAGAGGCAGGCAGCGCTGGAGAAATTGCTGGAGTTAGTTACATAGTTACATAGTTATATAGTAGGTGAGGTTGAAAAAAGACACAAGTCCATCAAGTCCAACCTATGTGTGTGATTATGTGTCAGTATTACATTACATATCCCTGTATGTTGCGGTCATTCAGGTGATTATCTAATAGTTTCTTGAAGCTATCAATGCTCCCCGCTGAGACCACCGCCTGTGGAAGGGAATTCCACATCCTTGCCGCTCTTACAGTAAAGAACCCTCTACGTAGTTTAAGGTTAAACCTCTTTTCTTCTAATTGTAATGAGTGGCCACGAGTCTTATTAAACTCTCTTCTGCGAAAAAGTTTTAACCCTATTGTGGGGTCACCAGTCCGGTATTTGTAAATTGAAATCATATCCCCTCTCAAGCGTCTCTTCTCCAGAGAGAATAAGTTCAGTGCTTGCAACCTTTCCTCATAACTAAGATCCTCCAGACCCTTTATTAGCTTTGTTGCCCTTCTTTGTACTCGCTCCATTTCCAGTACGTCCCTCCTGAGGACTGGTGCCCAGAACTGGACAGCATACTCCAGGTGCGGCCGGACCAGAGTCTTTTAGAGCGGGAGAATTATCGTTTTATCTCTGGAGTTGATCCCCCTTTTAATGCATGCCAATATTCTGTTTGCTTTATTAGCAGTAGCTTGGCATTGCATGCCATTGCTGAGCCTATCATCTACTAGGACCCCCAGGTCCTTTTCCATCCTAGATGCCCCCAGAGGTTCTCCCTCCAGTGTATAGATTGCATTCATATTCTTGCCACCCATATTTTTCTACATAAACCAGGTACCAGGTACTCGGGTACTCAGATGGGCTGTGACAGGTACTCAGGTACTCGGGTACTCAGATGGGCTGTGACAGGTACTCGGGTACTCAGATGGACTGTGGCAGATACTCGGGTACTCAGATGAACTGTGACAGGTAGTCAGGTACTCGGGTACTCAGAAGAACTGTGACAGGTACTCGAGCACTCAGATGAACTGTGACAGGTACTTGAGTACTTAGATGGGCTATGACAGGTACTCAGGTACTCAGATAGACTGTGACATGTACTCAGGTACTCGGGTACTCAGATGGACTGTGACAGGTACTTGGGTACTCAGATGGACTGTGGCAGATACTCGGGTACTCAGATGAACTGTGACAGGTACTCGGGTACTCGAGTACTCAGATGAACTGTGACAGGTACTTGAGTACTTAGATGGGCTATGACAGGTACTCAGGTACTCAGATGGACTGTGACATGTACTCAGGTACTCGGGTACTCAGATGGACTGTGACAGGTACTCAGGTACTTAGGTACTCAGACGAATTGTGACAGGTACTTTGATGGGTGGTGACAGGTACTTTGATGGCTGGTGACAGGTACTCTTTATTGGGGGGGGGTATTGGGGCGGCAATTAGTGTGAATGGTGTACACTGTAAGAGGTAACGAGATGTTACTGCAATCTCCTTCTCACACACGATCGGTGTGTGAGGAGGAGAACCCGGTAACATCTCGTTACCACGGTTTGTTGACATTCTGTGACCGGCTGTGATTGGACACAGCTGGTCACGTGGTAAAGAACTAATTTCATTGGCACTTTACTGTGATCGGGGTTGGGCTGTGTCAGGGTGACAATCCTCTTCCCCGATCACCTCTCTGTGCGTGCCGGTCACGTGGTAAAGAGCCATTTTTTATTGGCTCTTTACACGGATCTGGGATGGGCTGTGTCCGAGGCACACACCTCATCCCCGATCACCACGCTGTGGGCCCCTGGGGGCCCGCAAGAGCAGCCAGAAACCAAGGACATCGTATGATGCCCGCCCAGGATGGGATATCCCATCTGACCATGGCCCGGTATTGATGTGGTTAAACATTCAAATCCCTGCAGACAACCCGGGCAACAGAGCTATATTCTCCCTCAACGCTGCCAAAGCCTTTGACAGAGTTGAGTGGAACTACCTATGGGCGGTTCTGCGTTAGTTCAGTCTAGGCAAAAGATTCATATCTTGGATACAACTTTTATTTGCTGGAGGGGCGTGGTTTGGCCAAGCAGGAAGATGGCCGCATAATCCTGGAGCTCCCGCCGCTGTCAGCCTTTATTCTTTCCACATGGAGGTATTTACACCCCAGACCCTAGCCAGACCATGGGGACGGCTTCCCTACACTCCTCGGCCTCACGATCCCACTCCCCCACGAACAACATGGGGGTTTGAGCCAGAACATTCCCAAGAAGTTCAGGACACAGAAGGGAAATATGGCAGCGTCCCGCCATAGACTTCCACAGACTACCTCTCCATCACTGTCGGGACCCCCACCCGAACCTCACATGACGAGCCCCTCATTGTCAGGAGACAGGGACAATCCCCCTCAGCCACACCTCAGCATTCAGGACCTGAGGACCATCGCCGCTGACATAAAGGATACCCTGTCAGCCGCCATTTCAGAGTTGAGACTGGATATACACACGCTAGCTGACAGGGTCCATGAAGTAGAAAGGGTTACAGCGCACCAAGAAGCGGTCCTCTGCAGGACCACCAGGAATGTGGACACTCACACCCTACAACTGAGGAAACTCCAGAGGCATATGGAGGACCTTGACAATAGAACCCGCCGCTATAACCTCAGAATCAGTGGTTTGCCTGAATCAATAGGCACGGAACAACTTTCCTCCTCAGTCACAAGCCTGTTCAATGGACTGCTTAACAGACAGCCCCAAATTGCGATCAAGATGGAAAAGATACACAGAGCCCTTAGACCCAAGGGGAGGGAGACGGACCCCCCTAGGGACATAATTTGCTGCATTGTGGATTACGAATTGAAGGAGGAAATCCTGAGACAGGCAAGGGGCAAACAACAACTCACGAATGAAGGGGCTACCATCCAGATCTCTCAAGATCTATCCGGTATCACGCTCCAACACCGCAGGGATCTGAAGCCTCTCCTAGACGTCTTACGCTCTAGGGGGATCCAGTACAGATGGGAATTCCCCATCTGCCTCTCTGCTACATACCAGGGTCACACAGCTCTACTGAAAGTGCCTGAAGACCTACGTCCATTAGGTGAAACCTTAGGGATCCCTATGGTTGAGGTCCCTGCCTGGTATGCCAACTTCCGCCATTTAGCTACAAGGAGGAATTCCCCGCAAGAAGGACCTATGGATGCTAAGGATACCAGATTTCACAGGAGAAGATCCCCGTCCAGCCCCAGACACCAGGCTGAACATCATGGCTTGAACCGTGGATCCAGCCCTACCGACTCCCCTAGATACCGGAGAGCTCAGCGGGACTGATCACTACTGTAAGGGGTTCCTTTTTTTGCTGTGGAACAGTGAAAGTAATATTTACAGTAGCAATTATTTGCTCTTTCTGTACTATAGAGGGCTAATTTTAGTTTTTTTAACCCTATTATGTTACGGCCCGATTAATCGATTATAAAAATAGTAATCAATTAATTTCATAATCGATTCGTTGTTGATTAATTGCATAATCGATTAGTTGCTTTGGCCCTACATTGAATTTATACTCAGACAGGTCGCCCCCTCATGGGCGGTGCAGGTGATTAGTAAATAGTATTGGTTTACTAAGAACCCTAGCAAATCCTTAGATTTCTCCCTACATGACACTACATGTTGCATGGGCACTCCTAAGGAATGACATTCGCCCAAGCCCTTTCTATAAATGACTGGAGTTAGGTGCTGGCAGACGCTGGGAGATACTGTCATGACAGGCTGGTTGTAGGCCCTGTAGGTCTCTAAGCATTATACGGTTGATGACCCCATAGGTGACTAACCTTACAGTTGCAGATTTCTGCCATTTTTCAGTTTGGAATAATATGTTATTGTTTTACATGGTCGTACTGGAGGTTCTCCTTCTGACATATAAGTTTAAGTTTCAGTATGAAATGTGCTTTTTTTATTTTTATAGCATAATAGACGCAGGAACCACTTAAATATCCCACAATGAACTCAGATTGTGACACTGAGGCCACAGAACACAATAGAGACCCTGGATTAGGAGCAACGGTAAAGAGACAGGGATATGTCTCATTGCCACAGCTGCAAACATTCACCACACACATCGAAAGGTCACACACGCATCCAATATCACTGCTGTTATCCACTCCTTTTGGACTACCTCAGCAGTGAAACCCCTGCCCAAAGTCTATACCTCCACCCATAAGTACCATGACCTGACAGCGGTGGGTCACCCCACACCCTTGAAGACTCTTCTCCGCTAGGTCCTTATCAACCCCCACACAGTAGGGCAATACAGTGTTGGCTTACAGTTAAGTTGGCCCACACTGGTAGCTCACTGTACTTTACCAGCCCGTCTTGTCATCGAGAAGGCTAGATAGTTTTCTCCCCCCCACCCTATACGGCCTCGCCTATAGGTTAAATATCTGGTGGACCCCCTTTATTTTTGGCAAAGTTCACCACCCCTCTCCTTAATGGCAGACTTAGCTACCCCTAACTTGACAACTTAATAGGGCCACGCCCTCTTTCCAGGTTAAATTGTGCACGAGCAACATCCGTGGGCTTAATACCCCAGAAAAGAGATCTCAATTGCTCTACACATTGCAGAAAGCCAAGGCACACATAGCCTTTATACAAGAAACACACTTTCAATCGGACAATATCCCCAAACTATACAAAACCCATTTTCCAACAGTTTACCACGCCTCCAATGAAGACTCAGAAACCAAGGGGGTTTCGATACTCATATCAAAACAATGTCCCATTCAAGTACTGGATGTCCAGCGCGATGTCAAAGGTAGATTAATTTTCCTAAAAGGGACATTACACAACAAACCCATCACACTAGCAAATATGTATGCACCTAACAAACATCAAGTACCCTTTTTTTCGTACAACCTTACAACAGTTCACATCTTTCTATTCAGGTATATTAATTGTAGGAGGTGGTTTCAATGTAGCTCTCACTCCAGCTCAGGATTCTTCCATAGGAGCTTCCTCCATGACCAATAGAGCCCTACGTGCAATTAAAACCCAACTTAAAGAATTAGCCTTACATGACACATGGCGCATGCTCCACCCAAATGAACGAGACTTTACATTCTATTCATCAGCACATGACAAGTATTCCAGAATCTATTACTTTTTTCTATCTCAAAATGATCTCACACTCCTATCCAAGGCAACCATAGACCCTATGGTGCTCTCGGACCATAACCCCATCTCCATGACGCTGACCCTCCGGACGACACACACAAAACCCGCAATTTGGCGCCTTGACAATTCTTTACTGACTGACATAGAAGCGTCTCAGAAAATTACTGCACACCTTTCACACTAATTTAAAGAGAACGACACGGTAGACTCCACGTCCGCTACTATTTGGGCTGCACACAAATGCATAATCCGGGAGAACTAATTTCCTTAGCTACCAAAAGAAATAAACTCAGAAAAGCTTGCATCGCTGATTTATCCACACAAATTCAGGTCCTGGAACGTGCCCACAAATGGTCATTAGCCACCCCTTGTCGACCTCCTGCAGGCCAGAGAAGAGCTTTTGGAGGAATTAGGCAAAACGTTGAAACGCAAATATTTGCTAACGCAAAAATTGTTTTATGAATATGGGAATAGATCAGGGAAACTGTTAGCTAGAGCCCTACAGCATAAAAAGGCAACATCTACCATACACACGATTAAAGATCCCTTGGGCAAAACTTTTGTTACCACAGAAGATATTGCAGACCAGTTTGTTTGGTACTTCTCTAAACTCTAGAATTTGCCCCCCCACACACACAACAGGACACACCAAAGACCGAATTGAGTTGATTAACACCTTCTTAAAACAGTACTGCCCAACATCCATTTCAGCAGAAGACTCTGCGGAATTAGAACACATTATTACAACAGACAAAACCCTAACCGCCCTAAAATAACTTAAAACAGGTAAAGCCCTGGACCGGATGGCCTAACAGTGAGCTATTACAAAACTTTTTCTGACATACTCACCCCCCACTTCACTAAGGCCTTTAATTCTTTATCTTCATCTTCCCAAGCTAAGACATTTTTGAAGCCCACATAACACTTATACCTAAACCAGGCAAAGATGTCACGATAGTATCCAACTACTGACCCATATCCCTCTTAAATGTAGACATGGAACTTTATGCTAAAATTTTTGACAATCGCATACTACCCCTACTCACCAAACGGATCTCTTTGGACCAGGTAGGATTTATCCCTGGACCAGAAGCCAGTGATAACACCATAAAGGCTATCAACATTCACCACTGGTTCATGACTACCTCTAAACAGGGCTTTTTCCTGTCCATCGACGTGGAGAAGGCGTTCAACAGAGTAGCGTGGGACTACATGACGGCTAAATTACAGGATATGGGATTTCCTGCACACTTAATTGATAATGGCACTATATTCTACTCCCACTGCCAGAATCAGAGTCAATGGACGCCTGTCGAACGCCTTCTCCATAACGAACGGTACACATCAGGGATTCCCCCCTCCCCCCCGATTTTTGTACTCACTCTGGAACCCCTGTTACGCAAATTAAGGGCTAACCCAGACATTAAAGGCATTGACATCCAAAACAAACACTGCAAAATCGCGGCATACGTGGTTGATATTCTTCTCTTCCTCTCTGACCCCATAACCACCATTCCCAACCTGCTTAGGGACTTTGCCCACTTCAACTCTATCTCTAACCTACAAATACATTTTGCAAAATCAAAATCCCTGAATATCTCCCTCCCTTCAATCGTGGTTTCACAATGTTAGGCAAACTTCCCTTTTGGATGGGAACCACACGCCCTTACATATCTAGGTATCCAAATTCCAGCAAAATTATCCGAACTCTACGAAAGGAACTACTCACCTATAGTCAAAACTATCCAGCAGGACCTCCACAAATGTAATTCGGGACACTTTTCATGGTTTGGCCGACTAGCTATTTTAAAAATGAATGTCCTGCCCAGAATCCTATACCTCTTTCAGACAGTCCCAATCAAAAACCCCTTATCTTTCTTTATGAATTACAAACGACTATGCAGAAATTTCATTTGGGCATCCAAATCTCTGAGACTAAGCTGGGAAAAAATTACCCTCCCCAAATCGAAAGGAGGACTAGGACTCCCTGACATACACAGATATCAATGGTCATGTCACCTTACCAGAATAATGGATTGGCATATTCATAGACCCACTAAAGTTTGGATTACAATCGAGGAATCCTTTGCTCAAGTACCACTTGCCCACCTACCTTGGATTGATTTCAAATCAATCCCCAAGGCAAACTCTACACACCCTCTTACAGGCCCCATGCTACTTACGTTCAAAGCAGCATGTAACATACTGGAGCTGAACCCCTCACCTGGTCCAATGACCCCACTAGACCAAAACCCCGATTTCCTTCCTGGCTTTTTGGAGGGTAACATTTCTCACCCAGATAAAAAACGAGAAAATCACGCTAGTGAAGTTCAAAAATAGTGATTGAAAAATCATGAATAGGTAAAAAATGTTCAAAATATTGTGACCAACTGGAGATTTGATAGATGTTCACCAGTGAATAAACACAGGAAGTGTACCATCACCTTGTGAAAAACATGCTTACCAGATTGTAAGCCAAATATGCAGGTGGCTAATAACCCAGCCTGGGCCTTTGATTTGCAGGATGAGATGTAGGCGTTGCAAACCTCTTAAGCATGGGTTGGCATCATGATAACAAGTTGGAGCACAGCTGATGCACACGCTGAGAGCCGTTTGCGCTGATCGCTCCCTGGACACCGCTATCTACCATATGTTATAGTGTGTGATTTTTAGACTGTCCCCTTGGTGGGAATTATTTGTTTTTATATTTAGTTTTAAATTAAAGTTTTTTAAACTACTACACTATGGGAGCCCTGTCTTTTCCTATGAGGATGTGA
Source organism: Aquarana catesbeiana (assembly GCF_042186555.1). Lineage (NCBI taxonomy): Eukaryota > Metazoa > Chordata > Amphibia > Anura > Ranidae > Aquarana > Aquarana catesbeiana. Next base: position 397,647,860 of record NC_133326.1, on the reverse strand, counting down.
CTATAAGAAGACAGTGTACCATCTTCTGGATATGGTGTTGGAGGCTGTGCTGAATAGAGGATCCATGTGGACGTTCTGATTTGACACAGGAGGCCATCCACCTTTATTGATACATGCCCATCACCCCTGTAAGGGTATCAAGAGCTGCTGAGTGGGGACCCTTAAGGGGGATCACAGAAGTCACTGGATTTTGATGAAGCACAAGAGTCACCTTCCTGCATGAACACTTTGCCATTTTAGAGCTTTTTTTCTATTCGTCATTTATATATATTTTTTGCTTGGTTTTTTCACATTGTTGCTTTTTACATTGCTGAGTTGGACATATAGCACTTAGAACTATATTTGTCACTCACGGTCATTTTTTTTTTTTTTTGTTTGTCAATACCTCTGCTGATATTAGAGGAATTTTTTGGGTGATATTTCCCCTACTTTTCTTTTTTTTTTTCTTGTTGCTAGCAGGATTTTTTATACATTATTGAATACATTACCGTAGCGGTATTGTACACATTGCAATACTATTACAGCTTGATGCATTGTTGATAATTATTCACTGATACACAGTCATTGTGGTATTATTTACCTTTTATTACATTTATTTATTTCACCCCAATTACTTTAGGTGGTTTAGAGCACTACACACTTATGTGGTGAATCTATGTCTGTGTTTACATAGGGATTACATTCCCACTAGTTTAGGGAGTGCCACTTACCCCATACCTTCATTTATCTATTTATATATCACCCCCTATTTTTGGGGGGGTGTAATTATGGGAGGCTGCATACCTATTTTATCCTAAGCGCGGAATTATCTTTATTTCTATCCTATCAAGTGTAAATGAGCGTTGCATGAGAAACGTGATATGTATTGATGTTTCTGCAGTCGATTGTACGACTACGTATACCTGATGTAATGATTACAGTTCTGTTGTTCTTGTTTGTAAAACCTGAAAATTCAATAATCTTTTTGAAAAAAAAACAAAAAACCTTTTATATGCTACAAGCACGGCATGAATACGGATTAATGATATATATAATGCTTTACTTTGTTTCGTGGTACGCGACAGGGGTGCCCATTGTCGCCCCTGCTGTTTGCCCTTCCATTGGAACCCCAGGCAGCTATGGTGTGGGCCTCCTCGAATATTGTGGGCTTTTGGAGAGGACAGAGGGAGGACAACATCTCCCTGTACGCAGACAACACTCTGTTGTATCTGAGAGATACTGGGGACTCTTTAAGGGCGGTGATGCACCTGATTGATCAGTTTGGGCACTTATCAGGCTTCACCATAAATTAGCACAAGTCAGCTCTTTTCCTGTTGGATCCTCTTATGGCACCTTTGCCAGAGGATGTATCTTAAATACAGGTAGTTACTTCATTCAGGTCTCTGGTTATAATAGTGACCGGGGACCCATGGGAATACATTGCCTTGACTCTGAAACCCATACTTCAAAAATTTAAACATAAACTACTGCTCACAGTTACCGGACGTGTAAACATCATAAAGATGATCTGAGTCCCGCAATTACTGTACATTTTGCATAACGCCTGATCTGGATACTACAGTACTGGTTCTAACACATAGACTTGCAATTCAGCGCTCTCATTTGGAGAGGTGGAGTGGTTTGCATTAAACTTGCCACTTCAGTTTCCCAAAGATCAGGTTGGATTGGCTGTTCCACATTCACAAATGTACTACTTTGCAGCCCAATTACAACACTTTAAAGTCTGGGATCTCACTGCAGCGGTAGACTCTTCCAGGGATCTGCTACTTGGCTCTGACACAGGATATTTAGCCTAAACCCATATGGAAATGGGCTTCTCTATGGTCCCATCTCATATCCCCACAGTTCAGCTATTGATGAAACTCTGGAAAAGTGTCAAGCATACATTGGGATTGTTAGTAGGAGGAAAGACCGCACTTACAAATTAGATGAATAAGATAACATGAAAACAAGAATAATAAGCAGCAACTTTCATATGTGATATCACAATAAAAGCATAGGTTCAAGAAAAAAAGTTGCTCAGGTCCCTGCTAAAATGGCAGAGATGTGTATATATATATATATATATATATATATATATATATATATATATATATTCAATAAAGTCTTATGCAGTGGAGAAAGAGATGTAGAGCCAAGGTGGTAAGAGGGTAGAAACGCCACACTCCTTAATCCCAATCAAGGTCCACAACTTTCAGAAATCCATGTGTTGTTGTCACCACGTGTTCCCGTCACCATAAACAAAAATGCCTGCTTACCAGATAGTTAGACCTATAGAAAAGGTCAGCTGCTTTTCTATAGGTCTATAACTATCTGGTAAGCAGGCATTTTTGTTTATGGTGTTGGGGTTCTACCCCTTTACCACCTTGGCTCTGCATCTCTTTCTCCACTGCATAAGACTTTATTGAATATATATATTCAGCTATCTCAGCTATTTTAGCAGGGACCTCAATATTGTAAATATGTATGACATTTTTCACATAAATATGTGACATTTTGTATGAACATTTTGTAGCTTGAAATGTTAAAGTGCAACTTTTTTTCTTGAACCTATACATTGGGATTGACTGGGTTTCTTCGTCAAATGCCTATATGGCAGAACTGCATTTACAAAGATCTAGCTAAGGTTGTTAAACAACCAGTGTGGGAAAGGGTAGAGATTAGATACATCACCCAAATACTAAATAACTCTGTCATGAAAACATATGTTAAGCTTAGTCGGGAGTTCCCAATGCTGAAAGGTCATCATTATCAATACATACAGCTACAGCATGCTGTGCGATGCCAGAGTAGATACTCTAATCTGAAGTTAGAGGACTCCACATTATAGGAAATTGATATACACTGACCCAGAGAAAAAGGGTATCATCTCTCAAATCTACACCCATCTCTTATCGCATATACAAGCCCTAACCTTTTACCCTGCAGGGAGGGATGAGAGAGAGATGTTGGTCCCATTGATGGCAAACAGTGGGATCAAATTCTTGGGGTGGGGCCACTGGTGTCGGTATCCGTGGCTCAGAGACTTTCACACCTGTTTATATTGCACCGAATGTATCATACATCTGCACAGCTACATAAACAGGGTAGACAAGAAACTCCCATATGTCTGAAATATCAGGCTCATCCAGGTGACCTCATCCACATGCTTTGGAGATGTCCCAAGCTGGCGAGATATTGGAACATAATTGTCACCAAAATTAACAAAACATACCAAGTTCAACTGGAGGTGAACCCGCTGACGTGTCTGTTGTGGAGTCTCACTGAGGAACTGTACCCCCCTGATGTGTACATTGCCCTCACAAGACTTTTATACCTAGCTAGGAAATGATAATGAGGCAGACAGGTCAGACAGGGGCCAGTCCCTATTGGTGAGTGGAATGGGGAAAGATAGGAGAGGGCATATGGAAGGTGATAAGAAGTTCCCCATGTTACAAACAACCATTGGAAATGGTACTAATTGTACTCAAATAACAAATATGCGAACTACGTGTGCAAAATGTGACAATGACATGCCAGAAGTCTGCCAAGCAAAATAGGTGAGTTGGAAGCTTTAGTGTATAAAGAGAACTATGATTTAATTGGTTTTGCTGAATCTTGGCTTCATTCTTAACATAACTGGGCTATTAATATTACTGACAATGCTCTCTTTCAGAGAGACGGGGTAAAACAGAGAGGTGGTGGCGTCTGTCTCAATGTGAGAAGTGATCTCAAAGAGAGTGTGAATGAGGACCTAGTTAATGGACAGTGTGATGAGGTGGAACTGCATATAGATGTGCGTACTACAAAAGTAATCATCTGAGTTTGTTAAATGAGGAGGTGGAGAGGTGGAAGTGTTAATGAGGAGGTGGAGATTTGGCTTCTTGCACAGAAAGAAATGGCTGCAAGGGCTGGGACAGTGATATTAATGGGGAGATTTTAATTCTAAAACAAATAAATCTTGATAGCTACCATATGTAAATATGTAACACCTCCTCTCAGGACAGCTGCTAGCACTGATCACGTCCCATACGACCGTGCAAAAGCAATATTTATAAAGGAAATGCTGCGCTATCTGGATGTTAGCATAAGTGCCTTATTGCAATAACACAAAATAAATAAAATGTTTGTGTGCAAAAGAATATTTTTACCATAAAGCATGTAATCAAAACATCATAAACCTTATAATACAAATATATACTAGAATATATAAAGGGCCTTAGTGTTAATAAATGAACAAATAAAGTGTTATCATGCAAACTCTAAAAATTTCATACAATATAGGATCAAAAACTTCATATATCAAATATAGTGATCCAAATACATGCGAAAATAATTAAAGTGATCCGGTGACAAAAAGTGCTACGTGCAAACAGATATGAAAACATTTCATATGAATAATAACATCATTAAATAATAAAGTCCATTCCAAAATTATTCACAGCTTGTGCTGGTGATACAACTCATGTTTGCGTGTTCACTCAGGTGCTCCCCCCTAATGTGTGTATGCTCACCTTAAGCCGCGTACACACAAGCAGAATATCCAACAGAAAAAGTCAGATGCAAGCTTTTCATCGTCTATTCCGATTGTGTGTATGACTCATCTGACTTTTTTTTTCGAAAATTCTGATGGACCTGGAAATGGAACACGTTCTAAATATTTCTAACGGAACCAATTCCTATCGGGAAAACAGTAATTAGTGCATTTGTATAGCACTGATCGCTGTATAATTGTCAATGGTCCCAAAAATGTGTCAAAAATGTCCAATTTGTCCTCCGCAATATCGCAGTCCCGATAAAAAATAATAATAAAATTGCCATAAATCTATCCTCTATTTTGTAGATGCTTTTGTGCAAACCAATCAATATACGCTTATTGCGATTTATTTTTTTTTTTTACCAAAAATATGTAGAAGAATACATATCAGCCTAAACTGAGGAAAAAACATTTTTGAAAAAAATGTGGGCTGTTTATTATAACAAAAAGTAAAAGATATTGTGTTTTTTTTTTCAAAATTGTCGCTTTTCTTTTGTTTATAGCGCAAAAAATAAAAACCACAGAAGTGATCAAATACCACCACCAAAAGAAAGCTCTATTTGTGGGAAAAAAAGTCATCAATTTTGTTTGGGTACAGCATTGCACGACCGCGCAACTGTCAGTTAAAGCGACACAGTGCCATATCGCAAAAAATGGCCTGGTTATTGAGCAGCCAAATCTTCCGGGGCTGAAGTGGTTAGAAACCTATTACGAAACAATTTGAAGGTATAGTTCATAGAGGCCCCGACTAGGAATGATGCTCTGCTGGACCTGGTAATCTCAAACCATGCAGAGCTTATTACTAATTTTCATACAAAACAACATCTGTGTAGCAGTGACCATAACATGATTTCATTTAATGTAAGCTATAAGCAACAAACACTTGCAAAGTTAAAAACAGTAAACTTTCCATCGGTGATACCAATACAAATATTTTATGGAAGGTTTATCTATACTTCACAAATCCTAAGACCTCTATCAAAGGCATTTTATAACCTTCTACACCAGAAATCAATATTCAGCAAGACAACTTCCATGAGGACTTGGGAAATGTATTTAATACATCCTACACTCTAGAGCAATGGAAACAAGCAATCTCGTCCATATACAAAGCCACCAGAAGTGTTAACTTATGGGAATTACACCAAAAGATACTCTTGAGATAGTATTTAACCCCTACATGGTTGGCGGGATTCAACTCTCATATATCTCCACTATGCTGGAGAAAGTGCGGCCAAAGAGGTTCCATTATACACATATTTTGGTCATGTCCACGATTGAGAAACTATTGGTCAGATGTCTTCCGTCTCATAGAGCGTATTACTAAAGCCCAATTCTATCATAACTCCAACATGCCTATTTTATCATTAGGAATAGACACATTACCCCACTCTATTAGAAATATAGTCACCCAGATCCTTACCAACGCTCGTCTCGAATTGACGAGAAGATGGTTGAAAGTTGAAACACCAACTCTCAGAGATATGATCAGAACCACTAACTTTCACATCTCATATGAACTTATGTTTGCGGCCTCCCAAAACGCTTACACATCCAAAAGTCTGACTTGGAAACCATGGACAGATTTGGTATAAAAAATTTGGTACCACGTGAAAATCTCCCACTATGTTCTATAGACCACTAGAAACCCAAAACTCAAAAGTACACATACCCCACAAGCAGGCGCTGCCACATCCCAATCCCATCCCTAGTTCATACATCCCTTATATATCTATTCTAGATATCTTTCTTTAAGTAAAACTGCCTCTTTACCACCTCTCCCTATATCTATTATTTTACATACAGTTGGAGCATAACATCACCTTAGTACAATTACATCTCAAATACGCAACTAGGTCCATATGGGGGTAATAGAGATAGGAAGATATTAATAGAATGTGCATTCACCCACCAGGGCACAGAGTGTTCCCATTGGGGTGCCAGGAAGGAGGAGGTGCACATTTAGAAATATACCAAAAATCAATCCTGTCTTGCTACCTTATATATATATATATAATTCCAGCTAAGACCTAACCAAGAAGTAATCCATGTAAATATTTTTGTACCTGAAATAATAATAGCAAATTTCTATGTATATGATTGCTACCTGTATGGTATTTCTTTTTTTTTTTGCTTTACCTGTTGGTATAAACTTTAATAAAAATCTATTGAAACTTAAAACAGTAAACTTTAAGAGAGCAAATTTTCCAAGAATGAGAGCTGCTCTGCAAGACTTAAGACTAGTACACACCACTAGTTTTTTTGGGTTGAATGAAAAAATAAACAACAGCTCCAGGCAGAGCCACTGTATTAACAATCCAATGTTAGTACAATGATCTCCCCTGCTGAGCTATTTTGTTCTGATGCACCCTGCCAGAACACTACGGTCAGCGCTCTCAGCCACTGGCTAAGCATGCTAATTGGGAGCCAGTTGGCAGCTGGTTTTCCAGCATGCTTGTCCGACAGAAGCCGGCCAAATTTGGGTGGCTTCAGTAGGTACGGCTGAATGTCAGTCAGTTTTTAATCAATCAGCCGATGTTGCGCAATGTTCAGCTTGTGTGTACTAGACTTTAACCTGGGAAAGAATATTGGTATCAATGAACAAAGAACAGAAATGGGAATTCTTCAAAAAGACTGTATGTGAACACACTGCAAAATATATTCCGATGTGGCTCATGGCCAGAGGTAAAAAATCTATAAATAATAAGAAAAGAGCTTTTAAAAAATATAAAAATTAAGGAACACTATCATCATTTAAATGTTACAAAAAATATAACAGAATATGTAAAAAGGAAATAAAGTCTGCAAAAATTCAAAATGAATGTCAGATTGCAAAAGATAGTAGGAAAAAACTCAAAATATTCTTCAAATATATTAATAGCAAAAAGGTGAGGTATGAGCATGTAGGCCCTTGGAGCTCTGTCATTTCAAAGCCCTTGTTTCTATTTTTAGGGACTCTTTAATGACTGGAATAGTACCACTGGGTTGGCGTAAGACTAAAGTGGTGCCTATATTTAAAAGGGGATCAAAGTCTTTACCAAGTAACTATAGACCTGTTAGTTTATCTTCTATAGTCAGAAAGATACTGGATAGCTTAATAAAAGACCACATAGATTAATTCTTGCTGGAAAAAATATTTTAAGCAACAGACAGTATGGATTAATGAAAGACAGAAGTTGTCAAACAAATCTGTCAAAAGAAGTTTATTGAGTATACAATGTTATAAAGATACATAAAGTAAGTTTACAAGGATCTATAAAGTAAGCTCATTGTTTTACAGTAGGGTTTATATAGGTAAACATCATGAAATTTCAAATATTAAACATTGGGTTCACGTAAACCTAAATTAAAGATATATATAATTTCCTTAGTTACTTTTGTAGGTATTTAAATGATTTATACCTACTATACATATTGTTTACAAGTAGAGTGTATATAGGTCAAATAAATTCTGATAATGAGCTTTAATCGTAAGGTGGAGAAAAGGAAAGAGAAAGAAGAAAAAGGGTTGAAAGGTAGAGGTATGGTCCACAAGGTTGTCCCGCTCGTCAGTTTATTATTCTTTTTAGTTCTCTTTGAAGCCTTAGAATGGGTGTCTCTGTAAGTCATTTAATCTGTTACCATGGCAACATGACAGAGTCATTGAAGTTTGACAGGAACTGTTGTTTTATCCAAGGATGCCAAAGTTTTTCAAATTTTGGAATTTGATTTTGATCGATGGCTACCATCTTAGCATGGGACATTGTATTATTCATTCTGTGAATTGTTTCTGCTAGTACCAGTGTAGGAGATTTCCATGCCTTGGCCACTGTTTGTTTTGCAGCCGTTATTAGTTGGATCATTAGTTTGAATTGAGAGAGTGTTAACCATTCCGGTTTTAGATTAAGTAAAGTTAAATATGGATCTGGTTGTATTATTTTTTGAAATATTTTAGATGCAATCACGAAGACTTCCTTCCAGAAGGTTTGGATTACTGGGCACGTCCACCATATGTGTAAATATGTGCCTATTTCTGGGCATCCTCGAAAACAAAGAGCTGAGGTATTAGGTGAATATTTTGCCACTCTAGCGGGTACAAGGTACCAGCGAGTTAGGACTTTATAATTTGTCTCCAGTGCTAAGATGTTGGGTGAAGATGACTTAGATGTGAGCCATATGTTAGACCAGTCCATGTCTTCTAAAGTTCATCCCAGGTCCTCCTCCCACCTCTGAACGTAAGAGGGTCTATTAAGATTTGCTACTCCATATAATTGATTATAAAGTGATGAAATTGTACCTTTAGCAAATGGATCTTTTGTACAGATTGATTCAAAAATGGATAATTGGGATAATGGTGTATCCCCCTTTAGGAATGGTGTATAGAAATTTTTGATTTGGAGATATCTAAATATCTCAGAGTTTGGTAGATCATATTTTTCTCTAAGCGATGGGAATGAAAGGAATGATTTA